>NW_027269281.1:14294923-14783721 GCF_023055355.1 Agelaius tricolor
GACTATAAAGCAAATTGAATACATAACTGGGCTTCAGCAAAAAATACAAAATCTTTTGGGAAAAAATATATCTTCCTGTTTCACAAGAGTATTGGCTTGTGCTTAGTTGAATGCCATTTTGTAAAAATTTTGTTATCAGATAGTAGAAACCCTTCATGATCTGTCCAGTTTTGGGATGGGTGAACATGATGTTCCAGAAGAAAATAAACTTTGTTAGAACTTGGAGACTTGAATTTTTAGAATAGAGAACATATGTTCTCCATATCTCAAAGACAAACATTTTTCAGATTGAACTTGGGGTTCTTGATTTCCCTATGAGTAGACAATAGCTGCAGGTATAAAATTTTGTTAAGTAATGAGTTGTAGCATTCTCCTGGACTGCCTCAAAAGAGAGGTGACAGGTTATACATGTGAAAGTAGGATAAATTACTTTAAAATTAACAAACCCAGTCCTTTTTTTATGTACTAACCTGATTTAAAATGGAAAGGGGTCTGTGTCCTTACTGAAATGAGTCTAGTCTGAAATGTAGACTAAATTTGAGAATAGAATCCCTTTTTTTTTCTTTGCTAAGTTTTCATCTGTTCTTTTACACTCTTAGTGTATATACATATAAATGAATCTCTTTAAAAGACAAGTTTTCTCCCTCCTTCCCATTCTTTCTGCTCCTATCAGTCTAACTCTGTCAAGTTGCTTAAGAGATGATAATTTTAAAGCAAGCATATTATATGCCCTAAAATTAGATTTGAAAAATGAAAACTTTCTTAAAATGTACCTTAATTAAGTATAAATTTTCATAAGAATATTTTATAAATTTCAGCCACATAATACTGGATTAGGATAAGATTATTCTGAAATAATGGCCCATATACTCATTTATTAATTTACCTTCTCTCGTATAATTCCGATTACTATTTTTCTTAGTTTGAACACACCTTAACATCATTCATTCATAACCACACATTGGTAAGATGGCCAGTCTGAAAAATTATTCCTGTTAATCACATTCACAATATATGAATGTCTTGGTTTGAAAAGACGGGTGTCTGCTAAGACAGGCAGGAGCCTCCCTTGAAATGGAAAATGTAAACCCCCTCCCTCTGAATTAATATAATTTTGAAATTAAGGGGCTCTCAGGCAAAGATATGGGAGTAGGAATAACAGTTCTTTACTAGGAAAAAATAAAAACACAAATGTAATAGTACAAAAAAGAAAACAAACCACTGACAGAGTCAGAATACAACCTAACACCCTGTGGGTCAGGGTGTTGGCAGCAGTCTGATTAAATGGTGGGTGCAGTCCTCCTGGAGTGAAAGATGCGGTTCTGTTGAAGCAGTGATCCTGTATAAGGGTGTAGTTTTCCTCTGAAGGTCCAGTGGTGGTGTAGATGGGCCTGGTCTTCCTCTGAGAATCCAGTGGAGAAGAAAGCTGCTCCTCTGGGAATCCAGTGGGAGAAGGCTGACTGTGGTGTTCCAAATCTCAGATTATATCTAGGTAGGAATGCTTGGCTCCTCCCTCTGGGCAGAGCATCTCACAAGGGGATGATGTAATTTTATCAGTCATGCAGTGAGACTCAATGGCCCATTAACAGAAGATATCTCCTCTGAGGGAGGATGGGTAGTGGAAGAGATAAAGAAAACTGCATCACCTGGTTTTAACAGATGGCTCAATTAACAGAAGATAACTGCCCCACAGCTAACAGATGGCAATAAAATACACACTCAGCTACACTTTTCAACCTAAGACATTATCCACCCCTTATTCTATTACCATCTGCATCTTAGCCAAATCAATAAACTCTACACAGTGAAACTTTACACACAGTTTTCACTTAAGAATAGGTTTCCCTGTGGTACACAACGGGCTTCTCCATCTTTCTGCATTACCCAATAAGTGTAACCATGTCCTTAAGCAAAAACAATCCCTCAGATGGGTTCATCTTTGCCTGAGGTCAGACTAATCCAGTCTTTCCTAAAGTACCTTTCATGTGTACCATAGGGACTTTATGTCCATCCACTGTGTGCAAGGGTTCAGACTCGGCAGGACTAGCTCGATTGATGGACCCACGGGTGTTGACCATCCACGTGGCTTTTGCAAAGTTAATGTCTCAATTTGTAAAGGTTCCCCCGCCAGGTTCCTTCAGGGTAGTCTTAAGCAGTCCGTTGCACCAATCAACTTTCCCAGCAGCTGGTGCATGATAAGGGATATGATATAACCATTCAATACCATGTTCTCTGGCCCAGGTGTTTATAAAGCCATTCTTGAAATGGGTCCTGTTGTCTGACTCAGTTCTCTCAGGGGTGCCATGTCTCTACAGGACTTGCTTTTCCAGGCCCAAGATGGTTTTCCGGGCAGTAGTGTGAGGTACAGGGTAGGTCTCCAACTAGCCAGTGGTGGCTTCCACCATGGTCAGCACATAGTGCTTACTGGGGCAGTGTGATGTAGTCAATCTGCCAGGCCTCTCCATACTTATATTTGGACCACTGCCCACCATACTATAGGGCTTTCACCCGCTTGGCCTGCTTGATCTCAGCACACATCTCACAGTCATGGATAAAGTGAGAAATAGTGTCCATGGTTAAATCTACCCCTCGGTCTCATGCTCACTTATAGGTGGCATCTCGGCCCTGATGGCCTGAGGCATCATGAGCCCATTGAGCTAAGAACAACTCTCTCTTGTGTTGCCAATCTAAGTCTGTCTTTGACACCTCTATCTTTGTAGCCTGATCTACCTGCTCATTGTGTCGGTGTTCCTCATTAGCTTGACTCTTGGGGACATGGGCATCTACATGACAGACTTTCACAGGTAACTTCTCTACCTGAGTGACAATGTCTTTCTACTCATCGGCAGCTCAGACTGGTTTTCCTCTACGTTGCCAGTTGGCCTTTTTCCACTTTTCTAGCCAGCCACACAGAGCATTGGCTACCATCCATGAATCAGTGTAGAGGTAGAGCTTTGGCCACTTCTCTCTTTCAGCAATGTCCAGGGCCAGCTGAACGACCTTGAGTTCAGCAAGTTGGCTTGATCCACCTTCTCCTTTGGTAGCTTGTGCAATTTGTCTTGTGGGGCTCCATACGGCTGCTTTCTACTTCCAGTTCATCTCTATGATGCAACGAGAAACATCAGTGAAAAGAGAGTATCGTGTTTCTTCTGCTGGTAGTCTGTTGTACAGAGGAGCTTCTTCAGCCTGTGTCACTTGTTCCTGCTCTTCTTCATCAGTGAGACTAAAGTTTCCAACTTCAGGCACGTTTGTAATTATTTCCAAAGTCCCGGGGCAATACGGGCGTGCTGTGTGATGAGGGTAATCCATTTGCTCCATGTGGCATCAGTGGCATGGTGGGTAGAGGAAACCTTTCCTTTAAACATCCATCTCAGCAGTGGTAGTCAGGGTGCCAGGAGGAGTTGTGCTTCCATGCCGATCACCTCTGAGGCAGCTTGAACTCCTTCATAGGGGGCCATGATTTCCTTCTCTGTTGTAGTGTAGTTGGCTTCAGATCCTTTGTAGCTTCGACTCCAAAATCCCAGTGGTCAGCCTCGAGTCTCTCTAGGCACCTTCTGCCACAGGCTCCAGGACAAGCCATTGTTCCTGGCGGCAGAGTAAAGCACATTCTTCACCTCTCATCCCATCCTGACTAGGACAAGGGCTACCGGCTGAATGATCTCCTGCTCAATCTGGGCGAAGGCTTGTTGCTGTTCAGAGACCCAGTGGAAATCGTTCTTCTTGCAGGTAACCAGGTAGAGAGGGCTCACAATTTGACTGTACTCAGGAATGTGCATTCTCCAAAAACATGGTGCCTAGGAAAGCTTGTGTTTTCTTCTTGCTGGTCAGTAGAGACATCACAGTGATCTTATTGATGACATCAGTGGGAATCTGATGCTGTCCATCTTGCCACTTTACTCCTAGGAACTGGATCTCTCAGGCAGGTTCTTTGACGTTGCTCTTCTTGATGGCGAAGCCAGCTTTCAGCAGAATATGGATGATGCTCTCTCTCAAATGCTTCCATTGCTGTGTTCCACCACACAATGATGTCATCAACATACTGGAGATGTTCTGGAGCTTCACTCTTTTCTAGTGCAGCTCAGATCAGTCCATGGCAGATGGTGGGGCTGTGTTTCCACCCCTGGGGCAGTCGGTTCCAGGTGTACCGCACTCCCCTCCAGGTGAAGGCAAACTAAAGCCTGCACTCTGCTGCCAGAGGAATGGAGAAAAATGCATTGGCAATGTCAATAGTGGCATACCACCTCGCTGCCTAGTCTCCAGCTCGTACTGGAGTTCCGGCATGTCTGGCACAACAGCGCTCAGTGATGGAGTCACTTCATTCAAGCTATGATAGTCCACCGTCAGTCTCCATTTTCTGTCAGACTTGCACACAGGCCAAATGGGGCTGTTGAAAGCGTGAATGGGTTTTGCTGAGCACCCCTTGGCTCTCCAGCTCACAGATCATCTTATGGATGGGGATCACAGCATCTTGATTCATCTGATACTGCCCATGGTGCATCATCGAGGTGGCAATCGGTACTTGTTGCTTTTCTACCCTCAGGAGTCCTACTGCAGATGGGTTTTCTGATAGTCCAGGCAAGATGTTCAATTGCCTAATGTCCTCTGCCTCTACAGCAGCTATTTCAAAAGCCCACCTGAGTCCCTTTGGGTCTTTGTAATTGTCATTCTCGAGAAAGTCTATGCCTAGAATACACAGGCCCTCTGGGCTGGTCACAATAGGATGTTTTTGCCACTCCTTCCCAGTCAGGCTCACCTTGGCTTCCAACAGGGTCAATTGCTGTGATCCCCCCATTACCCCAGCAATGGAAACAGGTTCTGCCCCCACATGTCCCAATGGCATTAGGGTACATTGAGCACTAGTATCAACTAACGTTTCAAATTTCTGTGGCTCTGATGTGCCAGGCCATTGGATCCACACCGTCCAAAAGATCCAGTTTTCCTGTGCCTCTTCCTGGCTAGAGGCAGGGCCCCTCTAGCCCTGTTTATCATTCCTTCCCTGGGCATACATGCTAGAGATACCTTCAAGGGGATTTTACAGATCATACCCAGCAGCTCAGTCATGGGAGGCTGAGGCTGCTTTCACTTTAGTGGAACTCCCTTGGTTAGTGTTTCCCTCCTTGTGTTGACACACCCATTCTGCCAGGACAGAAGTAGGTTTCTGTTGTATTGCACTAAATAGTATATTTAGTTGTTGTTTTGCACTGGGTTTGGTATTTTGCACTGAATAGTATGTTTGTATCCTCATGGGTTTCCCCCCTCATATCACATGGTCTTCCCCTCTCCCCTAAGCCCGAGTAGTGGTGGTCTCTCCCCATGTTACTCCTCCCCTCGCCCCTCCCCCCTCCCCTCACTTGTATCGCATTGGCTGTGGCCCCTCTCCTCTGCCCCCCTTTCCCTGGGTTTAATATCTCCTGCCATCAGACATTCCGGCCGCTTTCCCCCCAGGGACACCACCTTGATTCCCAGGCGGCTTCTATCCAGAATAAAGTGGGCCTCTGGTCCCCAGAGTAAAGAGCGCCTCAAGTCTTTTACTTTTGTCCTTGTAAGACTGCAAGGGGCCAAGGTGCAGAGCTAGCTGGATCGGACCCCCGAAAAGGCCCCAGAGATCACTCTTACAGGTTTCACATCCCATGTCTTCCCCATGGTTACGCAGGAAGAACCACAGGTCAGCTCGGATGGTGTACCATATCTCTCTATCTGGGGGATGTTGGGCTCTGATTTTGCTGCCTGTGACTTTCACTGGTGCTGTATGGGAACTGTTCCTCCTCACCTCCTCCCTCATCTCCCTCATCTCCTCTTGGAGGCTTCTAATTACAGCAGAGACATGGGCCTGCATCAGGCCATTGATCATACTCTCATAATTTCTAAGCTTGTTGGCGACAGAACCTACTGTCTTGGTTGGTATCGGCATTAATTGTTGCAATGAAGGTGGTGTATTGAGATGGCCCTAGATTTGCCAGTCTACAACAGTTGCCCTGTGCACCTGGCTTTGTCAGGGTCATTATCATGCTGTCCATCCCTCCCAAAGAGTACCTCCAATACTGCTACTTCTCTCAGCTGTTGGATCCCTTCCTCAAGGGTCTTCTAGCGCATTCTATGATGGTGCCCTTGCATTCTCTCCCTGTGGACAAACCTCTCTCTGACACTCATTAAAAGCTGCTCCCAGAGGGAAAGGGGACCCTGGCTCCCTTATGAATACCTGATTCACACCTGAGTCCTGGGTCAGGGGCCCCACATTCCTTGCCTCACCACCATCTAGTTGCACACCTGTACCCATAAGGTCCCAGACCCAAAGTAACCAGGTTATATAAGCCTGACGTCCCTGTTGTACGTCTTTGTGCAGATTACGTAGACTTTCATACGTCAGGGACTTTGTGATGATCTCAACTGTTGGCTCCCCTGTGGGTTGTGAAGGCGCTCCATTCTTATCCTTATCTGGGTGTTTTGATTTCATCTTAGACTCCCTCATTTCCACAGGGGTGATGTTGCTGGCTGTGACTGGCCTTGCAGTTCAGCTGGAACCTGGACAGTTGTAACGTCTGTGGGTTCCACTGCTGCACCATTAAACTCTCCCTCTTTGAGGCAGGAGGAGGGTTTCTCACCAGCTGGAGAAATGTACTCTTTCAGCATCTGGCTCATCTCACGTATCTCCTTTACCAGAACCCCCACCCAAGCTGGGTGGTTTATTTCTGAGGGGGGCTGTGGGGCATGGTCAGGCTCTGGGGCAGCATCCCTAGTCCCCAGAGCCGTGTCAGGTTCTGTGGCAGTATCCCTACTTTCTGGGGTAGGTGTCAGGGTGGTTATCCAAGTCAATCTTCCTTTATCTCTGAATGCTAAATAGAACAGGCTTAACAGGTATATCAGCAACATCGACCACTGTATGATGTCATTAGCATTTAGATAAGATTTGAACCCTTCCAAAACTGGTGGGGCAGACCCAAAGAGATGGTTAAAGGGTTGGGAGAAAATTTCCCCCGGTATAATTTCCTCACAGTAGGTACCATTATTAAAGTAACCCCAAAAACATACAGTTAGTGTGTGATAGCTCTGACTCCATGTGCCTGCCTTCCAGAGGAAGTTAAATATCCATGAATTCCTCCCCCTATTAACCCATAAAGCAAACTGAATAACAGCCACAGTAGCCTTAGTTATAGGAACCATATTTAGATAAGGACATTCAAATGGGAGAAATATAGCCATGACCACATGCCACCCGAACCAGGGCAAGCTAGACCACATGGTGATACTTAACGGGTTTTCCATATCCAGCACACAAAAAATTAGGTTACTCAAGAACTGCTATTTCTTTTTCACCCTTTTTCTCTCGATATCCTTGAGCCTCACACTGGGCGCCAAAATCTGTCTTGGTTTGCTAAGGCAAGCAGGAGCCGTCCTTAAAATGGAAAATGTAAACCCCCTCCCTCTGAATTAATATAATTTTGAAATTAAGGGGCTCTCAGGCAAAGATATGGGAGTAGGAATAACAGTTCTTTACTAGGAAAAAATAAAAATGCAGTTATACAAAACAACAGTGACAGAATCAGAATACAACCTAACACCCTGTGGGTCAGGGTGTTGGCAGCAGTCTGATTAAATGGTGGGTGCAGTCCTCCTGGAGTGAAAGATGCGGTTCTGTTGAAGCAGTGATCCTGTATAAGGGTGTAGTTTTCCTCTGAAGGTCCAGTGGTGGTGTAGATGGGCCTGGTCTTCCTCTGAGAATCCAGTGGAGAAGAAAGCTGCTCCTCTGGGAATCCAGTGGGAGAAGGCTGACTGTGGTGTTCCAAATCTCAGATTATATCTAGGTAGGAATGCTTGGCTCCTCCCTCTGGGCAGAGCATCTCACAAGGGGATGATGTAATTTTATCAGTCATGCAGTGAGACTCAATGGCCCATTAACAGAAGATATCTCCTCTGAGGGAGGATGGGTAGTGGAAGAGATAAAGAAAACTGCCTAATTAACAGAAGATAACTGCCCCACAGCTAACAGATGGCAATAAAATACACACTCAGCTGCACCTTTCAACCTGAGAAAATGAACTATTTGTAAACATAGAAAATGAAATAAATTCAATTGTTTTCTTTGTTTCAAATTAGGCTCATGCACAGTTAGTTCGAGAAGTCGATGTAGAGAAGGTGTCAACTTTTGAGAACCCCTATGTAGATGCACTGAGAAGTTTATGGAATGACCCTGGAATCCAGGAATGTTATGATAGACGACGAGAATATCAGTTATCAGATTCAACAAAATAGTAAGTATATAGTGGGTACAAATAACTGTATCTTATTTTCCGTTCTTTCTATCAAATTAATTCATACTCTTTATCTTTGTATACTATTTTTTTGTGTACTTACATGTACAGTTTCTTTATGTGTGTGTACAAGTATCTGCGTGTGCATACATATTCAGCACAAACCTGCACTTAATTATGTGAATGTAAAGACTACTGTAAGGAAGGTAGTGAATCTAGTTTAGTATTTTGTATGTGTTTCTCAAAACATAAGTGTATGATAATTTGAAATCTTACATTATTACTAGGAAAGTGCAATCAAAGGTAGACCTCTGCAATTCATAAAAATTGCAATGCCCTTGAACATCTGTTTTCCTTGTTTAAAATAGCAATGGAATTTAGCATTGGACCCTGAGCATTGTCTAAATGTCATCTCCAAGAAATTCAGATGCTCTGAGTAATATACTACAGAGGTCTGGTAAAATTTTTCATCTGGTAAAAAAAAAGTATGGTTAAGTCAATGGAACATGGCATACACATAACAAAAATCTGGAGATTTATCTGCATAGTAGCCTGAGGGTCCTTATCTAGCACAATCCTTTATACATGATTGAGTCAAGACAAACTTTAAAATACCTTGCTGATACAGTTTAGGCAGCTAGAGAGCTACTAGTGTGTGAATTAGGTCTGCTGAGATTGGCTCAAATGCTCTCTAATTACCATACCACATTTTGCTTCTGCTTTATCAAGCCTCTCATACAGACTGTTCTATGTTAGGTCACATGTAGGGGGGTGAAGGGCAAGGAGACAGAGACCACTCTCCCCAGATGTTCATGTGGCACAGAGACCTTTATTTTCCATGCCCTCCCTTATATAGAAGATTTGAAAGACCCAGTCTGGGTGCTCTCATTGGTTTGAACTCCACACCCCTTCGGGTCTTGGACCACTGAAATGCCTGCAGTCTTATGAGAGATCTGATCAGCCAAAACCCTTGTCACTCAGCCCAGGGGCTGGAAACATGGCACCAACATCTAACCCTTTCTTTTCTATAAATTTCAATTTGCATTATAGCTGCAGCATTTATGTCCAGGACCTGATAGGGGAGAGCTCAGGTAAATATGCCACAGGCATTAGGCTTATAGGTTACAGATTACAACTTTTTTGTAAAAACAGCAAACCATTTAACCAATGAAGAAAATGAAACAGTCTGTAAGAACAAGAATCATTCAACCCTTATTAAAGAAAAAAAACAAAAACAAACCCAACTGGAAAACTAGGAAACAATCTGTAGACAAGGAAAACAGTTTGTAAACAGGGAAATAATTTGTAAACAGATTGAGTCTTTATGTGAACTGTAGTCCCAGATTTCCATGAGGTAGTCATCAATCACTCTGATCACACGGCTCTGTGATGTCTGCTGAGGGTTTATCAGGAGGGTGCTGTCTGTGGTCCTGAGCAGGACACAGTGCAGGTCGGATGCATCTGGCAGGTACCCAACATGTCCCACTGTCTGTTGAAACACATACATATCCCCGACCCCAGGTAATGAGATCCCAAGGACCCTCCCATGTATTGGTAAGGAGGTCTTGTACCATTACCTTGGGTTTGGGCAATTGAACATGGCAGGATGATTGTAGTGATAAGAAGTGATTTAGGATAACTGGATTCTAATACTTTTAGGTGATTCAATGTGTATATACCTTTAGCTATTCTGCTTTGTGGAGTCTCACCACACATACCTCCCTTTTGTTTATTAAGTATACCTTTTAAGGTACCATGTGCCCTTTCCACTATGGCTTGTCCAGTCAGTAAATGAGGGATACGGGTTTGGTTTGATACACCCCAGAGCTGTAGAAATCACCTGGTTTTCTGTGAGATGTATGCAGGGCCATTATCAGTTTTGATGGTTTGGGGAATGCCCAAGGATGCAAAAGCTGATCGCCAGTGTGCCATGGCATACTGTCCTCTTTCCCCTGTGTGTACTGTAGTCCATATTGCTGAGGAAAAGGTGTCAATTGACACATGGGTGTATTTAAAATGGCCAGATTCAGGGATGTGTGTGACATCAGTTTGATAGATTTGCAAAGCACGCAGTCCACGGGGGTTCACTCCCATCTGCAATGGCGCAGCGTGACCTTGACAGTCAACACAGATGCTAACAATATTATGAGCCTCTGTGTTTGACAGCTGAAATTGCTGCTGCAAAGCTCAAGCACCTTGGTGGAAAAAATTGTGCAATGCCTTTGCTTGTGCCAGCAAATCTGGTTTTGGTGCTGTCCAAGCAGGGATAGCTAGCATATCTGCCCTGGCAGTGCCCTCTGTGATAAAACCTGGTAAATTTGTGTGGCTCCTGATGTGTAGGATGTAGTATGGGTAAGTCCTGGCCTGGATGGTTAGACATAGAAATTTTAGCAATTTAAACAGTTGCTCATTATCAATCTCTTTTAGTAGTGTTCGGTCTAACCTTTGTGCGATGTCAGCCACATATGCAGAATCAGTTATGACATTTAGGGGAGAGTGGGGAAAACATTGAAAAGCCGTAGCTACAGCCCGTAGCTCTACTATTTGAGGTGATCCATTCTTGTGTCCCTCCAATGTTTGCCACTCACTCTCCTCTATCCATGTCACAATGGCCTTTCCTGTTTTCCCAGAGCCATCAGTAAACACCGTAACACCCTTTAGGGGTGTTCGGCTATTTAGGGGTTTTAGAGAGTGTAGTTTCACCACTTAGCTTTAGTGATTTATGGCTTGGTAAGTGGTAAGTGATTTGTCCAGTAAAGTTTTGAAGGGTGCATTGCAAGGCTGTGCAGTTAGCAAGACTCCACTTGAATTCCTCTTGTTTTATGGGAATAATAATTTGTGCAGGGTCTTTTGCATTCACTTGCAGACACCTGTGACAGCATTTAATGATTAGCTGTGCAGTTAGCTCAGACACAGTAGGTGCCGACTTTTTTGATCGATGAGGTAAGAATACCCACTGTAGGATGTGCAAAGGGTCAGGCCATTGTGTGTTCCACTGTCCAATAATGCCCGTAATATGAGAGTCAGCAATGATAAAGAATACGGTGATACATACCTCTGGGCATATCCAGTGGACCTGTATGTTTGTGATAGCTTGCTCTACTGTTTCGAGAGCAGCTTTTGCGTCTGGGGTTAGTTTTCCGGGGGAAGTTAATTCGGGATCCCCTTTCAGGAGGTCAAATAAGAGTGCTAATTGTGAACTGTTTACTCCCAGATATGGTCTGACCCAGTTTATAGTACCCAAAAGTTTCTGTGCATCATTTAAATTCTCAGGCTTGGTCGAAAATTGAATTGGCTGTGGCTGTATTGTTTTGTTCATAATTTTAAGTCCCAAATATTTCCAGGGTGCTTGTTATTGCACTTTCTCTGGCACCACCTGTAGCCCAAATTATTTCAGTGCTGGCAGCAGGTTTGGCTGAATCTGTAAGAGTTCCCCTTTTGTTTGGGATGCAACCAAAATGTCATCCATGTAATGATAACAGTATGCCCCTGGAAACTGTTCTCTCATGGATGAGAGTGCTTGTGCAACATACCACTGACAGATACTGGGACTGTTGCGCATTCCTTGTGGAAGTACACACCATCGATAACACTGTGCTGGTGCAGCGTTATTAATGGAGGGCACCGTAAAGGCAAACTTTGAGGTATCGTTTGGCTTCAGTAGAATAGTGAAAAAGCAATCTTTTAGGTCCACAATCAGGATGTCCCAGGAGCCAGGTATCATTGTAGGGGAAGGCATACCGCCTTGTAAAGCCCCCATGCCCTCCATCACTGAATTGATTCTTCTCAGGTCATGGAGCAATCTCCATTTACCTGATTTCTTTTTTACCACAAATACAGGGGTATTCCAGGGGCTCATAGAGGGTTCTATGTGTCCTTGTGCTAGTTGTTCTTGTACAAGTGTTTTTAGGGCATTTAACTTTTCTTCCTCAAGGGGCCACTGTGGTATCCACACAGGCTGATCTGTAAGCCATTTTAAGGCTGGTGTGGAACACCTTGCGCCCTTCAACACAGCGGCCCCTGTTAAAAATCCCTTCCTACCCGGACCCCCCATGCAGACAGAACATCCCTCCCCTACAGTTTCAACGGTGCAGTAGTGATGTATGGCCATATTGTAGCTGTTTGGCCCTCAGGATTTTTTATCAGCACAGGATTGCTGCTTCAGCATCTGTGTGACCCCTCCTAGGCCAGCAATGGCAGATCCCAAAGGTGTAGTAGGCCACGATGGTGGCCACATGTTGGCAGAGATGATGGTGATGTCTGCTCCTGTGTCAACCGTCCCACTGACCTTTATCCATGAGGGCTTTGCCTTAGGCATCATCATAGTACAAACCATGTTGGGTCTTTCATTAATCACGATTTGAGTCCAGTTCACCTGGGGTTGCCCTGTGGATCCAAAACCTTGATCTTCTTGCTTTCTAGAGTCTGTTGTGGGGATATAAGACTTAAAAGGGACAAGTTGAGCAATTCTAGTTTTTTCGGGAATGGTCACTGGTGGTGTAGGGGTGGAAACCATTGCATGTATTTGTCCAGCAAAACTTGTATCGATAACAATAGGGTACAATTATACCTTGCATTGTGGTACTGGACTTTCCAATTAACAGTGCACTTAATTCTTCCCCGATCGGCCCCCAAGTCTAGAGAGGGACCCTGTGTACCTGTGAAGTGCATATAGTTATTGTGACAGAGGTGGACACATCCATTCCAGCTGCTTCTCGAGTCCCTCTTGTGAGCTGATCACATAGGCTTGTGCCGGGGGGTGGGAAATTACTTGTGTCACCAAGCGATTTCTGTCCTTGCTCGGTATCCTGTTTCCCTGGTTCTTAAGAAATTGACCATTAGCATGAAGTCTTGACATGCATACCTTGGCCACATGTCCGGTCCTTCCTCATCAGCTGCAGCTGGTATATGCTCTGTTCTGTCCTTGAAACATCCCCCGTGGAAAGGACTTCTGGGGACAGTTTGCTCTCAGGTGGCCTTCCTGACCACACTGGAAGCATTGAGGTGCTACCTTTGCAGCTGCTGTTATAGAATCTGCTAACATAGTCATGTTATGAAAATTGGATCCAACCTTAGCACAGGCATTTATCAGGTCATTTAGTGATGGGTTCTCATTAGGTAACAGTTCTACCACCCTCCGGCAATCCTCATTGGCACTGTCTTTTGCCAGCTGTAAAATTAGCTGATTTCTGCACTAACAATTTGTTTTTCCATTGCATCTTGCAATCTCTCTATGATTTCTAAGTATGGTTCTCTGACTCCTTGCCTTATCTTTGAGTATGTTTGGGTTGGGTTTGTCATGCTAGCTACTTTGAACAGTGCTTGCAGACCCAATTCCTTTACTTGTGCCAGTATTAGTGGGTGTAACCTGGCTTGGAGCTTCATATCGTCCACTGGCATGAGACCCAGAAGCTGAGGGACCCTTGCCCCATAACATGGGTCCTCCCGTGGAATCTTTAGATTTTTTAACCCTTGTTTATAAGCACTGCTCTTCCATGCTGATTCAAAAACCATATATTGGACAGTTGTAAACATCAGTTTTGCTAGTTGCTTTATAGCAAAGGGAGTTATCTCCTCAGTGGTTAAGAACTGTAGCATATTAGCAACTGCAGTAGAACCCAAACCATGCTTGGCCACAAGTTGACACAGTTCAGATAGAGCTGGCCATTGAAAAGGGGTATATTTGTCAGAACTAGTCCCATTGCCTCTTATTACAGGATAAGCTCCCAGTGTCTCATCCTCTGGTTCCCCGTCCCCCAATATAGGAACATTAATGAGTTCTGCTCCCTCATAGTCTCCACTCACAATAGCAGCAAGCTTTGCCTTTTCCCAGATGCTTGCAGGATCTGGCAGGACTGTCAGCAACAAGACGACTGTGGTATTCTCGTGGTGTTCTGCAGGGGGACGATGATACCTTGTGTCCCTTGCCGGCATGTAAGGCTGTAGTTCTGGTAGAGGCGGGGCTGAGGGGGTAGCTGCTCTGCTTCTGGGTTGGATGTCTGCTGGGGTTCCTGGTGGATGCGTTCCCAGACCTGCCCTTGGGGGTAAGGTCGGTGGCGGGACCACTCCCATCGGAGGTGAGGCTGTGTTCCACGGAGGATGGCTTGGGTGCAGGGGCCCGCCCCCTGTCGCAGGCGGGGTCATGGGGGTAGGCACATCCCTCGAAGGTGTGGCTTTGGAGCCAGCCCACTAAATCTCCGGGGAAGTTGGTGTTTCCATGGTGATGGGAAGTACAGGCGGACCCGGTGCGAATGGTGGGGGGGCGATGTCAGCGGCCACGTGACACGGTGTAATGGCTGCGGAATTCCCCTTTAACCTGGGAGGGCTCAGAGCGGCCGCATGGCATAGTGTCCCGAGGGGGTAAGAAGCACCCACAACGTGGTCTGTTCCCCCAGAACGGGGTGGCATGGCATACCTGCCTGGATCGGCGATATATTGGCCCGGGGTAGCTGCATGGTGATTACAACAGTCCGGACTGGACACAGGGCATCCCGGAGCTACAGCGGCATCCCTCTCTCCACGTGGCCGGATTGTGCAACCGGCGCTGCTGGTTCCCTGGGCATTGCCGACAGTTGCGGCTCGGGCAGCCCCCGGATGGTCTCCGTTTCCCGGGATTCCCCCACTCCCTGGGGCTGTGCGGTTTCCCACGATCACTCCACAGTGGTCAACCGTCGTCTCAATGTAGCAGGGCACGTCTTCACAGTAGCCGGGGCCAGCCGGCTCCCACGCAGGGTGGAACAGAGGAATGGCTGCGCTACTGCCCTTCCCTCTTTGCCTTTCATAATCTAATTGTTTTAACAAGTCCAGAACAAGCGTTCATGGTTTATAATACCGATGGCTGCATCATTGCCAAATAAGACTGCCTCAAATATATTTTGTCCAACCCTCTCCCAAAAAGGCAAATTTAAAACGTTCCCTTCTGATATGTGCAGTTAATGGTTTCTGCACCACGTGAATAAAGCTTGTAGAGGTCATTCATTGTGGTTTATCCCTCTTTTTTGAAAGAAGAAAATCAGTACCTTCATTATGGAGTTTTCTGGTCCTGACATCCAAGCTCCCATGGTCTCCTAAGAGATTCCAGTCCACAAAAACAGGGCTAGAAACCTTGTAGCACTTTCTGCTACTTAGCAAAGTCCTGTTTTTTCACCGTATTGGCTCTTCCACTAACCCAGCTCCCAGGATGTATTTCTCTGGTTCCAAACATCAATCTGGGCTCTGATGCCCTTGTAATCCGGCTCCCACACCAATTCCCAGCTCTTACACTGCTTGTAATCTGGTTCTACACCGATTTCCAGCTCTAATGCTGTGTGTCCCCTTTGCTCTGTGCTGCTGAATTCTATCACTTCAGGGTTCACCACGTGTTAGGTCACGTGTCAGGGGGTGAGGGGCAAGGAGACAGAGACCACTCACCCTAGATGTTAGTGTGGCACAGAGACCTTTATTTTCCATGCCCTCCCTTATATAGAGGATTTGAAAGACCCGGTCTGGGTGCTCTCATTGGTTTGAACTCCATGCCCCTTCGGGTCCTGGACCACTGAAATGCCTGCAGTCTTATGAGAGATCTGATTGGCCAAAACCCTTGTCACTCAGCCCAGGGGCTGGCAACGTGACACCAACAGTTCTATGCAATATGCTGTCCCATAGAGCTGGTTACCATCACAGTCTATCACTTTTACTACTTATATATGCATATTTTGATGCACAGTGGTTCAAAATACTGTAAAATCTCTCTTGTATTGCATAGATTCTCAGTGTCCCCAAATATAAAATATTGTGTTTTATTTTTCAATGGTAAGAAAGCTAAAAATCATAGGAAATTACATATAAGTGAAAATTTCTAGCGTACATAAGTAGGAAAAGAACATTTTAAAGCCAAATTAAGCTAACGATGATTTCTGATTGTTTTAATTTTTAAATGAACAGCAAACATAAGTAGAAGGTAAAACAGAGCTTTTCTTATACTTTGAGTTTCTTATATTTGTATGTCCCAACTTTGATTCCATGATAGATATAATACTGATTTCAAATTTGAAATTAATGCATATATTTTAATGTTTGCCTTAGAATAATACAATAAAATTAAAAATCTCCAAAGTAGGGAATAGGCATCTGATCTCACTTCAGATCAAATTGTACTGAATCTGTGAGAAACAACTGCTCATTTTGAAAATTTAAAAAGGTTTATTAAACCTTAACAGAAATACAACAAAGGACTACATAAGGAAAAACCTGCAACACTGGGAACTACCCCTCATGCATACCACGTGGCCAGTTAGTCTTCAAGATGGATGCTCAGTCTTTTATACCCCTGGGGGTTGCATCAGCTACCCCTGGCCCCTCCCAAAGTCTGTCAGTCAGCTCTTCTTTGCCATTTATCAGAGGAGACGGCTTTCTTGTAACTTGATTGGAGATCAGGTGTTGCCATGCCGCACCCCCTAAGAAACAAGCTTTTCCATTCCCAACTGTCCCAGGTAAGGGACACGTGTACTCCTTCTTTTTTACCTGTCCTAGACAACCCCGGCTGTCT
Organism: Agelaius tricolor; assembly: GCF_023055355.1. NCBI lineage: Eukaryota > Metazoa > Chordata > Aves > Passeriformes > Icteridae > Agelaius > Agelaius tricolor. Next base: position 14,311,700 of record NW_027269281.1, read on the forward strand.
GATGGTATCAATACAGGGAGGGAAAGGGAACTATGGGGACAACAGAGAACATCTAAACTACAATAACATAACTATACATCACTAAAGCTTTTCTTAATATTCACACAATAGTTATCTTTTAATTGTGAGAGCCAATCATCTCATTATCCATCTATAACAAATCTTAGTTTTGACCTAGTTCTAATGAAATCATCACCATAGCAGATCTTTGGAGTAGTATTAAACTAATACAGCTCATTAATGAGCTATAGAAACACAATTTTCATACATTTTCTTGCAGACGGGAAATATACTAGTTGATTGGTAATTTTTAAAGCTCAGCATCTGTAACCCTTTAACAACATGATTTATTGAGGATTTTGTAGATTTTAATTATAAAATAATTCAGTTTATTTTATGGTCTGCAAAAATTGTTTTAGAACAAGTAATAAAACATTAGAATTATGAAGCACTATATATGAATCTTTACCTGAGCTTCTCTTATATTTATGCTTGCAAATAGAGTTTCTTTACATCTGTAAGTCCAGGAAAAGCAATTAGCAGAAACCAAAGAGGCATTATTTAAAAATACAGTCCGGATGTCAACAATCAGGGTCAAAGAAACTTATCCAAACTTATCCTTTGATGCAAATAAGCAGACACTACTTTATTCAGGGTGCCGGGGACACTTAACAAACAAACCTCATCCATTTTATTTACTTTTTCTGCTGAATCATTGTTATATAAATTCTTTTGCATACTATGCATACCATGCCTGCTCTTAAATTTACCCTTTACATTGATTGATTCCAATAGTTAATAACTTCATTAATATTCTTATCCTAAAACAATCATTGGTCATCTCTACTGAGGTCTACTGATTCCAATTCTTAATGTTAAAATCAAGATGGGAAGGGTAGTGGGTTTCCAAGCAGCATAATTGGAGGGCATGACAGTCTCCATCGCTTCTTGACTGAAACATAAGGGTCCAGTAACTTCTTAGGGAGATTTCTGTGGTTACACATTCCAAACACATAATTCCTCATATTTCTATACTTTATACTTCACAATGTTCTATTTATAATCATGGCTAAACCTTTAATATGATTAAATTGATTATTTGATCAAAATATTCATGTCACACATGTTTAGGGATAAAACATTGTCCTTGTTTTAGCCAGGACAGGGTTAGGTTTTGCAGTAGGCGGGAGGAGGCATGACCAGGGCCTGGAGGTTATTCTATACCATCGCACATCGTTGCTGGGGGTGGGGGAAGGGACTCCCTTCTGAGGAGAAGGGATTCCTTTTGGTTGAGCAAGTGTGGCAGACAGGGCAGTCAGGATGGGGAAGCAGTCACATCGGGTTGGGCTCTGCAGAGAGCATTTTTGCATGTGAATCACTCTATTTCATACACTTTTGTTGTTAATATTGTTGCTGTTGCTGTTTGTTTTCTTGTCTCATTGCCATTTCCAGTAAATTGTTCTTATCTCAAACCGGGATCTTTACCTTTTGTACCTCCAGTTCTCCTTTCTGGCCAGCTGTGGGGGAGGAAGAGAGGGATGGGGAGCAAGTAAACAGCAGTGGGGTTTGGAGAATCTTAGTGGGAGAACTAAATTGGTGTTATAGATGGATAATGAGATGATTGGCTCTCACAATTAAAAGATAACTATTGTGTGAATATTAAGAAAAGCTTTAGTGATGTTTTAGATGTCCTCTGTTCTCCCCATAGTTCCCTTCCCCCCCCCCCCCCCCCCCCCCATATTGATACCATCAGATAGCCGGGGTTGTCTAGGACAGGTAAAAAAGAAGGAGTACACATGTGTCCCTTACCTGGGACAGTTGGGAATGGAAAAGCTTGTTTCTTAGGGGGTGCGGCATGGCAACACCTGATCTCCAATCAAGTTACAAGAAAACAGTCTCCACTGATAAATGGCAAAGAAGAGCTGACTGACAGACTTTGGGAGGGGCCAGGGGTAGCTGATGCAACCCCCAGGGGTATAAAAGACTGAGCATCCATCTTGAAGACTAACTGGCCACGTGGTATGCATGAGGGGTAGTTCCCAGTGTTGCAGGTTTTTCCTTATGTAGTCCTTTGTTGTATTTCTGTTAAGGTTTAATAAACCTTTCTAAATTTTCAAAGTGAGCGGTTCTTTCTCACAAGTGGGGAATTGTCCGGGATATAAAGCCTCTTTGCCCGTGGCCTAGGAGATTTCAGACGAATGGCGCCGCTGCTGATTTTAGCAGTTCGAACAACTTCTCTTGGGACCATTGGTGACTGCAGGTAAACCTGGAGACTACAAAGGACTATATAACGAAAAAGAAGAAGAAGGATCAAGAAGATTGTGAGTATAAGTGTGTGTATGCCCGAAGTGTGAGGGAAGTAGTTTGGGGAGTGTGCTTAAGATTAAAGATCCTCATAATTGTTTTGGCAACAATATAGTTCCGTAATTCCAGTATATGAACGTGAGCTTCACATTAGTAATATACTGATCCATCATGGTCTGTTGAAGCTTCAGGATAATGGATGGTTGGAAGCAGGGCGGGACGCTTATGAGAAGAATGGGGGGAACCCGGTAACTGGCGGGACACGTGTAAAAGAAGGGCTGAAATGCGGTGGACGGGATGAGTAATACAAAAGCAGGGACCCTCGGCTTGGTGGGACGCGTGAGATTAAGGGATTTGTAAGAGCTCAAAAGCACTTGGAAGTCGCCAAGTGGAGAGACACGGTGTTGAAGTGATAACGAAAATCACTATTCAGCAGTGTTTGCAGCCGCGCCCGATGCAGCGAGTTTAAAATAGCGTCCATTTCAGGACAGCTAAAAGAGGTAACTTTCCCAGACCGCAGATAGCAGGGGGTGGGAAGGATATCAGCATTTAGAAGAAAATGGCGCTTGGAGGTGGGGAGGGGAGCGGGGGGGGGGGGGTATAATAAGGCCTCGATCTTGGCCTTATCATCGAGCGATGCAAGGTAGTCCGGATAGCTCAATCCCTCTGGGGGACAGAGTGCCCGAATACCCAGTCAGCTCACAGCCATCAGCTACCCTTAGCAAGCTCAATGGTTGTCAGCTCTTTAGTGATTATCAGCTCTCTTAGGTTTTCAGCTCTTTGCTTGCTTGCTAGGGCGCCCTTGGCTGAGGCAGAAGCAGACGCGAGAGAGGAGAAGGAGAGGTCCTGGCGGTTCCACAGCAACGGTTTATTGGGGGATTTGTGAAGGGTTCCAGCGACAGCTCTTCTTCTGTCGAATGGTCTAAAACAGCCCCTTTTTATAGGGTATAGGGGGATCCAAACTTGTCCAATAGTAAGAGTCAGGGAGAAGGTTACATAGATAAGCTATGGGGACGAGGGGTAGAAGACAGGAGCTTATTTTGCTGTCTCATCATGACTCAGCAATTCCTACTGTTAAGTCTCAATCCTCCATGGAGCTCTCGCAAGCTCTATGGAGTCCGCTACAACTCCACTTTCTGTTTTTAGAAAAAAGGCATTCGCTATAGTTCTTTTGAAACAGTGAACAAGGCACGAGAACATAGCTAACACGATAACAACTACAAGGAGAATCCACAACAGTCCCTTAACCTACGATGCAACCCATCCTGTTAATCCCCATTGCCTGAAAAGTTCATTGACCCAGTCTGGGATTGTCTCTACTTTCAAGTCCTTCAGGAGTTCTTTTAATTTCTGGATGTTCGCATGGATGAATTCCGAGCGTGAAGAGAGGTTGAAGCAGCACATCCCTTCGAAGTCTTCACAGCCGTGTCCGTGGCCAAGCCACAAGAAGTCGACTGGTGCTCGATTTTGAAGCAAAGCATGTCTTGTGGTTTCTTCTTCCTTTAAGAGATCACTCAGGGCAGCAGAGGTAGCGTTAGCTTGTTTACTGAGCCAGCACCCAAGGTGATTGATTTCACTGAGGGCTTTAGCTGCAGCTACCCAGGGTAAGAACAGGGAGACAGCAATCTTTTTTTGTTTGTTCCGATCGTATAATTTGGGATCACAATTTTCATCAAATTCTGTGTAGGACCTTTTTTGTCATTTTGATTCACGTTCTTTTTTACAATTATGTAACAGGGTAATGTTTGGAGTGAGGGTAGAAAGTGTTCCAAGGGTACAGGGACCTCCCTGGAGTCGGGAGGGGATCCCAGCCCATACTCTGTCACCACAGATGAGAAACATTCCCTTGGGTAATACTTTGGGATGGAGAGAGGACACAGAGATCACACAAGCTGTGTAATTGAACCAATCATGAGTTATAGGCTTTGTTAATTGGTGATATGTCTTTTTGATATGTGTTTTTGCTCTGGTTAATTACTGGCCAATTGTTTTTTGGACGTCTAAAGTAAAATTTGACACAGTATGTGGCCTTGGAGGACTCCAACAAATTCTTGGGGTTGCTCTAGAGCATCTGGCAGAATTTTTGTCCACTCATCCCAAGTATCAGCCACGTTGGGTCTGAGTTATAGACAGGCCAATCATCTGCTACAAAGGGAATTCCTACTAGACATGTGGAAAGTGGGTTATCAATGCTTCCCATGGACAAGCACATGTTGTCCTGTTTTAATGTTTTTGCTAAGGTTACCCAAACATTATGGCTAGGCTGTGGGCTAATCCAGCCGAAGGCATGCGGTACGGTGAAGAACATCCAGGCAGCAGTGAGGACAGCAGCAACGGAGATATTTTTCATCTTTGGTCAGGAATAGGGCTTCTGATAGGGAATATAAGCAGAATTTGTTATCTTTATGACGGGAGGGTTTTCTCCCTTGTTCTTTTTTCTGCTCCCCTCCTCCCCCCCTTTTTTCTTTTAATTTCTAAGCTACACTAAGGGAGGGGGAGTGGGTATAATGTTAAGGGGTTTTAAAAGGTTAGGAAGAGGGAATAATAGGGTTTTTTGAAATACAAAAAGGTGTAACAACACATAATTCAGAGAACACTTTTGTGTTCAGGCTATCTATGGTTTGATGCAGCAGAATGTTATTTAGCTTTCAATTTTGTCTGCTGTCATGTGATGGGGCAGTCTGTTCTTGGGTTTGTGGGTATTTGGCGACGTCTTCGTCTCCAGGCAGAGCTGGTTTGGTTTTGAGGTGGTCTTGTATTTGCCTCAGAAGAGTTCTTGTCCCTGTTTGCCGGAGTAGTGTTTGCAGTGCCTAGGTATGGTTTTATGTTTTTTCCTGGATACCATCTTGGACCAGATGGTAGTAGCACACACGCATATCCTCTACCCCAGGTAATCAATTGGTAAGGCCCAGAAATTTGGTGTGTTTCAGGGTCCTTCACGAGCACAGGTGGTTTCTCAGTGAGCTTTGCTTGGGTGGTATTTGCAAAGTGGCGAAGTATTGGTGGGTCAGGCTCTGATGCTGTACAGTTCAGGAAGTTGATGACGTAGAGAGCCTTGCTAAGTCTTTCCACTGGAGATGTGATTCTCGTGTCTCTGTTCTGTTGATCGAGGAGTCTTATGAAGGTTTGATGTGTCCTTTCCACGATGGATTGTCCTGTGGGGTTTGCAGGTATGCCGGTCTTGTGTGCTATTCCCCATTCATTGAAGAACTCCTTTAACTTGCGGGAGGTATAGGCAGGTCCATTGTCTGTTTTAATCTCCTTTGGTATTCCCAGGGTGGCAAAGGCGAGGAGGAAGTGTTTTATTGCGTGCAGTGTATTTTCTCCTGGATGTGATGATGCAAATACTGCTCCTGAAAACGTGTCGACTGATACATGCACATATTTTGACCTTCCAAAAGGTGTGAAGTGAGTTACATCTGTCTGCCACAGCTGGCAGCTATTCAGACCTCGGGGATTGACTCCCGTCCCCATAGATGGTATCTGATAGTTTTGACAGTTCGGACATGTAGCAACAATAGCCTTTGCCTGATCTTTTGAGAGCTTGAACATTCTCATAAGGGCAGGTACATTTTGATGAAAAAATGCGTGTGACAACTTTGCCGGGGCAAAGGTGTTAGGAACATTAGCAGTTTCTGCTGCCATTGCTAATGCATCCACTTTCCTGTTCCCTTCTGCAATGATACCTGGGAAGTCAGTATGTGACCTCACATGCATTATATGGTAAGGTTGCTTTCTGTGGGAGATCAGGTGTATTAATTTAGAGAGAAATTGCTACAACCTTGGATTGGAAACCTCTTTGAGAAGAGCATGTTCTGCTCTCATAGCTATACCAGCAACATAAGCTGAATCTGTGATCAGATTGAAAGGTTCATTTTTGAATTTTTCAAAGGCTCTGACAACAGCTGCTAATTCTGCGATCTGTGGAGATCCCTCCACTATTTGTATGTCAGATTCCCAATTTTGTGTTTGGGGGTCTTTCCATGTTATTACTGACTTGTGGGAAGACCCTGAGCCATCTGTAAAGAGGGTTAGAGCTTTGAGAGGTGTTCTACTTTGGATTAATTTTGGAGTCAAATGAAAGGTCACATCAGGGTTAAAAAGTTTGTGTTTTGGGATCTGAACTGAAATTTGGCTTGTATAGCTATCTAGGGCAAACTGGAGATTTTCATTGGTCTGGAGCAAATCCTCCAAGTCTGCTAAGGGTTATTGGCAGGTATATGCATGTGAACTCACACCCTGAAAGAGAGCGGAGGCGAGTTCTAGCCTTTTTTATTAAATGTGCCATGACCTCCTAGTAGGTGGTATGTGTCTTTGTAGGCTGGCTATTTGTAAAAATCCATTCCAGAATCAACAAAGGGTCTCGAAGCTGAAAGTCCCATTGGAAAATCAGTCCATGGAATCGAGGTGCTTTTCCCAGGATGATGAACTGGAAAGGCAGGCTGGGCTCGAAGCGATGGGCTTTGCATGAAGACAGGGCTTCCTGGACCTTGGTGATGGCATCCCGGGCTTCTGTCGTGAGACTGCATGGAGAGTCCAGGTCTTTAGGCCCACAAAGAAGATTGAACAGGGGAGCAAGGTCCTCTGTTGTAATCCCTAGCAGTGGATGTACCCAGTTGATGGATCTGCACAGGCTGTGTAAGTCCCTCAGGGTTTTTGGGTCGTCGTTTATGGTGAGCTGCTGGGGTACGATGGTCCTTTCCCGGATCTGGACTCCAAGGTAAGTCCATGGGTTGGTGTACTGCATTTTATCCTCATGAATCTCCAATCCTGCCTTTTCTGTGGTTTCAATGGTCTTTTTAACTGTTTTGTCCAAGTAAGCTTTATCTGAAGCACAAACCAGGATATCATCCATATAGTGGTGGATGATAGCGTCTGGAAATACTTTCCGAACTGGAGGCAGGATGTGAGCCACGTACCACTGGCAAATAGTGGGCGAGTTTTTTAGTCCTTGGGGAAGAAAAAGCCAATGATATCTTTTGAGCGGAGCCTCTTTGTTAAGAGAGGGAACGGAAAAAGCAAACCGTGGAGAGTCCTGGGGGTGCAGAGGAATGCTGAAGAAACAGTCCTTAATGTCTATTATAGCAAGTGTCCAGTCTCTAGGCAGCATCGATGGGGAGGGCAGGCCAGGCTGGAGGGGGCCCATGTCCTCGATGACCTCATTGATTCTGCGAAGGTCGTGGAGGAGCCTCCACCTGTTTGTCCCAGGCCTTAGTAGAACGAAGACTGGAGAGTTCCAAGGGCTGTCGGATTCTACAATGTGGCCTTTTGCGAGCAGTTCTTCCACGAGGGTGTTTAGGGCACGCAGCTTGGCTTTAGAGAGGGGCCACTGTTCAATCCAGATCAGGTCATGGCATTTCCAGGTGAGACGAGGTGTATCTGGCAGTGCGCCCCGATTAGAAATCCTGAGTGGGAATACATAGGGAAGCTCCCCACTGGGATAGAACGTCCCTGCCCCAAAGGGTGATGGGGGCCCTTACCACAAATGGGCGGATGGTTGCCAGCTTGCCTTCAGGCCCTTCGACGAGGATGTTGTTCTTGCTTCTCATGGATACTGTAGCTCCAACAATCCCTGAAATCATGCCTGTAACAGGTTGTAGATCCCAGCGTGCTGGCCATTCTGAGTGAGCGATGATGGTCATGTCTGCACCGGTGTCCAGCATCCCTGGTAGGTGGATCTTCTCCCCTCTTCAGGTAAGGCCGCACTCGATGGTAGGCTTGGTTGGTCCCACAACTTGTGCCCACATTGCTGTAGGGTTGAGAGGAATCTGTTCCCTGTGATTCTTTGGGAGTAGAAAGGATTGTGAGATTGGAGTTCCCTTTGAAAGGAAAAATGGTAAGTCCATGCAGTATACTTGGACAAGAATCTCTTGTCCCGGGCGCACTGTTTATACTTCTGGAACAACGAAAATTTCCTTTGGGCTATTAAAAGAGTCACCTATAATTAAAATGTCCGAAGGACCACCTTTTGGCCCATATTTGCCTGTGGGAACACGATAAACATTCTCATTATTAAAGTAAATGGACAAAGCAGTTACCAATTGCCGGCGGGTTCCCATCTGTATCGCCCCGTGTGTTGGATCCTCTTCTTTTGGTCTGGAACCTCCTGGGATGGTGCGTGGTTGGGTCTGGGTGGCCTTTGATTTGCTGTCATAGCCTGGGCCCCACCGGGCTGCGCGGGGTGTTTCCCAGACGCTGCTGGTAGCGCTGCTGATTCTGGGGTCTTTGATAAGTATTGCAGGGGTATCGGGGAAGTGACCTGTCTGGGCAGTCCTTTATATAATGTCCAAGATCCCCACAGTGATAACATTTAGCTTGCTCTTTAGAAGCTATTACTGCATATGCACCAGAAACTCCTTCAGCAATACCCTTAGCAACTGCTTGGGCCACTGTATATTTCAGTGGACATGTGACGTGTACAGCATTCCAGCATTTGCTCTATGGTAGGGTCGGTATCCACAGGTAGAGACCTCAAAATGGCTTTGCATTGTTCATTTGAGTTACTCAAGGCAAGCTTACATAAGAGTTCCTTCCTTGCCGCTGAGCTCTCTATCTGTTTTTCCAGAGCATTTCTAATTCTGTCCACAAATTTGATAAAACTTTCATCTATACCTTGTTTAATAGTAGAAAAATGCATTGTTGGCATTGACTGATCATGAATGAGAAGTAAGGAGGTTTTTGCTGCAAGTGCCACATCTTGCAGTGCCTCTTTGTTCAAAGTTTCCAATTAGTCCCTCGGTTTCTGTAAATCCCCTTCCCCAGCCAGCTGTTCTACTGTAAAATTTGTCTTATCAGCATCTGCAGAATAAGAGTCTGATAATGTTTTTAATTGTTTTTTCCAATGCCTTTCCCATAACATATATTCTGCTGGGGACAGGAGGCAATGTGAAATATTTTTTAATATCGTGGGGAAGTAAGACGTGCTGAGAACATAGCTTCTAAGAAATTTCTAAAAATATGTGAGCCTCTGCCATGTTCTTTGGCTATATTTCTTAATTGTACGAGTTCCTCATTTGAGTTTGGTTTCCATGTCTTTATAGCAGATTTCCCACCATTTCTTCCCTGACTATACTCTACAGGGAAAGCATTAATTTTCTGTGCCAGCTGCCAATCACCTGTCTTAGTTGCTTCTATCTTAATTAGAGCCCATGGATCAATGTCCACTGTATCAGAATCATAGTCACTGGAACTGCTGTCGTCCTCTGAAGAGGATCGAGGGGGAGCAGTTTGTGTCCTATGCTTTTTGCGATGTTTAGAGGCGGCATTTTTCAAGGGTTTTGGGGGCTGTGGGGGGACACATGGCATAACTTGACCAGAGGGAGGCACCATTGGGGATGGGATGGCAGCACAACATGCACAGGACTGGGGGAGAGGGGTGGTACCGTGGGGGTTGTCTGGGATTCCATTCGGGTGAGACTGGGGGTGGGGGCAGGGGGGCAGCGGAGGAGCGGAGGCAGTGAGACCGGTCTGGAGTACCGCGGGTACAGGGTGGTGCGCTGGGACTCGTACTTGATTGCATGTAGGGAGACCCCCTGCTGTGCCTGGCAGGGTGCAAGGGAAGGAGGCGGGGGTACACGTGGGCACTGGAGCGGTGGCAGCGGGGGTCGGGGCTGGGATCGGGAAACCGTTGGCGGAGGTGGGTGGGATCGGAGCGGGGACGGGGAAGGCGGGAGAGGGGCGGGGGACGTCGCGGCGGGGGGAGACACAGCCACCGCGGGGGTGGGGGAGGCGGGAGGGGGGGTGGGGGGGGCCGCGGCGGAGGGAGTCAGAGCCACCGCGGGAGGGGCTCCTGCGGGCGCGGGGGAAACGGCGATAGGGTTTGGGGGGGGGGGGGGGGGGGGGCGGGAGGGGCAGGAGGGGGGAGGGCCGGGACCGGAGGGGTGGGGGAACCCGAGCCGGCGAGAAAGGGTATGGCTGCACTTGTAGAGAAGGGAGAATTCGGGTGGTTGGGCGGGGAAAGAAAGGACGACGCAGACCCCCCGGGAACGGGGAGGGTGGGGGCGGAGGCGGACAGCACAGCCTTTGCCTTGGGAGAGGCAGAGGCTGTTGGGGTTTTAGGACTCAGGGACGGAGACACATGCGAGTTACATTCCTGGGCATCGTTATCAGTGTAATTAGCATTTGAAAAGGGAGTGTCTGTTGCGAAAGATAGCTTTTTATCTCTGTTAAACTTCTCTATGGTTTTAGTTAGTATGTGGAAGAAAGGCAAATACTTTGTTACTGAAAAGACTTGGTTAGTTTGCAAATTATATATTTTGTTTCCAATTTTGTCCCACAATGAATTTTCAGTGATAGTTTCTTTATCAGTTTCGGGATATTGCGAAATAATCAATTTTATAAATTTTTTAAAGTTATTTTTAGAGAGCTTGCCGTTAGAGAAAGAAAAGTTGTTAGAAGATAAGATGTCTAGGAGTATTAAGTATATTTCTCTCTTGATTTGGGATTGTTTTAAAGTACTAAGTGTTGATCCCATATTAAGGTATCCCTTCCAGCAGATAAAAACGAGAAAAAGAAGAAAAAAAGCGAAAAGGGGATTAGGACCCAGAGAAAAGGCGTGCAATGGTGGCTGATATAACACTTACACTTCTTCAGCTGAGTGGGGTCCAGAATTCTGCTGGAAGGCGTCTGCTTTAAGTCAGTTCTCCAGGGAGCGGCGTCTCGACGGCAGTCAATGTATCCCAAAGGAATACGCTGCTCTGGCGAGGGGGAAGTCCACCTCCAATCGGGCGCCAAATATAATAAGGCCTCGATCTTGGCCTTATCATCGAGCGATGCAAGGTAGTCCGGATAGCTCAATCCCTCTGGGGGACAGAGTGCCCGAATACCCAGTCAGCTCACAGCCATCAGCTACCCTTAGCAAGCTCAATGGTTGTCAGCTCTTTAGTGATTATCAGCTCTCTTAGGTTTTCAGCTCTTTGCTTGCTTGCTAGGGCGCCCTTGGCTGAGGCAGAAGCAGACGCGAGAGAGGAGAAGGAGAGGTCCTGGCGGTTCCACAGCAACGGTTTATTGGGGGATTTGTGAAGGGTTCCAGCGACAGCTCTTCTTCTGTCGAATGGTCTAAAACAGCCCCTTTTTATAGGGTATAGGGGGATCCAAACTTGTCCAATAGTAAGAGTCAGGGAGAAGGTTACATAGATAAGCTATGGGGACGAGGGGTAGAAGACAGGAGCTTATTTTGCTGTCTCATCATGACTCAGCAATTCCTACTGTTAAGTCTCAATCCTCCATGGAGCTCTCGCAAGCTCTATGGAGTCCGCTACAGGGAGGGACCGTGGGTAATGGGAGGGCTGCCGGTGGTGCCTTTTGCCAAATGTGTGGAGTTTCTGGGCCGGGGGTATGGTGTCGAGGTTTTGCGTGGCACTGTTGGCTGTCAGAGACCGGCCAGAGTGCGAGGTCCGCCACGGCTCCTCTGTGGGAGCTGGGTGTGGTAATGGGACACCACGTGGGTGATGGTGCCCAGAGGCGGCGTGAGTGCTGCCGGCGGCAGCTTTTGCCAAATGCGTGGGGTTTCCCAGCCAGGGACCGCACGGGCCCGCATGGGTGGTAGCAAGCCAGGAACGTCTGGCGCCGTGGCTTTCAGCAGTTCTGACCCAACTGAGGGTGACCGCGGCCATCAGATGCACTGGAGCCCAGGACTGCCGGTAGTAAAGGCTGCACTCATGGACCAGGGGAGTTTACAGGCACAGGACAACTGTCGCCGAGTGCCTTTAGCTTGGCGCTGCTGGGTGTGGAGGTGTTAGAGCTCAGAGCTGCGGGTCCGTCAGTGCGGGCTGCCAGCGACAGGACACTCGCTTTCGTATACCGCGAGATTTAGAGGTGCGGTGCCGCCAGGGTAGTGGGCGGGCTCAGTTGTGTAATCTTGCAAATCACAGCGGTCACCAGCCTGGCGGCAGTGCTGCGGGATGTGTTACTAGTCCGCAGGCAGCAGGTCTCGCTGAATCCCGAAGCCGAGGGAGAGGCGGGACATGTGACAAATCATTGTAATCGAGCTGCCACAGCCAGCGGCGACTCGGGACTGCCAGGGTGGCGGGAGGCAGCTGCGCCCAGTGGGGCTGGCCAGGGCATCAAGCTGCAGAAACCCCCCCCCGAAATATACATCAGCGTAGAGCCGCGCGAAAATGAGAGCACCACATGAGTGGCTTAGCAGCTGCTTCCACTAATGTTCCAAGAATATAATTTGCTTTTACTTTCCAAGAAGAAGGCAAAACTTCTTCTTTCTTTTTCTCCCTTTTTCCTTCTTTCTTACTCTCTCCTTTTAACTAATCAAGGAGACAAGTTCTGTCAAGGGAACTAGTAGTCATCTCAAAGCACACCCTTTTAGTTAAAAGGTAAAAGGTATCCCTTAACAAAACACAATGGTGTAAGTGTGAAAGGGGTAGAGAATACCATGACCTATTTATTTACTCTTTGAGCAGTGCATTTGTAGAGATTTCTTGTTCACTGTCACGTATTTAGATGTTGTACATTACTAGTCAGTTTTACGTGCAGATCCAGTTGTGATTGATGTTGTAAGATAGGTTGGGAAGCATCTGCTGACATTCCACATTCATTAATGCATTTGAGATCACTTCATTTGCGAACTTGCAGGACCTTCCAAAGAAAGCAGTTTCCGGGTGCCTTATAGAGACTTTGCACAGGGATGCTGTTAGCAGTGTGAAATCTTACTAGTATCAGAGCCGAGCTATTCTCTGTGTGTGTGGGATTTGATGCACTGCCTGATTGTGTTGAATAGTTTGGGCAGTTCAAAGACTAGTTTGATAGAAATTTTTGTGTTGTGTTTCTAAGTGCTTCTCATTATATCAGAAATCCTCTTAAAATTTTACCTGGCAAGGGAGGAGGGATAGCTTCTTGTTTGAGTGGCTGGGAGAAGGAGACTTGGGTTTAGTTTTTGTGTTGCCCTCTCCCGAGAGGATGCAGTGAGTCTACTTGGCCTTGGAGGAGGGAAGGTACAAGATAAGACGTGTTGATGTGTGCCATGAAAACATGGAAAGTTTGAAGGTTTGGCACCTCTTCATTTCAAAGCCTTGGGTCTCTGCTAAGAAGTGCCTCAGTGTTTTCATCGTTCTGGGGGGAGAACAGAACAACAAAAAGCACTCCGTTTTGTGCCCTCCAGGCATTGTAAGGTGAGAGATGGAGGATGGAAGTCCAATACAATCTTACTTTAACCTTTCCTTTAAAACAACACTGTCTGATCCCACCCCAAAGGCACAGAGGGTAAAATACTACCTAGAAGTGGCAGGGTGGTAACAAACAGTAGGTATCCTACTACTCTCTTCCCAGAAGAGCTCTGGGGAGTGCTTTACACATATGTGCCAGTGTGTATCTATGGGTACATGTGTACCAAAGTGTGAATCTGCACATGCAATACCTGTGTGTGCCACTGTGCACAGCTCTGAGTGCACACACAAGTACCAAAGCGTATGCATGTTGTCTGCATTATTATATGTATGTGTGTTAAATTTTCCTCTTTCCTCTCAAGTATGACTGTTAGTGTACAGCCCTGTGTTTGTGAGCGTGCACAGACTCTGCAAGTGTGAGCATAGCCCTATGTAAGATGTGTGTTAATAACATTACCCATATTAGTGTGCACAGATTTATTTATATGCTTGTGTTAATGTACACAAGTTCTACGTACAAGCAAGTCTCGTGTTTGTGAGCATGTGTGCATTAGTAGAGACTGTATATAAGTGAGTGTCTCTGTGGCACACGTGTGCTAGCGAGTGCAAGTAGAGCATGCACAGCTTCGTGAGTGTGTGCAGGTGTGTGCTGCTAACAGGTACCTCTGTATGCCAAGGCTCTATACCAGTAAACAAATACCTATGTGTGTGTACAAGTTCTGCACATAACCCTACATGCAGACATGAGCTGAGCACGCCCAGAAACACGGCTCTGGATGCACAGCTCTGTGCATCTAGCTGCTGTCTCACCTAAGAAAACATGTATGTGTTAGTGTGTGTCAATGTGTATGTATCACTACTGAGCTCTACTGACCAGAGGAGCCCCTAACTCCCTGTGTACAATATGTAGAGTTCAACTTAGTTTATAACAGTAATACAAACCAACCCAGTCAAACTGTTATTTACATTCTTACCTTGTGCCTTAGTTTTGTTATAGACTTGTTAAAACGTATAAATGTGTACTGTACTTAGTGAAAAACAAGTAAAAGCCTCATGACTACTCTTAAGTGCTTTAAATAACTGTTTAAGTAACATTTTTGAACAAAAAATTTAAATTAAATTAGTCATTAATATAATTGTGCTATGAAAATTACAAGTATCTGTTAAGGGGAGGAACAATGAGAAACATTAAAATGATTCACTTAAAACTGAAGTATAGTGAGAACCAGAGGGCAAAACCAGGTTGGCCCCTGTACTTGCCACCGAGAAGATTATAATAACCCTGCTGCAGGCAGCAACCCTGGAGGCATGGGAGGTGGGGGTAAAAGCCATACTGGACCTCTGTTCACAAACTCTACCAATCATTTTGCTTAAAACCCTTTTCCACTGTCCTCACCCACATCAACAGATACTATTAAAAATAAGTTAATTACTCGAGCCAAATAACTTAGAAAAGGGGGGATTGTTATAGATGGATAGTGAGATGATTTGCTCTCACAATTAAAAGATAACTATTGTGTGAATATTAAGAAAAGCTTTAGTGATGTTTTAGATGTCCTCTGTTCTCCCCATAGTTCCCTTCCCCCCCCCCCCCCCCCCCCCGTATTGATACCATCAGACAGCCGGGGTTGTCTAGGACAGGTAAAAAAGGAGTACACGTGTGTCCCTTACCTGGGACAGTTGGGAATGGAAAAGCTTGTTTCTTAGGGGGTGCAGCATGGCAACACCTGATCTCCAATCAAGTTACAAGAAATCAGTCTCCTCCGATAAATGGCAAAGAAGAGCTGACTGACAGACTTTGGGAGGGGCCAGGGGTAGCTGATGCAACCCCCAGGGGTATAAAAGACTGAGCATCCATCTTGAAGACTAACTGGCCACGTGGTATGCATGAGGGGTAGTTCCCAGTGTTGCAGGTTTTTCCTTATGTAGTCCTTTGTTGTATTTCTGTTAAGGTTTAATAAACCTTTCTAAATTTTCAAAGTGAGCTGTTGCTTCTCACATTGGGGAGTACCATTCCTAAACCATGGCAAACATCTAAACAAAATTTGCCAGCTTTAAGTACCAATGTCACAAAGCAGAAAAAAAAGAAATTTATTACTGCAATTGACAAAGCACTTAAAAGGAAGTAAGCATCCAGTGCTTACTTTACTGACTTGGTGAGATTTCAGTAATTTCATCTGACTTAATATATAAAACTGGAAAAATTGTTGGCCACCAGCTCTCTTGTATATGTTTTTAAACATGTGTCAATCTCTTTCTTCTTCTTCCTTCATCCCTTGCATGAATCTCTCCTGTAGTCTTGTAAGGTTTTTGCCCCAGCATTTTTACAATAGTGGTATTTTTAATCTGTTCAGTGTTGCTTTTTCCCCCTCACCATTAGTATGTGTTGTCTTTCTAAATCTCTTTCCCTGTATTTTTTGTTGTTTCTAAATTCTGTTGCTAGCTTCTAATATATTCTGTAAGTTTCTATACTTGCACATTTTTTCATCTTCTGAGCTGCTTTGTCATTCTTAGCAACACTTTTGAAGTTTTCTATCCACTGCTAGTACACTGCAAGAAGACATCTGATAGATGTGCATTTACCAGAAGGGGTTAGAGGAGTGTCTAAGGAAGTAAGTTTCCTGAAAGGTGGGAGTTGATTTGCACCTCTTGGTAGCTCAGCAAATGGATTCCATATTTTCCTCTTACCACTGGGTGCACCAATGGTTGTATGTTCATACTGTTTTCTAAGTAATTTCTTGACTTGTATCTGCACTAAAGTCAAGAGCGCAACTTATAAAAAGATATTATTCACTTCCCACATACATTGCTGGGTGACTTACCCACTTATTTACCATTAAACCACTTCCATTTATGGCTTCAAAGATACCATTCACAGTATGAGACAGATGCAAACCAACACCACAGTGTGGATAGCCTGAAATAATAGCTGAGTGAGATTAGATATTTTTCAATATATAAACTCTACAGACCTAAACCCAAATAGGAACAAGTTGCTAGTCAACAGTTTGATTATATCACTGTTTTTCAAAATCTAAAGGTAAGAGAAGCAACAGTTTTGCCAAGATACAGTTGTTAGAAGTATCATCTCACATTTGTGTTACAACTTGCAGAATTTGTGAAGACTCATCACCATAGGAAACTTTTAAAATGTAACTGGAAAACTTGCCATAACCTTGCTAAGAAACTTCACTTTCATTACCCCATTAGATAGATGAGTTATGGCATTGTGTACCTCCAACCAAGGGTTTTCTAGTTGTTACCCAAGCACTGAGGATATTAGTTTAGCTTCTCTTCCCTGTGTTTTATTACATCTTGGATAATTAAATATCATTCTCCCTCAAGTTCCTACCCCACTTTATCTATGCCAGTCAGTATTTAATGCATTTAATACACACATGGTTATTCCATCATGCAATAGACATACTAAATCTAAAAGGAAGGTTTGAACAAAGGCATGGAATTTGCTGTGTAATGGTGCTTCCTGTAGAAAAACTGAAGATTAAGCAGTTGAACTAGGGAAATTCAGAAAGGCAAGTGAGATTGCATTAAACAGTATACAGGATGCATTTCTTTCAAGATTTTTTTTAATTCAGTACTGAATATGCTTCTCATATCTATAATTTTTAACTCCATTTCCCATTTAGAAGTTTTTAAAAATTTGCACAACTGTTTTTTCATTTGATGACTAGTTTTTTAGCTGCCTCCTAATTTTGGTTTTGAGCCATGTAGAAATTATAAATTCAGAGAAGTAATTAGGTAGGATTTGGATGGGATAAGAATAAAAAGAACATAGTGCATCTTTCTTCTACACCTACTAAGCTTTACTACATTTATTTTACTTTAGACTAAGATTAGATATTTCTGGAAGCTGGTAAACATGCCTCAACTTTTTGCAAGTGGTAAAGAGGCTCAGAGATGCAAACATCCACATTTCTGAAAGTGCAACCAGTACTTTACATTTCGCTTTGCTCACAGCATGTGTTACTATAGTGGAAATTTATTCCATTTACTGTACTGGATGTTCCCAAAGAGGATGCTTGTCTCAGTCTGGCAACTCTAATGTTGGAAAAAATCCTGCTACATCTACTTTGATATTTTGCTTATGTGGAATTCGGAGACAATAAAGTTATATGTATTTTTCAAAAGTGCATAAAAACTCCCTTGCCCTTCAGAGCTTATTGTTTTCTAGCACATGGTCAAAATTACTGCTTGTTTTGGGTAGTCTCATCAGTCAGTACAGTTTTTAGCAAAAAGAAAACTGACAGAACTCCCCCACCAAATCCCAACAATAACTCAGTAAGTGTAGCGCCATCCAATTCCAGAAGAAAGAGGTCCCAAAGAACAGAAATATAATAAATGGAGTTAACCAAAGCTTATGACTTAAGGCTACTTAATCAGATTATTTTGTGGGTTTTTTTTTAATTTGAACTGTCAGTATGACAGGTAGTTGTAGAGAGCAATAAGGTCTCCCCTAAGCCTCCTTTTCTCCAGACTAAAAAACCCTAGTTCCCTCAGCTGCTTTGCATAAGACTTGTGCTCTACATCCTTCAGTTGACTTCAACCCATCGATCCAGTTGGCCCAGATCCCTCTGTAGAGCCTTTCTACCCTCAAGCAGATCAACACTTCCACCCAATTTGGTGTCATCTGCAAACATACTGAGGGTGCACCCAATCCCCTCATCCAGACCATTGATAAAGATATTAAACCTGACTGGTCCCAGTACTGAGCCCTGGGCAGCACCACTTGTGACCAACTTCCAACTGGGTTTAACTCCATTCACCACAACTCTTTGAGTCCAGTCTCTGAGCCAGTTTTTTACTCAGTGAAGAGTATACCCATCTGTCCTGGTTTAGGGCAAATTTGGGAGAAAACCTCCAAAAGGGGCTCCCCCAGAAAGCAAACCCACACTGCCCCTCCCCCCAACCAGTTCGGGAAAAATTTTGACAGAGAGAAGTGGAAAAAAAGCCTGTTTATTTAACAGGCAAAGCACTCCTCAGCACAAAAAATTAACAATACCAGATGACAAAACTCATTTGCTGCTCTGAAGAGATGACAAATTTAGAAAGTCTCTCCTGTGGGTGGTTGCTCTGTTATCAGTCCCTCCGCCGCTGGGAAAGGCTGCTGCCCAGAGTAGGCCCCGGTAGGCTACAAAGTACAACCTCTCGGTGCTTCCCCAGGTCCCAGTCCGGAGCAGGTTCGAACAGTTCCAAGAAAAGGGAAAGAAAAACAGTCCAGGGAAAACTCGGACTGCCTCAGCTAGCTAAACTAACTAAAAAGCAACAGAGTGCCGTGTTCTGCCCCATCCATGCCCAGACACCACAGTGGCATTCTGTGTTCCAGCCGAATGTGGAGGAGTGAGTGCAGGCTGATAACAAAACTCTGTGCTTCTTCTTCCACCTGCCTTTGCTCTCAGAGCCAGTCTTGAAGGCACAGAATATAATATCCAGCATAAACAGAACACCCAATTGGGGATACAAGCATCATAACGTCACCCTAGGACACCATCCAAGCTATAAGCATCCAGTTTCTCCAAGACAATGATGTTAGCAATGATGTTGAAGGGTTTACTAAAGTTGAGGTAGACAATACCCACAGCCTTGCCTTAGTGTTCTTAGGTGCTTCCATGGTTTCTAATGCATTAACAACCTCTGCATCTTTGCTGCTGCAAGGATCTCCATCCCCTACCCCCACTGAAATGGCTATGGTTCTGTGCACATTAATACAGGGACATTTCAAATGTACTCCAGAGTAGTCAACATATAGTGGATTGGATTGAAGGATGTTACAATCACACTGTCCCTCAAACACTGGAATGCTGATTTCAGGCTTATCTATAGCAAGCCTGGTTTTATCCCTTAATGAGGCGACTGGTGTTTTCGGGGTCTCTCAGACACCGGCTGCCATGGGTGCCCAAGACAGAGAAACCCAATTAGGCACGACCTGTCCGGGCCCCTCAGGCAGGCTCCAGAGCCACAGGCAGTCTTAGCAAGCTCAGCTCTTAGTGATTATCAGCTCATTCATGATTTCAGCTCTTGGCTTGCTAAGTGCCTTTGGCAGATGCCGGGAGAGAGAGGAGAAGGCTGTGTAAGGTTCCACAGAGATGTCTTTATTGATGTCTTCTGTGAAGGTTCTCAGGGACAGCTCTTCTGCCGAGCTGGGCAAAAGTAGGGCTTTATATAGGGTACAGGAGTTTTAGAAATTGTCCAATAGTAAGGGTCGAGGTGAATGTGACCTATAGTCTTACAGAGAGATAAGCAAGGGTCTGAAGGCAGAAGAGGGGCTTCTTAGGTCCAGTCATGACTAGGCATTTCCTATCTTAGGTTGCTGAATGCCATGGAGTCATTGCAGGCCCTGTGCCTGCTACACCTTTACCTCTTCAAATCTATTTTAAAGCTCTTACAATGAGCCCTGCTAATTCTTGCACAAATATCCTTTTTCCCTTTTGAGAAAGATGTATCTCATTTGACACCAGCAGGCCTAGTCACATGGACTGACCTGTGATTAAAAACCCAAAATTCATCAGTCACAAAGCCAGGTATTGATCAGCTGGCTCTTCCTGTTACTTTCCTCATCATTCCCTGCAACTAGAAGGACAAAGGAAAACATAGGACCTTTCATTCCCCACAAAAGAGAGTCTGCTATGACAATAACCTGCCTTTTTTTCTTTATGTAAATGGTTTGGATATGGTGCATAGGCCAGCTTAACCTTGACAACACCTCCAACATAGATGGACCATCATCCTCATCATTGCTTTGTTCCACTTGAAGACCCTCATACCTAAGACACCTGGGAAAGTGAGGTAGTCACAGAGGAGATGCTCCTGCTGCATCAGGCAGGATGCCACCACCCCCATATCTTAAGTCACTGTATTTTGCCAGGTGGAGAGAGCATAGGGAATCCTCCATATCATGTGTCCTGTCTGCCAGACAAGACTATCCCAGGGAAGGTAGGGTGCAGTTCCAGTAGTCAATCTTCTTAGACTTCCTGATGCTGCTTAACCTACTTACCTCCTCCCTGTAATCTCCTGAACAAACTTTCTGTTAAATAATAAACTTAATTTCTTGGGTTTTCTCCCTTCTTTCTTCCCCTGTACTCCCACTCTCCTCATATAGATTAAGAAAAGGTCTAATTGCTGACTGTGTTGTAATAAGTCATCTTTACTAGTCTTAGATTAACCATTTTATTAGTGTGAATAACCAGCTCTATCTCAATAAATTTATGTGTAGAGATTTTGCTTTCTAGTGTGGTGCCAGTCACATTCCTTCTCCTAAGCAGTGCATTTCAGAGGCAGTATATCCCCAAGAATTTCTCCTGTGTTCATAAGGACTTCCAGCAGGACTTCATCTAAGCATGGGGTTTATTAACATGCCAGTATTAATAATTTAGTATCTCGCTCCACCAGATACCCTGAGTTTGGGAAGAGGTACTGGGCAGTATTCCTAAATTAAACAATCTTATTCTTGGCCTTGGAAAGGAAAAGGACTTAGAAATAGATGAAGGCTATAGCTATCTACCTTTGCCCATCCCTTAATGCCGTCTCTTGATTAATTGGAGTATATACTAGATTGAGTTGAGAGTTACAGAAATTCATAGAATCATAGAATGTTTTAGATTGGAAGAGACATGTAAAGATCATCTGGTTCCACTGCCCTGGGAGCTGGGATCCTAAGGACAACTGGCTTTGGTATTAAAGACTGAGGCAAAGAAGGCATTAAGTACCTCGGCCCTTTCCTCATCCTGACACTATGCTATTCTCTGCATCCAGCAAAGGATGGAGACTCTCCTTAGCCATCAAGATGGTATCCCTTCCCTGAAGTGTATCAACCTCACCATTTAACATTATGTCATCTGCAAACTTGCTGAGAGTGCACTCAATCCCACTATGTCATTAATAAAGGTATTGAACACTAAAGGTCCCAATATGGACCCCTGAGGGACACCACTTATTACAGGTCTCCATTTGGACATTGACCCACTGCTCTCTGTGAAACCATGTTAGGTCTCTCTAATCACCTTTCTGTCTTCCATGGTTTTTGACGCATCTTCCAGGATGATCTCTTCCATGATCTTCCTGGGCACAGAGATGAGGCTGGCTGGTTGGAAGTTCATCTGATTGAATTCATCCTGAGAAAATGCTAATATATCATGCGATTATTTCCAACAGAAATGTAACTTCAAAGATACTGAAAAATAGTGATTAATGGATGGAGATGGGTGTTTGTTTGAAGTGCCTGCCCCATGTTTGTTTATGTTGAAAATGTTTCAGAAGTTCATTTATTGAAAGTAAGTTCAGATATGTTTCAGTGGCCAGTCTTCATTAGGTGGCATAACTTGGGATTTTAAATAAAGCTGTCAGGAAAATGAATCCACAAACAAAAGAGGTTTATGTCCAAAAAGGAGACAGAGGAGTCCTGGAACTTTATTCAAATAAAGGAATAGGCCATGGGGCATTTCCCCAGGGGGTCTCTCAAATTGTCAGAGGACGCAGCCTCCTTTTTATCCTAATTTCTCAGCCTCATTTCCCTCTCTCTTTCCCCATTGGCTGAGGTACTTGAGAGGTACAGACTTCCCAAATCGCTTAATAAAATCCCCCTTCTAATGTATACCCCCTGCTTTTTCTTTTCCTTGTGTCAATCAGTGGAATTCTTATGAAATTTATGGTTCTTTCTATTGTTTCTTTAATGTCTCAGTATCTAACTTTATTTGCCAGCTGAACCACAGTTTGTTTGTAATGACAAATCTCTCTCATTCCTTTCAAAGCTGAATGTTCAATTACAAGGTTATTTTGAATAGAATGTATTAACCATATTCATGAAGAGTGTTATTAATTAAAACTATTCTTGTTTTGATACTGAAATTGGTCAGATAGAAACTTGCTAACACAGTTTTGAGTATTAGAAAGCAGGCATTCTTTAGTGCAGTGCTGGGTACTTGGAGGATCCTTCCTCTAATTGAGTGCATGGAGCATCAGGTAAACCGTTTTTATCATACACACCGGTTACATAATCATTAGCTAGCTTTGCTTACTTGATTTATATGTATTACTTTATTTTACATAGTCGCACCCCTTATTGGAAGTCCTTATATGGTCTTTTGGGGGGTCTTCTTTGGTGGTCTTCAATGTCCCATGTCCTAATTTCTAGGTGGCCATTTCTTGACCCCAGCACTTAAGTAAGCACCATACTCTTATAGATGAGTAATGTGATGGTTGGGTCTCACAATTAAGAGATAGATATTATGTGTATGTTAAGGTATATAGTGATGTTATTGTAATATGTCCTCCCATAGTCCTCTTTCCCCTCCCCCTTGCAATAGCCTTAGTAGTCAGGGCATTTGGGGAGGGCCGGCTTATTACTAGGAGGCGTGGCATAACAACACCTGGCCTCCAATCAAGATGTAAGAAAGTAATTTTCACCAATGGACAGCAAAGAAGGAGTTGACTGACAGAACTTTGGCAGGAGCTAAAGGTATAAAAGGCAGAGCATCTATTTTGTAGACGAGCGTGTGGCTGCTGATCATGGAGATTCTCAGCTCTGTAATTTTTCCTTATTCAGTCCTTTGTTGTATTTTTGTTAAGGTTTAATAAACCTTTAAAATTTTAAAAGTGAGGGTAGTTTCTCATAATACTGTTGTTTTGCATGACTCCTGCTTTGTCAGCCTTCTCTAGGTACAGAAATCTGTAGCTAGCATCCTTTTCTCACTCAAAAGCAAAAATCTCTTGACTTTCAGTACTCAAAGGGATAGAGAAAAAGGCATCTTTCAAATCTAATACTGTAAACTATTTTATTTTTTTCACTCAAGGTTGTTAGCAAGGTGTAAGGATTTCCTACTACTAAGTATATATCTTCTACTATCTTATTTATGGCTCTAAGGTCCTGTACCAGCCAGTAATCCTTTCCATTTGCCTTCTTAACTGGCAAAATAGGGGTATTAAATTTGGATTCACCTTCCTTCAATAGGCCTTGTTTTATAATTTTTTCCACAAA
Source organism: Agelaius tricolor (assembly GCF_023055355.1). Classification (NCBI taxonomy): domain Eukaryota; kingdom Metazoa; phylum Chordata; class Aves; order Passeriformes; family Icteridae; genus Agelaius; species Agelaius tricolor. Next base: position 14,335,112 of record NW_027269281.1, read on the forward strand.
GAGTTATAACCCCTTATGGCTTTCTATTTTCAAAGGGTCCTGCTTTTGCTTTACCAGTCCTGCTCTAGGTTTCAATTCAGTTCTTACAGGCTCTGCTCTTTTGAATCTCCCTGGAACCTCTCCAGCCCAGACTATCGAAATCACTGCATCCTCAAGTGATACTGGCAGATGAATCATGTCTGATTTTGGAGACTGTAGTGTAAAAATTAAGGCTTCCACATAATTAGGTTATAGAATAACTTGTATTTTGCCATTTTAAAATTTGATTTCAGCATTTAGTTTTTCCAATAAATCTTTCCCAAGGAGAGGCTTTGGTGAATTGGATAGATACAAAAACTAGTGAGTCATCCATTGTTTTCCTAATCAATGGGCTTGAGAAATTGCTGAGTTTCACAATTCCCTGTTGCACCAACAAACATTATGGAATCATTACTCAAGTTTTCTTTTACTGGATTTAGCACAGAGTAACTAGCTCCTGTATCTACTAAGAATTCAACCTCTTCATTTACCTCCTCATTCCCCAGCTTAGCTGTAAGCAGAGGTTGTGCAGGGGAAGAACCCTCCAGTCCCCCTCAGTCCTCATTGGTGATGGCCGTGATGGGGGGCTTTTGTGTTTCAACTGCGGACAATCCCTTTTCCAATGTCTGTCTTTCTTACAATGTGCACATTGATTAATACCAAGTCTCCCAGGGAGATTCAAGGTAGTTTGTCTATGCCCTTGTCCTCTTCCTTTCCTCGGGGGCACTATTCCTTTGGAAATTGCTTCCACAACTGCAACTACTTTTTGTTTGGCTATTTCTTGCTGGTTTTCTCTATTCTGATAAACTCCCCAAGCAACATCTAACAGCTTCCTGAAATCAACTGGTCTTGTCCCTGAGCCTTTTGTAATTTCTTTCTAATATCGTCTGAGGTGTTGGAAGCTAGGATTTTTCTTTCTTTTTTTTTTTTTCTCTCAGGGAATTTTCTCCCATATGTTGCCTAAGAGATGATAATGACAGTACTTAAAAGAGACACAAAATGTAGTCAAGGAGGAGGGTGAGGGGTGCAGCTGACTGCACTCTCACAGCTGAGGGGCTTTCTCTTGGGAAGGGCAGAGATACCTTGAGATTTTGGCTGGGGGGTGAGGGGCTGGGCTTGGCTCCTTTTTCCCTTGCTCTCGGGATCAGAGTGGAGAGGTACAGTTTTTGGTGCTGGACTGTTGCTGATGCCTAAATAAGCTACCTAGAACAGAGATCAGGCAGTGTTAAAGGAATAAACTAGGTATTTATTAAAAAGGCCTTCAAAGGATACACTTTGGGCAGTGCAAGAGCCCAGCCATGGCTCCACCCAAGATGGACTAAGATGGACTCCAAGTCATGAGTTTTCAGACTTTTATAAGTTTTGGTCCGTTTACATATTGCGGTTAATTGTCCAATTACAGCTTCAGGTCATGAAGTCCTATCTTCCCAGTTTGCTCTCCTTAATTCACTGTTGTTTATACCTTTTGGGCCTGAAGCTGCAATGATGTCCTTGGTTCTCAGGCTGGAAAAGGATTGTTTTGTCTAACTACCCTGTGAAGCTAACACTTTATTTGAAGTTCAGAGTTATATACTAACACAGTACAGAATCTGGAAAATATGAAAGCTAAAACTTAGGGCATCATTGCTGCCCCAAGGATTTGCTGCCATTGTGGAGTTCTCATCCTGTACAGCTTCTACTTATTGTGGATGAGCTTCTACTCACAAGAGCAGCTGTTGAACTGGGACCGTTCCAACACGTGACCTCACTGGGTAGGGGACCCCAACCCCCTCCCCCTTCCCAGAGGGTGCGTTGCCCAGCTGTGTGTGACAGCTGCTTGCACAAGTCCGGCTGCCACTGCCTAGCTCAGCTGTTTTTCTGACACTGCTTCAGGCTTTTTGCTACACTTTACCCAGCACCCTGTCTGCCTGACCCCCCGTGGTTCCTGCTGTGGCTGCAGAGTTTCTGCTACATTTTGTTTGCTACCCTGGGGTCTGCTTGCCTCTGCCATTCCAGCTTGCTGCTCTGAAGTTCCTGCTACAATCCATTATGCCTTTCGGAGGGGCACTGAGACCAGCTCCCCCTGTGGGTTTGTAAAGGAAGCTCCTTTTCTATCTCTCCCACCGGCTCACCCACCATTGGCCATGTGGAGAGAGGCAGCTGAACTAGCACCAGAGTGCCCTCTGCAGCCATGGGGAATCATTGCAACTGCCCTGCCCAGCCAGGAGCCAACAGCACCTCCTGCTGGCTGTGGCCATAACTACACCAAAAGGGAAAGTGCTTTACAGCTGAGAGAAAGCTGATATTGGGTTTCTGGTTTTGGTTGTTGTTGCTGTTGTTTGCCTTATCATGTATATAGATATATTCTAGTAAAGAACTGTTATTCCTTTTTCCATATCTTTGCCTGAAAGCATCATAATTTCAAAGTTATAAAAATTTGGAGGAAAGGGGGTCACATTTTCCATTCCAAGGGAGGTTCCCGCCTTCCTTGGCAAACACCTGTCTTTCAAACCAAGACATGATGATTGCCCCACAAATATGGGGGCTAAATGAGTTTCTCCCTCTGTTTCAGAATCTATATTAATATACTTTCGAGCCATTTCTTTCAGGTGATTTAAAAATTTGGTAGATGTTTACCTGTCAAAATTTGCTCTTCCACCAACCTCCTACTGGTTTTAACAACCATCTCTTTCCATACTATCAAACAACATTTCTAACATAGTATCTATATCCTTCCAGTCTGGGTCCTGAGTTTTAATCATCATTTCAAATGCTTTTGCCATTTTGTCTGGGTCATCTCAGTAGGTGCCAGCCATCAACTTCCAATTTTTAAGGTACGTTATTGAAAACTGCACTTTTACTGTGATTGGACTGTCTGCACCTACCGTCTGATGGAGGGGTGCTACTATTACATCTCTGTGTTTAGCTCTAGTTCTCCCTGAAATGAGGCTAAAACCCTCTGCTCCTTGATACATCCTCCCCATCCTCTCTATCTTCTCTTCTAGACTTGCCAATTCCCCCTTAATATCAGTCTTGGCAACCTGATTATCTGTTTCCCCATCCAACCTGTGATTAGGACTGACCATAAGATCTAAATCATCCTCCTTTTTGAGGAGATGTTTAGAACAAATTTTTCCTATGCTGCACATAGAACAACGTTTTAACCCTTTTCCTTGATTCTTTTTTTTCAAGAGCCAGATTAAAAGGGTCTGAGTGGGCTGGATTCAAGCCACAATCTTTCTGCCATTCCAGACGATTCCACAAAGTGAAAAACATACCTCATCCCATTTCTGTTCCCGTCTTAAAAACAACATTAACTGTAACAATGTATTATACTTGAATGTTCCATTTTGTGGCCACTTTTCTCCCGAGTCTAGTTTGTACAATGGCCACTATTATTTGCAAAACTTAATCAAATTCTCCTTGATAGCTGTTCTCCCAGGGGGCCCGCCAATCTTTCTCCAATGTCACAAAATGCAACCAAGTGGGAATTTTTTCAAAATTATTGTCTGCTACCCATCTCCAAATAGTAGATCCAAAATGTTACAATACAGATACAAATACAAAACAATTAAAACAATTATCGATCAATCGATAAAACCAAGTCATACACTGAATTCCAGAATACCAAATAATCCACCAAACATGCCGGAAAATCTACATGCCTTATATGGTCAGGATTCCGAAAAGAATGCCTTAGTATTGAATGTGATCCTACCTGTGTCCCAGACTGGTCCGAAGAACTGTGGTCTTCTCCAGGAAAGTCTCGGTGCCAGCATGAAGATCCAGAGATCACTTGTATCCACAGGAGATCAGGCAGAGTGTCCCATCTGGGGGCCAGAAAATGATACTGAAATCAGTCAGACAGAAACTTACTAACACACTTGAGTATTAGAAAGCAGGCATTCTTTATTGCGATGCTGGGTACTTGGAGGATCCTTCCTCTAATTGAGTGCACTGAGCATCAGGTAAACCGTTTTTATCATACACACTGGTTACATAATCATTAGCTATCTCTGCTTACTTGTTCTATATGCATTACTTTATTTTACATAGTCGCACCCCTTATTGGAAGTCCTTATATAGTCTTTTGGGGTCTTTGGTGGTCTTCAATGTCCCATGTCCTAATTTCTAGGTGGCCATTCCTTGACCCCAACTCTTGAGAAAGTGCAATACCGTTTTTTTTGCATGACTCCTGCTTTGTCAGCCTTATCTACTTCTCCAAGTCTACATTCTTCCCTTTATTTGGTAAGAGTAAAATGTTCTGTTCTACTATCCTTATCAGTTTTTTTATCAAGTTTAGGAGTCTTTTCACTTCTCTGTCTGATTTCTAGATGAGAAAAATATGGGAAAATGCAAAGCTAATTAGCCTATTCCTATTATCACTTTCTTTTTCTTTTTGTAATATGGACAGATAGTTCCTTTGAAAGTCTTTCAAGGGTATTATTAGCACCTTCATAGCCTGGTAACTTCTTTGAAGGCTGATTGTAGTTTTGGCCCCTGTCACAGGGAATATATAATTCATTAAAAGTAAGTGCTTCTTTCCCAACACTGACTAGGAAACAAAGGGTTTTCTTCTTTTTCTGATTGGTTAGTTTGCAGATCACAAGTATACTTTAGCAGTTTTTTCTGATGTTAATAAATAGCTACTGTCAGCAGCTTGTTACATACACATTACTTTGGTAATGCACCTTCTGCCTGTTGCGATAGCAACCTCAGAACCTCAGCAGCCAGAGAATTTTTACAAAAGTAAAGTAATTATAGCTACAATTAACTTCTTAGACTCGGTCTGTAGTGTAAATTTACGCAGTTACTAGGTTACTGGGGTTTTTTAAAAGTAACTTTATGCAATTTTTTTTGTTTGTTTTGTTTTGTTCCTTTGTAAAATGCTTAGCTTAGTACATACCATTTGGGTGAGAGGTCATAAATACAATTTGTCTCATCAAAATAAGATATTTCTTAGCAGGTGGTAAAAATAAAATCCTAGTGCCATGTAGTTCTGCCCTAAATTGTTTGCACAGTTGCTGCTAACTGTATAACTGACTCCTCAGTAATAATAGTGACTATCTGGTTTTGGACTCCACCTTAAGACAATGGTCAGGATGTTTCCAAGATCTGTATCTTTAATATAATTTTTAAATTTGAAGTTAATAAACTAACAAAACATCTTTCTGGCAATAGTTGGCAACACTTTTTGTGAAAGTCCATGTTTATGACAATTTCCTTGTTTGTTTGAAAGAGTGCATGTGTGTAGCAACTTCTTGTGTATACTGAACCAGCAGTTGTGTCACAAAATCTGATTGCAGAATTTGTGCATGCATGTATGTGGTAAAGCTTCTAAGGGCTTCTAATTTTATCTAGGTAATGTCTTTTTTTTTTAGTTAGACCCTTATCCTAAAATCCCTTATGCATGCCTGTTATGTGATTAAAATTTTTATATGTGCACGTCACGGGTAACCCAAAATGCTGTTGCATTCCATATCTATCTGTGACCAAAAATTGTTAGTGCCTTTTTAAGACCCTGCAGCCAGAAAACAGAACCGGGCGAGGGGGGGAGAACTTTGCTGCGGTCCTTTTTTAAGTTGGAGCCTGGAAGCTGAGATGTCTCTCTCCTGGCAGCATTTGCTGAAGGTGGAGGCTCCACTTTTGAGGGGCTTGTTTTATGTTTTTTGGCTTTTTTCTGGGCTTGCAAAAGTAGCCACTCAGAAAAACTGCATTTCACAATCAAAAACTGTTTCGGAGTGAACTTTGCAATGCAAGCCTCAGTCCCTGGGACCAGGTCCCCCTGCATCGGTGCCAACAGACCAGTTCTTTTTCCCCAACACAACTGCAGTGCGGAAGACAGCATCACCAACACCAGCGGAGTCCAGCAGGTGGCAGGAGGAAGCAGCAGGAGACGGTGCTTACTTCACACGTGCCGGCAAGTCTTCATCTGCCACTAGAACTGCTCCGCAAGCTCCTTCGTTCCCAGAAGGGTTTGCCACCATCCTTCCCCCTTGTCTCCCAGACTGTGCGATCACCTGTAAAGGCTGCCATCTTGGGGGAAGGGTCAGATGCCATTTTCCCTGTCTCCTTACATGTGGTTGCCAATGGCAGGAGCCATTTTGGAAAGGGAATTTCCACCATTTTAGGTGTCTGTTCTCTGGGAGTTTGTGAGATTTAGCAATTTTGTATCTAGTGATTATTTACTGGGGTTTTTTGCCTGTTGCCGTTTTGCTTGTTAGTAAACTGTTATTTTTTCACTTATGTCTATTTGTATTTCGCTTCTTCTTATTGGTGGAAAGAGATTGGTTAAAACAAAGGGAAAGAACTTACTTTAGAGTGTTCCCCTTTAAATTGTCTTAAACCAAGATCACGTTTTCTCACATGAGTACTGTATTTGTCAGTAGTTTGATTAGAACTTCAGTAGATGAGTGCTTTAAAAGCCATGGTGAATTGTCTTTAATAAGTAATGATAAAAAAAGAATATTCATTTTCTGATGGTGTTCACTTTTACTCTTCATCCAGAGTAGTCTGAATTCAGCGATTCTAAAGACATTTCATGTAGCCCTATGATTTTGTTATATAACTTTTAAACTAAATGTCCTCTTCTGGTTGCAAATAAACCAGTGGAAAAGGTAACTCCATCCTGCTTCCCTGCTGGAGGTTACAAACTTCCCACACCCCAGTCTGTATCAGTCAAACAAGCTGAAATAATTTTCAGAGCAATAGATCATGGAGACATTGCACAAGAGCAAGAGTTAAGCATGGACTGTGACTTATGGAAAAAGGTGTAGTTAGAAGCAGCTGGAGTGAGGATTTGGCCTGCACAGTTGCAGTTGGAAAAGGTGCTTGATGTGTTGATGTTTTCATTTAAAGCTGCTGCTTGTGCCAGAGACAATACTAGTGTGATTGTCATTACTGTTCTCTATTATGTGCTCACTGTCAGGATGCTAGGCATCCTCAGGTGTCAGGAGGGAATATGTGGATTGAAACCAATTCAAGCCTGTTGCTCTCTTCAATATTCTTCTGCTAGTTGTTCAGTTCTTATACTCTTTATTGAGCTTAGCCATGTATATGCTCCTCCAATGCTGGACTGGCTAACTCAGAGATATTCACACACTCTTAATGAACTCAGATAAAATCATTTACATCACCAATTGATCCACTCAACTCATTGATCCAACTTGATATGAAGAAGCCTTGAATATAATTCACTGCAATAATAAAGACTTATAAAATAGGATCAACCAAAACTATGATAAACCCTTTATCAATGGGTTATCAAAGGTGGGGCCTCAATTTGAGTGCTGTATGCAGTTTGGTGCCCACAATTTAAAAAGAATGTGAAGGTCTTTGAATGTGTCCAGAGAAGGACCACCAAGCTGGTGAAAGGGCTGGAAGGCATGTCCTGTGAGGAGCAGCTGAGGACTCTGGGTTTGTCTAGTTTGGAGAAAAGGAGTCTGAGGGGTGACCTCATGGCTCTCTGCAGCTTCCTGAGGAAGAGACATGGAGAGGTACGTGCTGAGCTCTTCTCCCTGGAATCCACTGACAGGATGTGTAGGAATGGTTCAAAGCTGCATCAGGGGACGTCCAGATAAGGAAACATTTATTTACTGAGAGGGTGGTCAAACACTAAAAGAGGCTTCCTAGAGAGGTGGCTGATGCTCCAAGCCTGTCAGTGTTTAAGAGGCATCGAGACAATGCCCTTAATAATATACTTTCAGTTTTAGCCAGCAGTGAAGTGGTCAGGCAGTTGGACTATATGATCATTGTAGGTGTCTTCCAACTGGAACTATTCCATACTTTTCTAAAAAAATAAAAATCTAAATGTTCTGTATTACTGTAACAGCTATGATAATATTTGAAAATTGTGTGTGCTGGTAGTGTGCATTTAGGTTATAATAGTATTCCAGTAATCTTTTCCTTTTATGTAAATATCCATGTTTATTAATTTCTACTTTCCATATTCCTGCTCAGCATTTTGAAATGGTCTGTCAACCTAATAAGTTACTTAAAAAAAATTATGCCATTACCCCATTCCTTCTAATGGAAAATGTGTATGCAGTTCTAGAAAAATAAAAGTATATTCTTACACAGTTAATGAAAAAGTCATTTTAATGGTATTGAGCATGTCTGATGATTTGTTCTACTGGCATTTTGGGAAGATTGTACATGAGTAAAGAGAAACAATTAATTGCTGCTATATTCCAAAATATTCAGATGTGGTACAAAGCAGCGGGTGCAGTAGAGCAGAAATACCCTGATTACAATCCCTATGATACACATGCTTACCCACTGATGATTTTTTAAAAAATTAATTATATTATTTTGAATCAGAGGGAACATGAGCTTTAAAGAGAAATATAAGGAGATTTTATTGATTTTAGAGTTTTGAATGAAATTTTGTATTGCTGATGCAGACAAAGCTTTCAGACTGATTGTCAGGAACATGTTTAATTCCCTCTAAGTTGATAAAATAATCGAAAGTTATATCTACTGCGAGCAACTAAGTACGATGCAGCAGCTCACTCCCCTGCTTTTCTCTTTCCCAGTGGGATAGGGAGGAGAATCAGGGGGAAAAAAGTAAAACCCATGTGTTCAGATAAGACCAGTTTCATGAAACAAAGTAACATGTAATAATAACAACAACAATAATAATGATAATAGCAATAATTATAATAAAAATGAGAGACTGGAGGACTCCTTTTAATTTCCTTTCCTCTTTTATGTCATTATTGCTTTTTTTTCCTGTTGTACTTCTTCCTATCCCACTCCTCATTTCTTTTCCTAAGACTACCTTTCTCTTTTCCTCAGTGACATTATGGTCTCACTGTCTTGCATTCCTGTTGTTTCTTCCCATCTATAGTTACCTTAACGACTTGGACCGCATAGCAGATTCAGCCTATCTGCCAACTCAGCAAGATGTGCTTAGAGTTCGAGTCCCAACAACAGGGATCATTGAATACCCATTTGACTTACAAAGTGTCATTTTCAGGTAGAAAAAAGTTTAACACCCATTTGTTTTGTTTATTTTGTTTCCTTTTACATTAGTAATACCATGAATAAGATATTGGTCAAATATACAAATTAGTCAATGTTTTTTTAAATTTGAGCTTGGTGTTAATTTTATTTTCATGTTTTTGTCCATATATGATTAGCAGCTGTTGTTAAAGGTGTAAAGAGGATGAGAGACAGATTTGTCTTTTTCTGAAGGTAATTATTATTGATAGAAAATCTGGAAATAATTTTTCAATAAAATTAGTACAAATGTACTATTATGAATAATTATAAAATGGAGAGGTACCACTTCTGTACTTGATTTTTATAGAGAAGTGATATTTTGCAAATTTAATGCCATTCTTACAATTTTCCCCACCGCTCATTTTGAGGGCAAATACAATTGCTAAAGATTAACTATGCAGTTACAAGTACAAGTTAGACACCTGAGTGTCTAGTTACATTGAGATCCATAATAAATTTGGAGTACACTCTGCCAGCAAATTTGAGTTTCTATTTTGGCTATTAACAACTTCAGTAAATACAGATTATATACTATTTATACTCTTAAAATTAGGCAGCCTTGACAAGTTTGGAATTTTGACTGGCAATTTCTTGGGAGAATGGCAGGCCACCAACTTAATTCTGTGGATGCATTTCTGATGAATATGCAGAGCATACATTCTAGAATTGTGACTCAAAATCATAAGTGTTTAGAATAACAGAAATTTGAGGACTTTAAGACCCATAATAATTTAAATTCAGAAAGCAGATCAAACAAAAAAGCAAATAGGATAACTTATTTATTTACAACACATTCCATTAGTCTTTAATATGAATGATAACAGTTTTAAGAAGAAGCAAATTGTTTTCAATTAAATTCTTGAATTCAGTGTTTCATGTGTTTGTATGTTTATCTGCAAAGGTATTTGTGGAGTTGATGCGATCATTGTTAATTTTGCAGAATGGTGGATGTAGGAGGCCAACGATCGGAAAGAAGAAAATGGATACATTGCTTTGAAAATGTCACATCTATCATGTTTCTAGTAGCTCTTAGTGAATATGATCAAGTGCTTGTGGAGTCCGACAATGAGGTAAGCAAGCATTAGCATAAATCACCAGTTTTAAAGAAAAAAACCCCTAAAATTAATTTTAAATTTTATTTGAAAATTGATTAAAACACAAATTTGTAGAGAGTTTTGGTATGTGTGTTTTTACATGTTTATTTGGATATTAATTTTTTTTGACCAGTAAAGTTTAATGATAGATTGAATACTTCATGCTAAGCAGCAAAACAAAAGGTTGCTAGTCCTTTTAAGACACGTTCAAAGCAGGCTGGCTTGTTTTCCAAATATCTACCAGCAGTTGTATGCAACTGCATGGAATGAAATGAGAAGTTCTTAATGGATTAAGATGTTAATCTTCAAATAATATGACACAAACTAATCTCTTCCATGGAAGGTCAGTGGAACCCATCTATTTTGTGTTAAAGGTGGAATAGCTGACGGAAATGTTCTTATTGTAGCTATTTGCATGGTTAATGTTGTGTAGCAAAGCCATAAAAATACAATGGGAATTAAAACAAAATTCATATATTCTTTGCTAGAACAGACCCTATAGTAGTAAACTTCATTCCATTGACCTAAAGTATAGGATTTATATTGGCTTATATTTCCTATTTCTGTTTCTATTTCAAAGGATAACAGAAGTAAAAAACTCATGGGTGGTGATACATGAACTAAGTAGAAAAAGTGCAGGAGTACCCAGTGTTATGTACACAATTTTAAAAAGTAGGGAGGAAATTTAATGCTTGGACATTTTCTTTCATAAAGTCTATTCCCATTATTCATCAAACTTACATGAGTTACTCACCAACACTGTTCTATGCAAGTTTTTAGCATTCATTTACAAAATTTAGGTGAAAAAAAGAAAACATTTTATTGTTCTTCATGACTGTATATATATGTTGATTTCATTATTTAAGAGAAGGGTTGATATACCAAGGTAAAACAGATGTCCTGGGGCAGTCATGATTGTATTCTCAACTTTTTCGATATTAATTTTTTTCAAGAAAGACTAGGAGTTCTGAGAGCTTTTAAATTTATACTTTTCCCATAAAAGAAAGAAATCTCATTACAGTCTTTATATCATCAGACATCTCCTTAAAAAGTACAGCTGTTACAAAGAAAAAAAATTCAGTTGATTATACAGTGAATATATCTTCTCATTTATTTTTGTAATTTTTTTAACTTGGAAGGTATCAGAATGCTTTTATTTTGTTTTGTAAGGCATATATTTGATGTTGTGGTCCAAACAGTAATGGAGTCTGGTAATACATCATAAAACAAAGCTTTATTGAGAAAGAAAGATGAACAACAATTCCCCCATATAGCAACTCACCCAATCACCAATAGTGAGTACAGGATCATAAGCAATGCCATGGCTCTGGTGGACTGCCAGGGACATTTGATGTCAGGGTCATCTGGCAGAAACAGATAATCGTGCAAATGCATTTTAAATGTGGAAAAGAGTTTTGACAATGTAGGTCGGGGGCAGAGTGTTGGCAGACTGTCTAAGATAACGGTATTGGTTAAGGGACAGGGTGTCAGAAGGCAAGATGTCACTTCCACCCTGTGATTCTCTCAAATCATCATTTGACATGGAGTTATAGGCAAGGGTGTTATTTTGATGGGTTGTTAGTTATATAATAATCTAGGTGAGGTTGGTGTTCCAACACCTTCAGGGTATGTTATACAGTCAGAGGTTGAAAGGTGGTGTATCACAAGACAGGTACTGTAGAATCACCTCTATCAAGTATCAGTTGTGCAGGCATCTGGAGGTGATTACTGTTATGAATGGAGAGGAGAGCTTAAAAAAGTCCTGCCTTTGACTCAGATTTCTGGCAGTAGCTCTGTTGGGGGGGGCCTGCACCCCAGATCCCTCTTGCTTGTGCGTTCTTAATCATAGCCGATTCAGTCTATTACAAAATGAATAATTTATTTAATAGACACAAATTTAACAGATATAAGACTTTTACAGATTACTTCCTACACAGGATAAACAAAAGAAACACTACTAGTAGATAGAGTGCACAAGTGAGTTACCTATTATTACAGCTAGTGAAGAAATAGTATAGATTAGGATTCAATGTATGTTACCATCCAATTTCTGATGGGGCACACATAGGATCCTTTCCTCTGTTTCCAGAAAAGTAACCACAAAGATGGGTCCAAGTTTTGAGAAGTCCTACGCATTTCCAGGGAGTGTGTAGGAGACTTCTACCTCCGTGAAAATTTGTGTAGCTTTTATAGTTGTAAAAGTAGTGCCTTTCAGTCTAGGATTCCTGGCTTATCTCTCTACATCTTGCTCTCAAGGCAAGGGATGTTTATTATCAGCTGGGGATCTCACCTCCCTCAGTAATTCATGTGAGGGGGGAGAATGTCTGGAGCTATGCACCAGCTGATGGACAGAGAAGATAAGCAGATAAGTTTTTTTGTGGTAGAGGGGGGATGTCCTGCCACAATTGCTACTGCATTTTCCCAATTGCTGTGAGAGGCTGTGAAAGAGATTACAACCAGCTTTTGTTTATATCTAGTGGCCCCAACCCCAGTCAGGGAGTGGCTTGACATGACTGGAAAATGTTTTATAACACAGTCCACAACCCCATACACTGATATGAAACAAAACATAAATAATGACAAAGTAGATAATTTCAAAAAGTACAGCCAAAATATTTTGATAGATGCCCTGAGATATGGGAACTAAGAAGTAAGCCATGACCACAATTTGCCAATTCCCCAATGAATATCTTCAGTTGCTACCTGGTGCAAGGGCTTTAGTTGTTCCTGGATTTTCTTAAGGTCAGTTTAAATGCATAGATTTTGGCTGACACAGACACAGCAGGTAGTATTTACTAATGTGCAGATGCCACTTTGTCAAGTACTCTGAAGCTAGTGGTTTTGAACAGTAGTCTGTGGTACCTGAGCAACTTCTTGCTGCAGAGCTTGGATGGCACCAATTGTTACATTTTCTATATTTTCCAGAGTAGCAGAGAGACTGATGATTGCTTTCTCCAGCTCAGAGACCCCTAGACAAGGAAGTTCAGGGAAGCTGGTGAAATATGCATGCTCATTCTACTAAAGGGTTAAAACCACACCAGTGTCACAGGGCATCAGGATATTTATGGACATGGGTCCTGAAGAGGTTTACTTCAACATGCATTGCAGGCACGATTAGTCTGGGTGCGTAGACCTCCTCTCTCTCCATGGGAGCATTGTCATGGCACAGCTGCTGCACAGCCAGTATAGGCCAGGGGCACCTATTTTGATAAGGTCACAGCAGCAAGTGGTGTCTTTCAGGCAGTTGTCAATATTGGCATGGTAGGTTTGCATGGTGTAAGATAAATCCTGCTGCATGGTTTGTTATTGTTCATGGGACAGATGATAGCCCATAAAGTTTTGGAGGGCACAGAATTCTGATCCATGATTTACCAAAGTGGCAGTCAGTAGTCAGTTTTTGAGACACTAGCCTAAATAGAGTAATATCTAACAAAGATTTTACATGCACAGCCCCACAATTCCACCAATACCAGCATTCCTACCGCAGGAAAACCTTGGTTCACAGATGCAGTATGCTATGTACAAATCCAACAATCAGTTCCCTTCCTGACATTCACAGTCACCTGAGAGAATTAGCAAGTTAGGATACCAACCAGCAAGGTTCTGGTGTACCTCTTGGGGAAGAGTGGCTTGAAAGATGCTCTGCAAAAAAGGACCTGGGGGTGTTGGTCAACAGTTGGCTGAATATGGGCCAGAAGTGTACCCAGGTGGCCAAGAAGGCCAATGTCATCCTGGCTTGTGTCAGTGTCATGGTTTAATTCCAGCCAGCAACCAAGCCCCATGCAGCCACTCTCTCACTCCCCCACCAGTGGCATCTGGGAGAGAATCAGAAGGGTAAAAGCCAGAAAACTCATGGGTTGAGATAAAGACAGTTTAATAGAGAAAGCAAAAGCCATGCACACAAGTAAAGCAAAACAAGGAATTAACTGCTTCCCATGGGCTGGCAGATGTTCAGCCATCTCCAGGAGAGCAGGGCCCCATCACACATAATGGTTACTTGGGAAGACAAATGCCATCACTCCAAATATCCCCCCCTTTCTCCTTCTTCTTCCAACTTTATATACTGAGAATGATGTCATATGGTCTGGAATATCCATTTAGTCAATTTGGGCCACCTGTCCCGACTGTCTCTCCTCCCAACCTACCATGCACCCCCAACTTCCTTGCCAGCATGGCAGTACAAAAGCAGAAAAGTCCTTGGCTCTGTGTGTGCCCTGCTCAGCAACAGCAAAAACATCTCTATATTATCAACCCTGTGTTCAGCACAAATCCAAAACACAGCCCCATACCAGCCACTGGGAAGAAAATTACCTCTAGCCCAGCCAAAACCGTCACAATCAGAAATAGCGGGGCCAGCAGGACTAGGGCAGTGATCATTCTCCTGTACTTGGCACTGGTGAGGCTGCACCTTGAGTACTGCATGCAGTTTTGAGCCCCTCACAACAAGAGAGACACCGAGGTGCTGGAGCATGTCCAGAAAAGGACAATGAAGCTACTGAAGGGTCTGGAACCCAAGTCTTATGAGGAGCTGCTGAGGGAGCTGGGGGTGTTTAGTTTGGACAAAAGGAGGCTCAGACGAGAACTTATTGCTCTCTACAGCTACCTGGAACGAGGTCGTAATGAGGTGGGTATCAGTCTGTTGTCCCATGTAAGAAGCAATAGAACAAGAGGAAATGGCCTGAAGTTGCACCAGGGGAGGTTTAGATTTGACATTAGGAAAAAATTATACATCAAAGGGGTTGTCAAGCATTGGAACATGGTACCAAGAAAAGTGATTGAGTCAGCATCCCTGGCAGTATTTAAAAGATGTATAGGCATGGTGCTTAAGGACATGGTTTAGTGGTGGACTTGACAGTGCTGGGTTAATGGTTGGACTTGATGATCTTTGAGGTCTTTTCCAATCTAAATGATTCTATGACTATCCTTAAGAACAGCATCTACAGCATATTCAAAAGAGGGGCATGCTTGGAATAACCAACAAGAGTACAAGTAAAACAACTACAGTAAACAGCAATATAGCAGGAGGATTTTTCCAGATTGTTGTGGTTGAGATGAAGACAGTTTAATAGGTAAAGCAAAAGCTGTGCACACCAGCAAAGCAAAATAAGAAATTCATTCACTACTTCCCATTGATGGGCATATGTTTAGCCATTTCCAGAAAAGCAGGGTTCCATCACATGTTAACAGTTACTTGGGAAGACAAATGTCATAACACTGAATGTTCCCCATCCCCTTCCCCTCATCCTTCCCACATATTCTTGCCCACCTCAGCCTACTTACTGGCAGGGCAGTGTGAGAAGCAGAATAGGCCATGATGCTGAAAAAGCACTGTTCAGAAATAACTAAAATGTTGTCAGCACTGTTTTGGTCACAAATCCAAAACAGCACCATATGAGCTGCTATGAAGAAAATTAACTCTATCCCAGCCAGAACCAGTACACATATCAGTCTGTACATCCAGGATGGTCCAGTAATTGGGCTGAGTGAATGGCTCCTGGCTCATTATGGATCTTATCACTTCCAGAAATGCAAGATCACTTTTATGACAGACCAAAGGGGCAGTATGTGGATCCAATGACTGCCAACCTGTCAGCCTCAGTTCCATGCCCAGGAAGATCATGGAACAGAACCTCTGAGAAGCTATGCTAAGGCACATGGAAGACAGGGAGGTGATTTGAGACAGCCATCAAGGCTTCACCAAGGGCAAGTCCTGTCTGACCAACTCAGTGGCCTTCTATGATGCAGTGACTACAGCAGTGGACAAGAGAATAGCTACAGATGTCATCTATCTGAAGTTCTGTAAGGCTTTTGACAGTGCCCCACAACATCCTTCTCCCTAAATTGGAGATACATGGATTTGATGGCTCATTTATTTGTTGGATGAGGAATTGTCTAGATGGTTGCATCCAGAAGGTAGTGGTGAACAGCTCAATGTCCAGATATAGACCAGTGACAACTGGTGTCCTTCAGGGGCTGTACTGGGACCAGTGCTGTTTAATATCTTCACTAATGACATAGACAAAGGGATGGAGTGCACCCTCAGCAAGTTTGCAGATGACAAAGCTGAGTGGTGAGGAACGGGATGCCATCCAGAGGGACCTGGACAAGCTCAAGAACTGGGACCATATAAACCTCATGAAGTTCAACAAGGCCAAATGCAAGGGCCTGCACCTGGTTTGGAGCAAATATAAGGCCCCAAAAGCTCACTTGATGAGCCTCTTAAAAGGGCTTACAGTTTTTCATGCACTCTGAGTTAGATGCACGGAAAAAATACTGACAAGATATCCTCAAAAGGCCAAAACAGCAACAAAAATATTTACTGGCAACATCAGAAAATCAGAGAACTTTGTCAAAAGTTTAAAGCAGCATTCAATCAGCATAAAACATTTCACAAAACATTAACTTAGTCCATTCGATGCAGCAGACTCCAAGCCCATTGGATTTTAAGTTACTCAAAACTCTGAGAATAAGGAATTAGAAGAAGAAGGAGAAAGAGACAAAGACAGAAAAGATATAGAAAAGAACAAGTATAGCTTCCCCTCCTGGTTCCAGTGGTGTTCAACTGATAGAAATCCCAAGAGGAGGTAGAGTCAAGAAATATGCTTGACTGCTATGAAAGGCTGTCAGCCACTGAGAAGCCTTGATCCAGCTCCAGCTGCACATTTCTGTACATTAACTATTCACAAATTTTTGTCTTTAGCCTTTTCACTCTCTACAGCTATCTGAAAGGTGGTTGTAGTCAGATGGGTGTTGGTCTCTTTTTCCAGGCATCAACTGACAGAATGAGAGGACAGAGGCTTAAGCTGCACCAAGGGAAATTTAGGCTGGATGTTAGGAAAAAGTTTTTTATGGAAAGAGTGATAAAGTACTGGAATCGTCTGCCAGGGGAGGTGGTGAAGTCACCATCCCTGGATGTGTTTAAAAAAAGATTGGATGTGGCACTCAGTGCCATGGTTTAGTTCAGGTGGTATTAGGGCATGGGTGGATCTTGATGATCTTCAAGGTCTCTTCCAATCTAGTGATTCTGTGATTTTCCATTGCAGCTGAAATAGGCTTTTGCTGAAAGCAATTTTGTGAGGTAGAGCTGGCTCATAAAATCAGAGCTAGAAATTGAACGAGGTATTAAATACTGCCTGCTCCCCACTGCTCCTGTCCTCTCTGCAGAGCCATACTGTCTTGCTTGGTTTTGGCAAGGCTTCCTTCATGTTGCATCTAAGGTCAGATCCCCAATAGAGGCCTTTCCCTATATTCCTTGTTATCCCATCTGTATTTCTAGAACTAGTTCATATTTCTTCAGCTGTACAAACAGGTAGTTAATGTGTTTGTAGGAAACAATTTTCCCTTGGAGATTAGTTTAGCACTGGAAAAGGGAACCCAGGGAGGTGGTGAAATCTCCATTCTTGGAGGACTTACCTAGACAAAGCAATGACTGACTTGGCCTTGTGTTGTTAATAACTATACTTCAGTGAAAGGCTGGACTAGATGGACTTCAGAGGTTAATTTCAGCTCACACTTCTGGTATAATATTCTACTGTTATTTCAGTGGTGTTTCAGTGGGATATGTGTGAGTACTTACAGATGTTTACATTTCAATAGATTAATTATTTGACCATTGGTTGTTCAGTGGTAACTAATGGTCTCAGCAATGCATCAGTATACTTACTACAGTCACGCTCTTTATGTTCTCTTAGGTTATAAAAGTAACTGCTCTCATCTAACTGTGGTGTTTTACCATTGATAAACCTAACCCTTACTCTGAAGCTACCCATGTAGTCAAACTCTACATTGGGTAGGACCAGTAGTATTGTATGATAACTCTGATTCTGGAAATAAACTGTAAATTCCTGCTCCTAATGTTATAATGAGTAATTTATGGTGAAATAAAGGGAAAATTCTCCAAATGTAAGTGTCCCAGTATCTTAGTGCAAAGAATGTAGGAGATTCCCTCTTGGGAAGAGCTATTCAGCAACAGATGTGCTTATGATGAAATTTTCCTACTCAATTCCTAACAGACCACCTTACAACACAATTTCCCTCTTATGTCTAATGATAAGCAAAGGATCAGTTTTGCAGAAATACATACATATTTACAGTTAGAATTAGACTTAAGTACTTTGCTGAATCACAGAATGCTTGAAGTGGGAAGGGGCATCTTGAGATGAACTAGTCCAACCTGCCTGTTTAAGCAAGGTCAGCTAAAGCAGGTTGCCCAAGAATAAGACATTCATAACAGTAAGAAATTAATTCTCCTAATATTTATCTGGTAGGCTTAAATTGAATATTTATCAGCTACCCCAAAATAAATTTACTGCACTTGTTCCTCATTGTAAATATGAGTGACAAGTTTAACAGTTTATAAAGTCATACATTCAAATTGTAATATTTTCATTAAAAGTCCACTACTTTCTATTAGTATTCTATCAGTATTTAAGCTATAACATTTCATCTCTTTGCTTCTTTATTATGCCTCGACTTTCTTTTAAACTTTCTGATTCTATCAAACTACAAAAAGCAAGAGGTTTTATTCATGTGAGCCTTTCAATAGAAACAAGAGGCTAATAGTTTTTCACAATAAAACATTTTAAATTCAGGTTTACAGTGATGGCTTTTGGGACAGTTTTTTAAAAGTGCTTAGAGTTTAATATGTGTTTAACAAAATCCTGTCTACCTTCCTTATAACAACAGGGAAAGGGAAAAAGCCTGATAAATATTTTTATATACTTCTGAAGGAGGGGCTCAGTTTTGGAAAGACCACCCACCCGAAGGTAGCAATTGCAGGGACAGAACGGAGGATCTAAATCCTACAGGATTGTCCTGGTTTAGGGCAAATTTTGGGAGGAAACTTCTGAATGGGGTCTCTCTAGAAAGCAAAACTCAAGTGGCCCCTCTCTCTACTGGTTCGGGAAAAGATTTCCTTGGAGAAAAGTGAATAAAACTGTTTATTTAACAAGCAAAGTATTCACAAGCATAAAAATGAATAATACTAAACAATAAAACTTCTCGCTGTTTTGAAGAGATAGCAAATTCAGAAAGTCCTTGTCGTGGAATGTAGCTCGGCTCTTTTAGTCTCTCATCCGTCACTCTGTGCTGCAAAGTGCCACGTCCCAGGCCCGGTGGGTCACAGGTGCAAGCTCCTGGTGCTCTTTTGGGTTTTTAGTCTAGAGCACGTTCAAACAATTTCAAGAAAAAGGAAAAACTACAGTCCAGGGAACTTCTCTGCCTCAGTTAGCAAAAAAAACTAGCTATAAAGCAAAGGAGATCCCTCTCCCACTCTCTGTCTGTGCTGCAGACAACACAGTCTGTGAGAAGGATGTGGGGGCGCAAGTGCAGTTTCTGATAACAAATTCTGCACTTCTTTTCTCCCCCTTGGCTCTTTGAACTAGTCTTAAAGGTGCAGAACTTCATATCTAGCATAAACAGAATAGATGATTGGGGATCCAAGCATCATAAAGTCACCCTAGGACATTTCACTTCTTATCCTTATATCGTCAGCTTATTATATACAGACAATGGTAGTGATATTCATCAAACAGTGATATTTACACATGGTTCTTATTCCACAATTAGATCTTCCTGAGGTACACACTGTGTTGTTCTATCTTTCTGCATTATCTACTATGTGCAACCTGGTCCCTGAGCAAAGACAACCCCACAGATCGGTTTGTCTGTACTCGAAGCAGAACTGATTTAAACTGTTTTCCCTGATAAACTTCTGACATATCACTGGGACCTTGTCTCTGTCTACTGTATATAGGGGCTCAGATTGGGCAGGGCTTGCTCAGTTGGTGGAACTTCGGGTGTTATCTAACCAGGTGGCCTTTGATAGATGCTGCTCCTAAATTTTGAATGATCCCCCACCCAATGCTTTCAAGGTGGTTTTTAACAGTCCATTGTACTTCTCTACTTTGCTTGCAGCTGGTGCATGGTAGGGGATATGGTATACTCACTCAATGCTATGTTCTTTAGCCTAGGTGTTGATAAGACTGTCCTTGAAATGAGTCCCATTGTCTGACTCAATCCTCTCAGGCGTACCATGCCTCCAAAGGACTTGCTTTTCAGACCTAAGATAGTGTTATGGGCCATAGCGTGAGGCATAGGGTAGGTTTCTAACTATCTAGTGGTGGCTTCTATTATTGTGAGCACATGGCGTGTTTGGGGCAGTGTGATGTAGTCAATCTGCTAGGCCTTTCTATACTTATATTTGGACTACTGCCTATTATACTATAGGGGTTTCAACTGCTTGGCTCGCTTGATCACAGCATACATCTCACAGTCATGGATAACTTGAGAAATACTGTCTATGGTTAAATCTACTTTTTGGTCTTGTGATTACTTATAGGTGGCATCTCTACCCTGATGGCCTGAGGCATCATGACCCTATCGAGCTAGGAACAACTCTTTCTTGTGTTGCTAATCTATCTTTGATAACTGCTATCTTTGCAGCCTGATCTACTTGCTTCTTATTTCAGTCCTCTTCATTATCTCTGTTCTTGGGGACATGGGCATCTACATGGTGGACTTTCACAGATCGTTTTTCTACTCTGGTAGTGATGTCTTTCTACTCTTCAGCAGCCTAAATTGGTTTTCTCTTATGCTGCTAATTAGTTTTTTTCTACTTCTCCAGCCATCCCCACAGAGCATTGGCTACTATCTATGAATCACTGTAGAGGTAGAACTTTGGCCACTTCCCTCTTTCAGCAATGTCTAGGGTCAGTTGAATGGCTTGATCTACTTTTTCTTCTAGTAGCTTCTGCGACCTGTCATGTTGGGCTTTATATGGCTGCTCTGTATTTTTGTTTTATCTCTACGATGGGACAAGAACGATCAGTAAGAAGAGCGTATTGTGTTTCTTCTGTTGGCAGTTGGTTGTATCGTGGAGCTTTTTCACCACGTGTTACTTGTTTTTGTTCTTCATCAGTGAGACTAAAGTTGTCATTTTTAGGCTAATTTGCAATTATCTTTAAAATCTCAGGGTGATTCAGTTTTCTATTATGGGCACGTTGTGTGATGAGAGCAATCTACTTGCTCCGTGTGGCATTGGTGGCATGGTGGGTAGAGGGAACTTTTGCATTGAGCATCTACCCCAGCACTGGTAGTCAGGGTATGAGGAGGAGTTGTGCTTCAGTGGATATTACTTCTGAGGCGGCTTGGACTCTTTTATAGGCTGCTAAGATTTTTTTTCTGTTGGAGTGTAGCTGGCTCCAGACCTTTTGTAGCTTCGACTCCTGAATCTTAGTGGTCGACCTTGAGTTTTGTTGCAGTGCAAGCTGATCTGTAGTTAGCATTAATCCAGTTATAAATAAGAAATCCAGCCCAGTTCCATGAACTAGCCTCTGGGCTGACTGACAAAGGTTCCAACCAATAACAACTCTCCTAAAATGCAAGCATTTGATTGGTTGAGTCTGGGGAGGGGGTGCAGAAACCAGACCAATGTCTGTATAGCACTGGGAGTTTTTGAATTGCCTATAAAAGGTTGTGGGAAACAATAAACCAGGCTGTTTGGCTGATAAAGCATGGGAGGTCTGTTGTGTGTTAAGTCTCAAACATACAAACACCAATGCATCAAAGTTTCACCAGGCACCTTCTGCCAAAGGCTCCAGGACAAGCCATTGCTGTTCCTGGCTGCAGAGCAGAACATGTTCTTCACATCTGGTCCTGTCTTGACTGGACCAAGGGCTACGGCATGAGTGATATGCTTGATCTGGGCAAAGGTTTGTTGCTGCTCAGGGCCCTATTGGAAAGTGTTTTTCTTGTGGGTAACTCGGTAAAGAGGGCTCACAATCTGGCTGTACTCAGGAATATCCATTCTCTAAAATTTTATGGTGCTTACGAAAGCTTGCATTTCCTTCTTGCTAGTCAGTGGAGACATTGCTGTGATCTTGTTACTGACATCAGGTAGGACTCCGACACTGTCTGTCTTACTACTTTACTCCCAGGAACTGGATTTTTCGAGCAGGTCCTTTAACTTTACTCTTCATGATGGTGAAACTGGCTTTTAGGAGAATCTGGATGATTTTCGCTCCTTTCTCAAACACCTCTACTTCCATGTTCTCCCACACAATGATGTCATCAATATACTGTAGGTGTTCTGGAGCCTCACCCTTTTCTAGTGCAGTCTGGATCAGTCCATGGCAGATGGTAGGACTGTGCTTCTCCTCCTGGGGCAGTCAGTTCTAGGTGTACTGCACTCCCCTCCAGGTGAAGGCAAACTAAAGCCTGCACTCTGCTGCCAGAGAAATGGAGAAAAATGCATTGGCAATATCAATAGTGGCCTGCCACCTCGCTGCCTTGGACTCCAGCTCATACTGGAGCTCTAACATGCCCGGCACAGCAGCGCTCAGTGGTGGAGTCATGTCATTCAATGCACAGTAGTCCACCATCAATCTCCATTCTCCTTCAGATTTGCGCACAGGCCAAATGGGGCTGTTGAAGGGTGAGTGGGTTTTGCTGACCACCCCTTGGCTCTCCAGCTCACGGATCATCTTATGGATGGAAATCACAGCATCTCGAGTTGTTCTATACTGTCGGCGATGCACTGTGGAAGTGGCAATTGGTACTCTTTGCTTTTCCCCCTTCAGAAGTCTTACTGCAGATGGGTTCTCTGATAGTCCAGGCAAGGTGTTTAATTGCTTAACACCCTCTGTCTCTACAGCTGCTATCCTAAATGCCCACCTGAGTCCCTTTGGGTCTTTAAAATACACACTTCAGAGGAAGTCTATGCCCAAAATGCATGGCTCCTCTGGGCCAATCACAATAGGGTGTTTCTGCTACTGATTTCTAGTCAGGCTTACACCAGCTTCTACTAAAGTAAAATCTTGTGACCCTCTTGTCACGCCAGCAATAGAAGCAGATTCTGCCTCCACATGTCTCGATGGGATTAATGTGCACTGCACACCAGTGTTGACCAAGGCTTCATATTTTTGTGGTTCAGATGTTCCAGGCTAATGAATCTACACATTTAAAAAACATGGTTTTCCCTAGCCTCTACCTGGCTAGAGGCAGGACCCCTCTAAACCTGGCTATCCTTCTTTCTCTGGACATATGTCTTGGAGGTTCCTTCAAGGAGATTGGACATGTCATCATCATATCTGGCAGTCCGGCTATGGGCTACTGGAGCTGCTTCTTTTTTGGTGGAACTTCATCTCTCAGTCTTGTTGTCTTTTAATTCAAATGCCCATTGTGCCAGAGCAGTAGTAGATTTTCTATCCCATCTCCTCATATTTTTTCTACAATCACGCAGGAAGAACTACAGCTCAGCTCATGGGGTGTACCTTCTCTCCCTATCTGGGGGATGTCTACATTTGGTACTAGAACTTCTGATCTGTACTGCCGAGATTTGGAGAAAGCCCTCTTTAATCTCTTCTCGGAGTGATTCTCTTTCATCTTATCTTCTAACTAACTAATTATAGATTCATCAGGTCATTGAGTGTAATCTTTTCTTAGGCCAAGAAGGTCCTTCAGGGAAAAGAACCTAATAGCGACTTCTGATTTTGTGTCAGTTGCTTTGACTTTTGATTTTGTATCAGGAAGTGGCTTTGACAGTCTTTCCCCCAGATCATCATCGTCTACTGGCCAATTGGTTTTGGTTGTGTGCTTTTTTCCTGCCGCGACTGCCAGTGGCTTAGGTTCACTGTCTGGTTTAGCTGCTGGCTTAGGCTCACTGTCTGGTTTAGCTACAACCTAAGTGACTGGGCTGTTGGCCGCAGTCTGAGTGATAGCTACTGATATATCTCCCTGCCCCCCCTGCCTCCATCTGCTGCCCTACAGTATCTAGCAGCATGCGATAAGCATGTGCCAGGGCCCAGCTTATTGCAATGATCTTTTTCTCCTTAGAGTCATCATGGCAGTTCTCTTCCAGATATTTCCCCACCTTGTCTGGGTTCTGAATTTGTTCACGTGAAAATTCCCAGCCTGGGGCATCAGAAAATTCCTTTGGGGATCAGAAAATTCCTTCAGGGTTCCGCCCATTCTCTCTGATTCTCCACAGTACTCAGGATTTTTTACTCTTGGGTCTACTCCTGGGTCAGGAGTCTCATCAGCCCCTCTGGAAATCTCAGCCCTGACTCTAGACAAGCTGCAAACTATATAGAGGAAGTCTACTAGATTAAATACCAGGAAGGTGGTCTCTTTAACATTCAGGGGGAACTGAACATTCTCCAAAAGTGACATAACAGATTCAAAGGAGAAGAAGGAAAGGAAAGGTTGAAAAGCCTCATCTTCTGCTCCTCCTCTAACAAACTGGGTGCAATTACTAATAAATCTCTAAAACATGCTACTGGAACTGGGATGCAGGGTAGGATGAAGAAACCATAAACTATATATATCTGGAACAAACTATAGCACTTTTGTAAATTTCCTATAAATCATTATCACCATGCCCAGCAAAATAGCTATTCTAATCCATGCCCCTCTACTGTAAAAACTACGTGTTAGGGACAATACTGGAGCTATCTCTGGATTAGAAAATAAGCCTAGGGACCAGAAAGGTATTAAAACCTCAAAAAAGCCTAGGGACCAGAAACACATGAAGTCTTCCACCCACAGAGACTATGAATTCAAGCAACGTGGCTACTGACTGCTTTATCTCAATACAGAGTAAATACAACTAAAATGCAATTAGTACAGGTTTTTACAAGAAAGACATTGAGGTGCTGGTGCACATCCAAAGAAGAGTAAGGAAGCTGATGAAACATCTGGAACATAAATCCTATGAGGAGTAGCTGAGCATAATGAGTGTTTTTGGTGTGGAGAATAGAAGGCTCAGGGGAGACCTTATTGCTCTCTACAAGTGTTTGAAAGGAGGTTTTAACAGTGTCAGTCTCTTGTCCGATGTAGCAATTGACAGAACAAGCAGAAATGGCCACAAGTTGCACCAGGGGAGATTCAGGTTGGATATTAGGAAATAATTTTTCACTGAAAGGATTATAAAGCATTTGAATAGGTTACCCAGGGAAGTGGTTGTCGCCATCCCTTGAGGGTCTTTAAAAGATGTGCAGATGTGGCACTTAGGGACATGGTTTAGTGGTAGACTTGGTAGTGTTAGGTTAATGGTTGGACGTGATAATCTTTTAGGCCTTTTCCAACTTAAACAATTCTATGATTCTATGTCTCAGCAACATCAGAATCTGCAAGATTCACTTTGATTTTGTTCTCTAGAAGCCTGTGTGAGGACTTAAAGAGTGCAATTACATGTCTCAAAACACTATTCCCATAAGATAAGCCACTACAACAGGAACTTGAGATAAGCACGGATGGCAAAAAGGAAGGCACTAATTCCAGGCTTAAACAGAGGTGAAGGTTTGGAATTAGCACACCGGACAAAATTCCACCATGCAGACTGTGGGAAAGGAAACCACTACTTACACCCATGCCAGTCCAAGTTGTGGGAACATCTGCGACCACCCCTTGGATACCTGGAACTTGGACTGTATAAAGGTGGTACCTCC
Source organism: Agelaius tricolor (assembly GCF_023055355.1). Lineage (NCBI taxonomy): Eukaryota > Metazoa > Chordata > Aves > Passeriformes > Icteridae > Agelaius > Agelaius tricolor. The sequence continues at coordinate 14,360,652 of NW_027269281.1, forward strand.
AGTAGAATGACTCTGGGACCCCCACCACCAAAGACCAGGGTGAAGAAGGCTGCAAGAATCCACATGGTGGTGGTATCTTTTGCTTAATTTCTTTCTCATTCTCTCTCCGCCCCCGCTCTCTTTCTATTTCTTTCTCTCTACCTCACATTTACTGTTAAATAAAATCTGTACTATTGACTTTGGCATATGGTCTTGTTTGCACATTAATTTGAGCAGAGACATCTCTCATTAATCAGATCATAACAGCCTGTTTGATGGTGAAACTGTTGTTTTCAGGAGGCATCTCCTAAAAAAAGCTTCTGCAGTAGCTAATCAGGTCTGCCTTAGAATTTTCAAATAATAAAGTAGAGTTAATTCCTGGTTCTGAACTCAGTTTGTTCTGACTCTGTATTAACTACATTGTGTCAGCCTAACAGTTCTTCAGAATTGTATTGAACCACACAGAATTTTACAGTGTCAGGAAGCCCTTGCAAACAGAACTGTATGCTTCACTTATTTAAATTTCCACTATCACACAAAATGTTTTGCAGGAGCAATTAAACAAGGCTTAAGTAAAGGCTAACTTGATGTTAGAAACAAATTTACTATTTGTAAGATTTTATGTCATAAGCCTTTGATTTGGGCAAATATTCTCAGGTTATCAATGAGTAAGTTCTAAATTTACCCGGAACTATTTTAATGTCAATCTCTTTCAAAAAATTAAGGATTACATGCATTTAAAATTCAGGAAATTCATATAAAATAAATAAGGTTCTTGAAACTTGGTTATTATGTCTTGTTGTACATTTATCTCTGCCTTGAACCACATGCATTTCAGTGCCCATGAATTTGTTGACTGATCATAACTGTGCATAATCAGTATTTACAACAGTACCTGTTACAGCTATCGTGTCCATGACCTGTGTTCTAAAGAATAATCATGCTTGAGTCATTGAGTTTGCAAAAGGAAACTGCCTGCATATTTAATATACCACATACCTATGAATTGTAAATGAATCAGTTAAATCTTACATTTTGGTAAGAAAGTGGAAAACATGAAATTGATATGTTTATGAAACAAAATGGAATTGCATTGATTAAAAAAAAAAAGTTATTTTCACAAATGCACAAATGTATCTCTTTTTTTTTTTAAATTCCAGAATCGAATGGAAGAAAGCAAAGCACTCTTTAGGACAATTATCACATATCCATGGTTCCAGAATTCTTCGGTCATTCTGTTCTTAAATAAAAAAGATCTTTTAGAGGAGAAAATTATGTACTCCCATTTAGTTGATTATTTCCCAGAGTATGATGGTAAGTATATTGCCACCAGAACTCATGCCCCCATTTAAATTGCAGTAGTGACCAAATGTAATAACGTTGCCCATATTTTGCTTGGAGGTTCTTAGGACAAAAATAATCACCCATTCTTCATGAAATCCATTTTCTTCTTTATAAATTGTACTAAGTACACCAAATGGTTAGTTTGTAGTTGAACGACTTACTGGTCATGTTTTTTTAAAAATTATATGAGAAGGAAAATATTATTAAGAATAACAGTTTTTAATGCTTCAAGTTTTTAAAGTCACTGAAGTCTTGTGGAATTTTCTAGATTGCTAGGAATTCATCTTATACCTCCATTAATAGTGGACAAGACGGCAGTACCTTTCATGTCAAATTATTGATTCTAGATGAGTAACATCATATTTGCAATGGACCTTATTCTGTCCTTGTTCATAAGTTGGGATGAGGATTTGAACTGAAGTATAAAGCTAAAATTATATAAAAATACATTTTTCATTCTACTCAACATCTCACATACTCTTTTATAATTGGGTTTGTGTTTTGTTGTTTTTTTGTTTAAGGCTGGAAATCTGAATACAAGTCATAAATTCTCTGTGTCTCTCAGATAAACCAATATCACTTCTCCCACCCTTTTATTGTACCATTTCTTCTTTGTTTCCATTATTTTAATTTTATGTTACTTATATGAAATTTAATGTGCTTGTCCCTGAAAACATTATGTGGAACAAACAGCTGTTCCCAAAGAAGCTGTACTTTGAGAAAGTTCTCCTGAGGTGAAAACCTAGATATTCAAAGGTAACTGAGTGGAGACTTTGGCAACAGAGAAAAAAATCATATTCAAATAATAACATCTCTTTTGTCACACCAGAGAGTGAAAAGCAGATTCAAAAGCTACAAAAAAATTAAATCTCTCATTTTCAAAACAAGATAGTGATAGAAGGAAAAAGTTTCATGTTTTTCCTCTTTGAGAGGAAAGGATGTGTTCACAATGAACAGCCTGCAGGATCAGGCCATACTTAATTATGAACCAGTGTAAGTTTAGTTTGATAGTACTAAACAGAAGATAACTGACAGTTAAATAGAATATATTCTTGTATTTTTATGTTAGAAGTGTGGCAGGTGCCTTAGATGACATCCTGCAGGTGAGAAGGCTATACGGGCCCTTTTGTTATGATCACTCAAGTAGAGGTAAACCTGTGTTAAATTCTTGTTCAGAGAAACCAGACAAAAATTCATACATAAGAGTTGACATTGGAAGGGAGCTCTGAAGATCATCGAGTCCAACCTTCCTCCTCAAACAAGGTCATCCAGTGACTGCTTCACAGGTATATGTCCAGATGGCTTTTGAATATCCCCAAGGAGGGAGACTCTACAACGTTTTTGGGCAACCTGTCCCAATGCTCAGTCACCCTCACAGTAAAAAAGGAGTTTCTGGTGTTAAAATGGAAACTCCTGTGTTTCTTGTTCTGTAACTGGGCACCATCCACAAGAACCTGGCTTCATCTTCTTTGCATGCTTTCTTCAGGTATTTGTACACATTAATAAGATCTCTATCTGAGCCTTCTTTTCTCTAGGTTAAACAGTCCCAGGTTTCTCAGCCTTTCATCCAGTCCTTTAATCATCTTTGTGGCCTTTGCCTGGACTTTCTCCAGTATGCCCTTGTCTTCTTATACTGAGGAGCCAAGAACTGGACACAGAACTCCAGGTGTGGTCTCATCAGTGCTGATTAGAGGGGAAGGATCACATCCCTCGACCTGCTGGCAACATTTCTCCTAATGCAGCCCAGGATACCATTTGCCTTCTTTTTGTCAAGGGCACATTGGTGGTTCATGTTCAACCTAGTATCCACCAGGACCCTCAGGTGCCTTTTCTGCCAAGCTGCTTTCTAGTTGGGTGGCCCCCAGTATATATTAATGCCTAGGTTTGTTACTCTTCAGGTGCAGGACTTGGCACTTGCCCTTATTCAATTTCATGAGGTTCCTGTCAGCCCATTTGTCCAGCCTGTTAAGGTCCCTCTGGATGGAGCCACTCCTCCCAGTTTTGTGTCACCAACAAATTTGCTGAGGCTACACCCTGCTTCCTTATTCAGATCATTAAAGATGTAAATACGATTGCACCCAGTATTGGCTACTGGGGTACCCCACTAGTTACTGTCATCCAACTAGACAATATCCACTGCTCTCCCCTCATCTACTAGGCCAGTCATTTCAACATAGAGGGTTGTCAGATTTTCAATCAGTCAGCTCAGAGAAACCTTCCTCTTCTCCTTTACCATGGGTAAGGGAAACAAAAAAAGGTTATGGACAATTAGGGCCATAGCGAGTAGGCCAGACGTGAAAGTCATTTAAGTGTCTAATTCTGCATATCTTGCTGAACTTAACCCCTTAGAGAAGGTTATGGTTTAATTTGATTTCTTTTGGTGGAAAGATGGGGTGGATGACTTGTGGTTTACTCCCATCTGGCAACTTAGTATCACACAGCTGCTTACTCACTTCTCCATGCCTGGGGAGAAGAATCAGAAAAAAGGCAGAATCCATGGTTTGAAATAAAAACAGTTTAATAATTGAAGTAAAGTAAAATATAGTCATAATACTAATGACAATAATAACAATAATAATGGTAATGAAAAGGACAGAATAAAAACAACTGATGTACAATAAAAGCAATTAGTGCACAATATAATGGCTCACCACCCCACTGACTAACGCCCATCCCGTCCCTAAGCAATGATTGGCCCCTTCTGGCTAACTTCTCCCAGTTTATATACTGGGCATGATGTTTTATGGTGTGGAATATCCCTTTGGCTACTTCAGGTCAGTTGTCCCAGCTGTGGTCCCTCCCAACTTCTTGTGCACTTCCTCACTGGCAGAGCATGAGACACTAAAAAGGCCTTGACTCAGAGTAAGCACTGCTCAGCAGCAACCAAAACATCAGTGTGTTATCAGCATTATTCTCATACTGAATCTAAAACACAGCACTGTACCAGTGTAGTGATTTTACCTTGGCTAGATGCCAGGTGCCCACCAAGCCACTCTATCACTCCCCAGTGGGACAGGGCACAGAAAATAAGATGGAAAGCAACTAGTCAGTTGAGATAAAACAGTTTACTAAAGCAAAAAAAAAAAAAAAGTGAAAGTTTGAGTGCACATAAGCAATCGGAAAAGTTAATCTCTACTTCCCATCAGTGAGCGATGTTCAGCCACTTCCCAGGAAGCAGGGCTTCCGCATGTGTAGCAATGGGTCCAGAAGGCAAACATTGTAGAGTAATGAATGTCCCCTGTTCCTCCTCTCTCCCTTAGTTTTTATATCTGAGCTGACATTATATGGTATGAAATATCTCTTTGGTTACTTTGGGTCAGCTTGCTTGGTTGTGTCCCCTCCCATGATCTTGCCCACTCACAGCCCCTTGATGAGGGTAAGGAATGTTAGAGGGACAGTGCTGCTCAGCAGTAGCCAAAACTGGTGTGTTATCAACACCCTTCCAGCTACCAATGCAAAGCAAAACACTGTGAGGTCTGCTAAGGAAAAATGAACTCTATCTTAGTCAGACATAATACAACCAGCTGCTAAGAAGAAAATTAATTCTATCCCAGCTGAAACCAAGACAGTTGCAAAGTTTTTGGCTTGCACAGGTCACTGTGTCCCTCTCTGCTGTTCCAACACCTTCTTTGGAGATGTTGAAGATGGACGCATTTGGAGAACTTATCAGAATTAGGTATTTTTCAGTCGGATCACTTTTGCCATGTGGGTAGTACAATGGAGAAAGCAGCATTTGTCCTGGTTCAGGGCCAATTTTGGAGAGAAGCCCCAAAGAGGTTCCTCTAGAAAAGCAGATTCAATTGGCCCCTCCCCCAACCAGTTTGGGAAAAAAATACCTCCTTAGAGAAAAGTGGAAAAAACTGTTTATAAAACAATAAAACCTCTTGCTGCTCCAAAAGAGATGACAAACTCAGAAAAGTCCCCTCCCTGGGTTGCAGCTTGGCTTACTCAGTCTCTTATTAGTCCCTCCAGTGCTGGAAATGCCGCAGCCCAGGTTCGGCCTGGTGGGCCACAGGTGTGAACTGCCGGTGCTCTTCTGGGTGTTCAGTCCAGAGCAGATTTAAACAGGTCTAAAGAAAAGGGAAAAAAAACCCCACAGTCCAGGGAACTTCTTTGCCTCAGCTAGCTGAAACTAACTAAAACAAAGGAGAGCTCTATCCCGCTGTCTGTCCACCCACAGACAACAACAGTCCAGGAGGAGGAATGTGGAGGAGTGAGTGCAGTGTCTGAAAACAAACTGCGCGCTTCTTGTCTCCCCCCTTCACTCTCTGGAACAAGTCTTAAAGGTGCAAAACTTATTATTCAGCATAAACAGAACAAGACTATTGGGGATAAAAGCATCATATAGTCAACTCAGGACAGGATCAGAAATGGTAACCAGGATGGCAAACTGGACTGATTAAACCAAGCAGTTGTACTGCACAGTATGTCATAACAACATTGGATGAGAGACTGAGATGTGCTCAAGGGTGAGAGTATCACATGAAGATATGCTTTCAGAGATCATACTAAAAGACCAACTCAAAGGCTGGAATGAAGAGCTGGGAGTAAGGAAAAAGACAAAAAGTGACCATGTTTGGAAAGGAAAGAATTCAAAAATATCTATCTGTGGGAGCGCACTCCCCTCCAGAGTCTTCAAAGAAAATAAATGCTGACAATTCCAAGTTAATGTAGCCAAGCTAAATTGTAGTGCTTTTTATACAAAACTTGACTATCATATAGAGAAACCCTTTTAAGATTGCTAAAAAGGGAGCTATGGACAAGAAACCTACTGATTTGTATTAGAATTCTTTTCCAAGATTAGTTAGATTGTAACCGTTTAGCGTTGTAAATCTAGCATTGGTTCATTCCCTTTTTCTAAATACCTAAGATGGTAAACTTTCTTTTTAATCTCAGTTTTCTGTACTTGAATTACATTATGATAACCAGACTTATTATTAGGCAAGCAAAATTTGGATGTGGGCTTTAAATAGTGCAGTAGATTTTAAAAGAGGAACAAAACCTGTCAGTGCCTACCCACTGTAAAAGTGTTTAACAAAATTCTAGGAAGTTGATTAAACCAATAAATGTCTTATTTTTAAGAAATCATTGTCTTTGAAAGTGTTGGAGTCTTCTTTACAAATATTTAAACTTCCTAAGAGTAAAAAAAAAAATAATAGGGACATTAACTTTGCTGCTGTTTCTATAGAATATGTGATGAAGCTAAAGGCTAGAACCTGTTGTGTTTAGACATTTTAAAAATTTAGAAGTCCTCTTTGCCCTGGTTCAGAGAAATTATTATGTTTACATGTCCTCTACATCTCAGAAAATGTGTAAGTCTCTGTATATGTCTATATATAGATATGCATATTCATGTGCATACAAGATATTGTAGAATCATGTTCTCCTTCCACAAGGCTTTGCAACCAATAGATACCAGAAAGTATTTTATCTTTTGTGATGCCATTGTTACATAATTTGTGCATTTATCCAAATTAGAAATGTTTAAATTTGTATTTAAATATTAAAAATAAGTTTTATTTTGCAGTCATTGAAAGTTATGTGGGCACATGCTAACTTCCTAAGTACAGAGTTCATAACCATTGAAGGACAGAACTATATAACAGCTGAGTGCTGGTTATATTGTCATATAACAAGACCAGAACTAATAAGGAGATAGGAGGAAGAGGCATGGCAAACATACATGTTCTGTATAAACCCACATTGCAGAAACAGGAGGACAATGGAATAATGGCCTATGAAAATTGCACTGGAACAGTATATGTATATACAGTATAAGAAAAAATAACTTGTGGCTGATGTTCCTACTTCTGTGCTGCTCTTTTGGCTGTGAACGTGAACCAATTCTCAATCCTATAGATTGGAAGTCATTATTTTGCCTTCTGCCTTATGCAAAGCAGAATATACAGTTTGGTTATGTAGACTTCATGCTCTGAGAATTACAGACTTTGCTTAAATTTAATAGAATTGTTATATATAATTTAGACATTTGATTTGTTAGAACATTAAGTTTTGCAATTGAACAGCTTCAACTAGCAAGCATGTATATGTTGCTATCACTAAATGTGGTGGTTTGAAATCAGAATTGGTGCCCCGTGTGAGGAAATTGAACCAAACCCACTACGCTAAAGTAAATTAAATTCCGTTGGGGACGGTGTCAAACTAGTTTAAGATGTAACTTGATTATGCTACATTTTAAAAGAATGTACTGTTTAAATACAGTAGACTGAAAATGGGCCAGATCTGTTAATTTTTTTTAATGAGTATGAAGCAACTAATTATTCTGTTGTTCATTTTGTGGGGTCATCAAGTTCATCTCTCCATTTTTAACACCTTATTGAAGAAAGAAGAAAGCACAAAAAGAACAGCTCTTCTATTATCACCTTCTGGAATTTCCTTCAATTTTTATTTTTTAATGGTCCCCACTGGGAAAAAAATAGTATATGGTAGTATTTGTTATTAAATTTTTTCCTTTCCTCTCTCATACAAAGATAACAGATTGAGTCTTTCTTCTGTTTTCTGCTCCTGAGGTTCCCCACCTTAATAAGCTCAAATATTGAATTGACTTTAAGAGAAACTGACTTTTTCTTCTTAATTATCAGGACCACAACGGGATGCACAAGCAGCACGAGAGTTCATCTTGAAGATGTTTGTAGACCTGAATCCAGATAGTGACAAAATTATCTACTCCCACTTCACTTGTGCTACAGACACAGAGAATATACGCTTTGTCTTTGCTGCTGTCAAGGACACGATTCTACAGTTAAACCTGAAGGAATACAACTTGGTCTAACTGTGCCTAAAAGGCCCTCCAAAACCACCTTTGTGTGATTGAAGATGCACAATAGGGACTGGATTATCTGTGAAAACAAGTTGCATAATACTAATTTATTGCTGGCCTGCACTCTGTGAATGTTCAGAGTTTTTTAGTTGATATTATGATTTTATTTAAACTATATGGAGGAAAACCAAAATATGCTGAAGTACAGTCACAGTACATTTTCTTATTTTTTAGGCAAAATCTTGTGACTCAGTGGTTTCTAAATTCTCAGTCATACACTCACAAAGGATAACAGGTTTTTGCTATTGCAGCAAAATCAAGCTGGTTTCCTCTTTCCCTGACCCTTTGTCTCCCTCCTTCCTCCCCCGCTATGTTTTGAAAGTACAATGGCCATTTTACCACTTACATTCCTTGATAATATATTTTCTGTTGAGTGACTTGGCCAAGAAAGTTACTATCATCAGAAGTGAAGTTATCAGTCATTCAAATTTTACAGAATGTGCTTTCTCTGAAGGATCAGAAGTACTGATAGTATGATTTTTTTCATTCTTAAAATTAGTGTTCTCATTCTGTCTTCACTTCTGAGACTAGAATATTGGGAATTGCAAAATAGAAATAGTTGTGTATGGATTTAGAATTTAAACATACTTTCACAGTTCAGAAAGATGCATAGAAGACAGTAATAAAATAATTAAAGACATAAACCTCAGATGTCCATAGAATATCATCGAATCTCTTTTTAATTGCCATGTGCCATTATTTTCTCTTTTCTTTAATCACTAATGACAAGTAGAAATGTCATGGACACTACATTTTCCCCAGTGGCTACAGCCGGAAACAGGGGTAGGGGTTTATTTTTCAGTTGTGTGCATTTTTTCTTAAGTTAGAGCTTTTTTAAAGTGTTTTTCCACGGTAGAAAAGAAGTTTTTTTGCTGTATAAAATCTTGCCAAATATGGCTTTTTATGAAACCAATACTTTTGAAACATAGGATAGTGATTGAAATGCCAAACTAATGGATTGGGAATTGACTTGACTGAGTCAACTGCCAAATGATAAACATAGTTTTAACTCATATGTTCCTGTTTTTATTGTGTTCCATTTTCTAATGCCAAAAACAACAGTGTGAGTGAACATGCTACTAAGTATATGTGTATAGAAGACAGTTTATTTCTCTCTTTATGTCAGAGATGGCATGAGATTGCATACAGTGTTTTTTCTAATAATATCAAGCACCTCGTTTATTACTGATGAATGATCACATTCAGAAACCTTTCTTGATAAGGTTGCCTCTTAACCTATTCACAGACATTTTATAGGTTTCATGCAAAATAGTCTCTCTTGATGTTCTTTAGAAAGATTTCTTAATGCAAATCACTCTTGAAATTTAAACATGAAAAATTTTAATAACAAAAATGTAGCACCCATCAATGAGCAGCTTGGGTTGAAAGGTATTTTTTGACCAGGTGCATGATTGCTAGCAAGCTACAGAGAACTCTGAGGTCAGACATTGAATTACTTACATTGCCAAGTAGCAATAGGGTGCACTTAGCACAGAAGCTGCTGCCTCTCAACAGCAAAGGAGAGGTGGAAAAACAATCTCTTATTACTTGAGTAACAAAGTTAACAATAAATACTAATGAGATGTTTCTCATCCTTAATACTCCCTACTCTAAAACAACATTAATAAGAATAGTTGCTAGGTTTTGTTCCCTCATAAAACACCTTATAATTGGAAATTGATTGTAGGTATAGTGCAATTATGAATGCTATAATCATTGTACATGCATATATGCCAACATTCATATTGGCTTTATATTCATTTATTTTTGGCAAATTGATTGTGCTGTGTTGATATGTATCTATGTAATTGTATAATATGTCTTATAGCTGATTCACATTTTAAATAATGTTATTTTATTTACTTTTTAAAGAGAAGAATGTAAATTTTTTTCAGTTTATTCCTGACTAGGTATTTGTTGGTTTTATTTAAAAAGCTTATCATAGTACAGAACTGCAGTAGCATTGTGCTATATAGAATCATTTGAACATTCCTGAATAAAAGTAAATTGGAGACACACAGAGGACAGTCAAAAGCAAGACAATGCTTAAATCTTGTCAGGGCTTTATACAGATGTAGAAGCTGTTTTTGCTAGAAGAATTTATGCCATTATATTTAGGATTAGAATATAAGCTCTTAAATATCAATTTGTATTTGGCAGATTCAACTTCAGTTAATTTTACCTTTCTAATAGCCTTTTTTAGAAAAGTGAAATTAGACACATTTCAAACCATTGAACATAAGTACTAATGGGTATATTCTATTTCCCTAAAAATATAATAAAACCATCAGATCAGTTAAACATTAATTCAGAAATTACAGAAACCTTGGACTTAACAACCACAAAGTTGCTAATGTTAAAAATTTTAAGCAGTTAAAATGTGTTTAATAAAGCTAAAGCACATAGTTGAAGGCTATAAAAAGTGACACTGACATTCTAAATGTATTATCAGAACAGCTGTTGTTATTATATATGTAATTCTAACATTGGCCATGATCTTACTTATAAACATAACAAATCTTCTGTTTTAACTGTTGACTGGAGTGTGTGATAATATCCTTTCTTTCAGCCTGTGAATACATTGGCCACCATGGATTTAGTGATATAAATAGAACTGTAGGGAGAAAAAAGCAAAAAAATGCCAGTGTTGTCTAATGAAGGTTTGGGTTTGTTTTATTATGGGATATCGGGGGAGTGTATGGGGTTTTAAGTTTTAATATAAAAAGGATTTGTATAAAACAACCCAAAAATTTACACTTTATAGACATATTGTGATTGCAAAATTCAAATGTGTGTGCCACTGGGCTACTTCTGGTATATTTTAATTGAGTTGAACCTGTGACAATGTTTAGATCATTTAAACATATTCTGAAAAAAGATAATCAGCATGTTAACGCAAGCCTTACATAACTCACCTAACACAGCATTGCAGTGTGACAGTGTTTACAAAAGCATTTAATTTTTAAATGACAGGTGTTCTCATTTGCAATATATTTCATTGCTATTGCTGTTGCTGTTTTAATTGGTGATTTCCACTATGCATTATAGTGCTTGAGTCTAGAAGTATGTGCCTCTAACATGAAGCTGAAGGCAAAAATAAGACAGGAACCCTTTTAATTTTGCAAAATTACATTGTTTCATTGAATGTCATAAATAGGAGAGGAGAAAAGGAAAACATTGGGAAACTATTCTAGGTGTACAAGAAAGCTGTAAATACATTTTACAAAAACCTTAAACTTGCTTTTTCACTAGTTAGCTGGCACTTTGTTTACATATATAGGATGATGAAGCTATAAGGGCAGTTTACTTTTATAATTCAGACTTTTGATTTTCAAGGTAACCTGTAATTTTAAATCATAATGCCACATGATTGTGAAGCACTTTTTAAAGTTTGAAAGTGGAGAAGAGGCTTTATGCTGGTTATCAGTCCGAACTGCCTGCATGATTTGCAAAAACTTTAAAAGGTGATAAAAGGGCTGCATATGAAGATATTGCTAGACTCTGAGCTTTTGTTTATGAGAGGCAAGACTTTCAGATTGCTCAACTTTATGGTCCTTCCCTTGTTATGCATTTTTCACAAAATATTGAAATAATAGGAGAAAACAGAGACATGTTAACCCATATGGAAAAGAAAAATAATGTCCAAATAATTTATTATATGTGCTGCTAGTATTGAAGGTCTGCATGGTTATCCTGCATTACATTAGCAAAATAATGAAGTGTGCACAGTATATTAACAAGGCCTACAAATTACCTACCTGTAGTTAAGAAATCAATAAATTAAATATGTTTTGGAGGGTGTCGCAAGCAAGGAAATTAAAATGGCCTGTTGTAGATAATTAATGGTTATTTGAGGCCTTCACACTTTTGCAGATAAAGTCCCTCTTTGGACATAAACAACTAAGATTGTATGTCCCCGTCCAATTTGCTAGTTTAGTAGCGATCATGAAAAACAATGTGTTTTGGTTTGAAGAGAATGACTGATAGTTCCTCTTTTTTGTTGTTGTTTTTGCTTTTATTTACCATTTTATTTATCAGTCAAAACAAACATTTCCATGTAATCAGTAATCCATTGAGGGTCATTGTTTATCTAGTTACAGGGTTTTTACTGTAACTTTCTCTAGAGCTTTTTTACAGTAGCTGTGTTGCAGGAAAAAAAAGAATTGAAGAATCATTTGGGCAAAGCTGATGTTGAAGGTAGTGTCAAAAATGCAAGGGAATTCAACCAAATCAATCTTACTCTTGGTAATAAGACTGCTGTTTTTGTGATGTTGGGGGTTTTCTATCAAAAGATGGTCTAAGATGAAGTCTTGCTGGATTTCTTATTTATCATGCTGCAGAAAATCCTTTTTTTTGCCAATATATTGGGAGTCAGATACATTTTTAAAATTTGCAGTGTTTAACAAAATAAAGATCATATTTGTTATTCTGAAGTGTCATTTAAATGCATGTATTGTGTATTGTTTGGGGGACAAAAATAGGGTGTGGTTTTCTGTTTTTCTGTTTAAAAAACTAATGCATAAATGCTGCTCTTCAACAATCATGTTGGTTAAAAATACAATACTTTTCACCATAGCTTTGTACTATAGTATCTTCTTCGTTCCTTGACATTTAGCTTTTCTCAAATATATTCGGGCTTGTTCTCCCAAAATATTTCTTATGACAAATATTTGTCTTGGGAATGGCTTTTATCCCATATCAATTTTTTGGGGGTTTTGTTTTGTCCAGAAATGGTCACTCCCCCGCTCCAAGCTTCGGGAGTATCGCAAGGGGTGAGTGCCAGCACAGGATTCTGAGGGTTAGGGGCAAGGGGCTGTTTCCTTCTGGTGGGGCAATTCATCTCAGCGGCCACACTGCACAGTGCCTCTTACTAGAGATACTGTTGCTTTGTGGTTTTTGCCTGGTATTTTTTCTTCTCCTTTGGCACTGTGACTGGGCTTACTGGCTTGCTTCTCTGTTCCTCTGCTTGCTCGGGAGCCCAGAGATAGTGCTGCGCCATCGCCAGTGAGCTATCTATGGGACCAATTCCCCGCCCAGCCCTGCTCTTTTCTGCTGCTGTTTCAGGGCTTCTTGCTACATTTTAACCTGACACCTGGCCACCCCCCAGCTTCTGGCACGGCCCTGGAGACTGTGCTACACTTTGTCATCCTGGGTGTGCAGCTTCTGAGGTTCCTGCTACAGTCCATTTCGCCATCCGGAGAGACACCGGGACTGACGGCCCCTGTGAGTTTGAACAGGAAGCCCCTTTTCTGTCTTCTGCCAGCTCACCTGCCATAGGCCATGTGGAGAGAGGAGACTGAGCTCGTGCCACAGCGCCCTCTGCAGCCGTGGGAGAATCAGTGTACCTGCCCAGCCTCACCAGGAGCCAACAGCGCCCCTGCCGGTTGTGACTATAACTACACCAAAGGGGAAAGTGCTTGTCGGCCAGGAGAAGGCTGTTATTGGGTCTCTGTTTTTTTTGTTTGTTGTTGATACTGTTATTGTTTGTTTGCCTTGTTATACATACATACATAGATATACATATATATATGTGTATGTATGTATGTATGTGTATGTATATATATATATATATATATATATATATATATATATATACACTAGTAAAGAACTGTTACTCCTTTTCCCATATCTTTGCCTGACAGCCCTGTAATTTCAAAGTTATTATAAGTTGGAGGGAAGGGGGTCATATTTTTCATTCCAAGGGAGGTTCCTGCATTCCTTGGCAGACACCTGTCTTTCAAACCAAGACAATATTGTATAGATGCATTGTCCCCATAATTAGTTTTTTAATTATACATGCTCTGTGCTCATTGTCCATATATTAACATTTCCTGATTATCCTTATTACAGTCAGAAAGTTCAAAACATTTAAAGTTCAGTACAGTGAATACAGTTATTTGGCATTATTACTAAAGATTTTTTTGGTTTGTGTACAACAGAAACTCAAAAGCATGGGGGAAAATAAATAACCATCTGTCTTTATTAATAGAAAACATTCAGAATTTGTAGGCTCTTAAGCGAAATTCTGAAGTATTTTGCATGATTGCAATAGTTCTGCAAAAGCAGACTGTTTCTTTGTTTTGTTTGCCTAAGTGATGATTGACAAAACAGAAAGAGGCCTACATATTGGTTTTCAAGATTGACTCATACTTTAGCAGCAATCATCGCATCTCACATCTTTATGACTGAAGAAACAGAATTTCAGGACGCTTGCAAAGATGACTTTGTTCTCTATTATGTGATTACAAGTTTAAATAAAATTTTTGGAATGCAAATAATTTTCCTAAGTAAGAATTTCAGTGAATTGCTGTTGCAGAATGCAAAGGCGAGGGATCAATGAGGAAGGACTTCTTTTACCTTTATGTCTCGGTGAAAATAACATCAACAAAAATACAGGTGCAAGTGATGATATTCAGATATGTGAAATAGGTGCTGAAACTATTCATGAGATAAATTGCTTATAGATGTGTGTCATGGTTTGAGACTGGCCAAATGCTAGGCACTCACAAAAGTCATTCACTTACTCTCTTCTGCTACAGTCGGGTAGAGGAGAGGGAAAAAAAAATTAACGAAGGGCTCGTGTTGAGATAAGGACTGGAAGAAAAAACACTGTAAGGACAAAATAGGTTCAAATTTAAAGGTGCAAAGTAAATTTATTATTAACAGGGTCAGAGGAGGATAATGAGAAGTAAAATAAGCCTTTAAAACATCTTTTTCCCCCCCCCCAGCCCCTCCCTCTTTCCCACCAACAGTGCAGGGAGATAGGGTGTGGGGGTTTTGTTCAGTTCGTCCCTCAAAATCTTTTTTCTTTTCACTCAAGGAGAGGAGTCTTTTTTCTGCTATGCTCTAATATGGTCTGTGCTCTCAGGGTCTGTCCAACCCCAGCTGCTGTAGGTGTCCCGGATAGTGAAGTCCCGCTAAGCACAACCTTTCTAGGTGTCCCAGGCAGGCTCCCAGCTGCAGGCAACCTTAGCAAGCATCTCAGCTCTTTAAGTGAGATCAGCTCTTTGGTGAATTCAACTCTTTAGTGATTTCAGCTCTTTGCTTGCTAAGTGCCTTGGCAGACGCAGGGATGAGAGAGGAGAAGAGCTGTGTGAGGTTTCACAGATGTGTTTTTATTGTCAGCCTCTGCAAAGGGTGTCAGGGACAGGTCTTCTGACGAACTGGGAGAGGCAGGGATTTATATAGGGTATGTGGGTTTTGGGAAACAGTCCAATAGTAAGGGTTGAGGTGTATATGACCAATGGTCTTAGAGAGATAACAAGGGTCCGAGGAGGAAGAAGGGTCTTTTGGTCCAGTCATCATGACTAGGCATTTCTTATCTTAGGCAACAGACCGCCAGGGAGGACTTGCAGGCCCTGTGGCTGCTACATTGGTCCACACTTTTCTTCAGATGGCAGATGATGATAGTTGGCATATCAATAGCAGGGTCCACATTACATGTTTGCTGGATGCTATCCTGTCAAAACAGACAGTTCACTCATAACTATCAGCTACCACTACTATGACTAAGTTTTTGTTAATAGCAGAAATAAAAGCAAAGTTATTTTAACATTATACATATAACATTCATCCTAATATTTGTGAAAAGCCAACAACATGTATTTATAACAGCAAGGTCCAAATTCTTCAATAGAAATGCTGATATATTGCATGACTGATAAAACTTGCCATGTGGGATGTCTACTCTCTTTTCAAGAATTTTGATTTGAAAGTCTGATTGGACTGAACTGTCACTATAGGACACAAAAGAACACACGCTCACACCGTTCTCAAGGTGAAAGAGAAAAAGGGCCGTTTATTTTCTGACTCCAACATTTATAGTTTTCCAAAAGTGACAGTGGATTGGAGGGTGACAGTGGCACCTCTCCAATGCCACTGGTCAAACCAACAGTCCATCAACTCTCTCCTCCTCCATAAAGGAATGCAAAACAATGAGTTATTTACAGAAAGTGTGTGAGAAAATTCACTACAAGAATGTCAACATCAGAAGGCTTAGAAAATCTTAAAAACCCAGGGTGACATCTCACCCTTTTTCAATTTAAAAAGAAAAAGAAAAGAAAATGAACAATGTAAAAAGGAAAAGCATGAACAATGCTCAGTTTCCACTTGCGGACGAATCATCAGAGCGATCGCTCCCGTCATCTGCATCTGAGTCATCACTCAATGATCTGCCCGCTTGATCCCTTTCAGGTTGGTCACAGTCTCCGTCTTGCTCATCGGATGGATTCTGCCTCTGCGGTCGCAGGTCAGGGCGAACACATTTCGAAGGTACCCAGCGTACCCCAGTATCTGTGGATACACAAGCATACCCACGCCCCGAAGCGATAAGGTCGTAGGGACCTTCCCACTGTTTGGTGACTAAATTCCACACCCGAACCTTCGCTCGAGGCTGATGTGCCTCGTCCGCAGCCTGCAACGAGAGATGGTGATTCAAAATGACAGGGTTATTTGAGTTCTATGGCACAGTGAGATGATTGATTGTGTACAAAGCTTTTGCCAACCGACTGTGCGGGGTTTCACCCTGCATTCCCCGTTTTTGTTTTTGAAGAACCCGTTTCAGAGTACCATGAGCGCGTTCTACAATAGCTTGACCAGTCGGGGAATGAGGGATCCCGAACTTGTGCGAAACACCCCACAACTGCAGGAACTGCCGCACCTTTTGCGATGCGTAAGCAGGACCATTGTCAGTTTTCACCGCAGAAGGTATGCCCAAAACGGCAAAGGCCTGCCTCCAGTGGGCAAGGACATCGCGGGCCTTCTCCCCAGTGTGAGCTGAAGCCCACATCGCAGAGGAGAACGTGTCCACAGTGACATGCACATACTTGAGCCGGCCAAACTCGGCAACCAGGGTGACATCGGTCTGCCAAAGCTCCAAGGCCCTAAGGCCTCTGGGGTTCACCCCTGCCGGCAAAGGCGGAGCAAGTGCATGGCAGTCATCACATGACTCAACAATGTCACGAGCCTCAGTTGGCATCAGCTGAAACTGCTTCTGCAGGGTATGTGCGTTTTGGTGGAAAAACCCATGCGATGCCTTGGCCTGTGTGAGTGTATCAGGCTGAGGCGCTACCCACGCTGGGTTAGCCAGCTTGTCAGCCCTCGCATTACCTTCCACTATAAAGCCCGGCAAAGTGGTGTGACTCCTCACATGCAGAACATAGAATGGATGAACCCGGGCCTGAATGGCACACCACAAGGTCTTCAGTAAGTGAAACAAGGCAGGATTACTGACCTCCTTCAAGACCGAATGACCCAACCGCTGTGCGATATTAGCCACATAGGCGGAATCCGTGACCAAGTTGAAAGGCTCCTGGGAGAATCTTTCAAATGCCATGACAGCAGCCCTCAGTTCAACCAACTGGGCTGACCCATCCTCGTGGCCTTCCAGAACCTGCCACTCAGATCCGTCCCTCCAGGTAACAATGGCCTTCCCAGTCCTCCCTGAACCATCAGTGAAGACAGTGGGTCCTTGCACGGGTTCCTGGCTATTTTTGGGCCGCAAAGAGATTTTTTGTGGATTTTGCCATATGCAGTAGCCTATGGCTGGGCAGATGATAAGTGATCTGCCCGGAGAAATTTTCCAGAGCACTCTGCAGGGACACACTGTTTGCAAAGCTCCAGTCAAAATCCTCCCGTTGCACCGGGAGTATGATCTTTGCGGGATCCACACCCATCAATTGCAAACACCGTTGCCGGCATTTGATTATCGAGCGAGCGATCAATTCAAACAACGCAGTTGCCGTCTTCTGCGGCTGATGGGGCAGGAAAACCCATTCCAAAATGTGCAAGGAATCAGACCAATTGTCACTCCACTGGCCAATGATACCCGTGGGATACGAATCTGGAGTGGTGACGAACACAGTGACATCAACGGAGGGATCAATGCGATAAACTTGGCAAGCCGAAACAGCTCGCTGAACCACCTCCAACGCCTTATGCGCCTCAGGGGTCAGTGTGCGAGGTGATTTTAGATCAGTGTCTCCTTTCAACAAATCATACAGAGGAGACAGCTGCGCATCGGTTACTCCCAAATACGGACCCAACCAAGTGATGACACCCACCAATTTCTGAACATCATTCAGTGTCCTCACAGGATGCACAAATTGCACCTCCTGGTGACGGATCGTCCGTTCCAGAATTTTGACCCCCAAATACTTCCAAGGTGGTTGCTGTTGGACCTTTTCCGGAGCCACCTGCAGTCCCTGAGCATGCAAAGCATCAAGCAACCGAGGCTGAATCCTCAGCAGCTCATCCTGGGTGGACGCGGCCACCAAAATGTGGTCCGTATAATGATACAGACGTGCATCAGGAAACTGCCTGCGAACTCCAGACAAGGCACGGGCCACATACCACTGGCATATGGCCGGAGAATTGCGCATGCCCTGAGGCAATGTCCTCCATTGATACCTCTGTGCAGGCTCAGCCTTGTTAATTGCTGGCACTGAGAAGGCAAACTTCGGTCTGTCATCGGGATGCAAAGGAATTGTAAAGAAACAATCCTTCAGATCCACAATGAGGACCGGCCAGTCTGCAGGAAGCATGGTAGGCGATGGCATGCCCGCCTGCAATGTTCCCATGCTTTCCATCACGGCATTAACCTTTCGGAGGTCTTGCAACAACCTCCATTTCCCAGACTTCTTTTTGATGCAGAAGACAGGGGTGTTCCAGGGGCTGGTGGAAGGCTCCAGATGACCCTGGTCCAACTGCTCCTGCACCAGATTCCGAAGGGCATTCAACTTCTCTTGAGGGAGGGGCCACTGCTTTTCCCATACAGGTTTGTCAACCAGCCACCGTATAGGAGGCGTCGGACACTCTGCGCCCTTCACTGCAGTGGCCCCCATCAAAAATCCGTCCCAATGCGCACCCCCCAAGCAGACAGAACATCCCTCCCCCAAAGGTTGGCAGGAGTAGAAGTAACATGAGGCCTAACCCAGGCCACCTGTCCCTCTGGGTTTGTGACCAGCACGGGCCGCTGGCTCACATAACATTGAGCCGTCCCTCCCAGGCCAGCAACAGATGTCCCCACTGGATCCAAGGGCCACTCTGAGGGCCAGGTCACAAAGGAGAGAACCGTGACGTCAGCACCGCTGTCGAGAAGCCCACGGACGCGGACTTCTGGCGGCATCGCACCAGGAACAGACAGGGTGCACAGCATCTCGGGACGGTCCTTGGTCAGGACAGCAGTCCAGTGAACTTGAGGCGGCCCAGTGGAGCCAAAACCGCCAGCTCCATGCGACTGATCAGCTGACCTGCAAACAGAGGACTTGAAAGGCACAAGTTGAGCAAGCCGCGTCCCTTTCGGGATCGTGACGGGGGGGTGGGTGTGGAGACCATGGCACAAATCTGCCCCTTGAAATCCGCATCGATGAGCCCCAGGTGCACAATGATGCCCTGAAGGGTGGCACTAGACCTCCCCATAAGGAGAGCACTCATGCCCCCACCCAAGGGACCAAAGGCATCCAGGGGAACCTTGCATATCTGAGAAGACTCTAAGACAACTGTTGCTGCAGTGCAGACATCCACTCCTGCTGATCCACGGGTGCTGGCTGCAAGCCGGCAAAGGAGACCTCCATCGGCACCGGGGTCTGGAGAGAAGCTTGTGTCCGCACGCGTCCCCCCGCGCGCTCCGCTTGCCGTTTCCCGAGCCTGGCAAAGCTTGGCCATTAGCATGAACAGTCGCCTTGCACACATCAGACATATGATTCGGCCTACCACACCGACCACACAAGAACATGGGGAACTTCACCTTCTGCGCTTTCTTCCCCTGCTTCTTGCCAGCCTGTGCAATCCCCCGCTGCGGCCGCTTGCCCTGCGGCGCCACCCAAACCGGCTGCACAGCGGCAGCCACGGCAGCCAACTTCCGATCCAGGGGGACAATGTCCGCACAGGCCTCTGCCATCTCAGAGACAGTAGGATCACCAGGCAGAGCCACTATGACTTTCCTACAAGCAGCATTGCAATTGCACTTGACAAGGTTCGTAATCGTAACGCTCCTTGCCACAGGATCAGGCACCTGCCTCTCCACGGATGCAATCAGCCTTTCCGCAAATGTCATGAAAGGCTCGTCATCCCCCTGGACAATGGTCGGGAACGGCGGCCTCGGAGCAGCCATTTCCAGGGTCTGAACAATCGCAGCCATGCCCAGCGAGTGGCACTGTTCAAGCACAAGGGGACCAAATCCAACCTGCCCTTGAACATTCTCATAAAGCCCTGTTCCCAGCAGCATGTCAGCGACAACCCCACACCTGGGGTCCTGCGGACCCAGCGTAGCATTCCGCAACACCGCGTGGGCTGCCAACCGAGCCCACTTGGTTTCAAAGACACCATACTGCACAGGGTCAAAAAGAGAACGTGCCACACGACGGAGATCGTAAGGCGTCAGCCTATCTGAATCAACCCTCCGGAGAGTCCGCATAACCTCAGCGGACCCCAAACCATGCTGAGCAACTGCCTCACGGAGCTCCTTCTCCAGCTTATATGAAAGGGGTTCATGGGTGTTATGAGCAACACCCCTGAGCACAGGGAAAACCTGAGGATCCCCTGGCAAAGCCACCGCACCTGACGCTCCCTGGTTCTCAGGCCCAACAGGGGCAAAAGACGAAAATCGCCTGGGAGCCAGGCCAACACCACTCGGCCCTGGGCCCCCCGCAGCACCGGCAGAGCCAAAGGACCCTGCAGGTGCCGCGAGGAAACAGGCTCATTCATCTCGTCAGTCTTGGTTTTCGCCTCTCGCCAAAAACGTTCGGGATGCCTGGGACGCACGGTCACCTGACAGGCAGGAAGCGTCCACAAATTCGACGAGGAAGTGCCTTGGCCCCAGGCACCCACCGGCCTCCTGCTGGCCGTGTCAACAGGTGCGCTAAAGGTAAACACCCCAGCGCCCTGTCGTGTTACAGCTCCAGCAGGGGGCGCCCCGGTGGACGCAGGTACCATCCCGGCCCGCAAATCCGGCGCGGGCTGGGACGAGACCGGCGCAGGGCCCCCGGCCCCTGACACAGGGGAGGGACGGGACGCCGAGAGAGACGCAGTCCGCGCAGCTGCGTCCCTGCGGGATGGCACCAGGGAGCCCGGCAAGCCCCCTATGAGGGTCCGTCCCAAACCACAAGACTGCCCAGCGGGTACCGCCCCCACCGAGCAGAGAGGGATGGGCTGCCCGCCCACCGGAGCGGGGCCGGACAGAACACCGACCGACGCCCCGCCCCCGGCTGCGTCCACTGACTGCTCATGCCCAGCAGGCTGCGCAGGCCCAGGGACGGGCGAAATCGCCCCCCCCGCCGATGAGCCCGGCTTGGAGGTGGGCGACCCCGCCCCTGCCGTGGCCAGGGGGAACTTCGTGGAAACACCGCAATTTGGACACCAGGTCATCACCGAACCAGACTCAAGCCGAGGCGGAGGCTGGCCCTCAAGAACCAGAAAGGCACAAAGAAAAGGCAACCCGTCCCCCACCCCACCGCCCACGCCGGGTGAAGCAGGACGAGGACGGCCCGCCGAATCCACAGAGCCCCCAGAAACCCACGGGGCTCCACCCCCCAGCACACCGTCCGGAGGCGGGGAGGGGTACTCCACATCGGACAAAAACTCAAACTCCCCCTCCTCCACGTCCAAGGCAGAAGAGCTTCCCCGGGAACTCCGAGGGGTACAAGAGCCAGACCCCTCCCAAAGCTCCACACATCTCTTCCACTGCACCAGCAGCGGTCCCGCATCTAGAGTGCAATCGTCAAAAAGGGCCTCCATGAGGCGGGTCCCCACACGAGACCACTCCTCCCTGCAGAACACCCTCTCAGGACCCGAAAGAAACCCTCGCTCCCGGGCCCACAGAAACAATCTCTCGAAGTCATCCCAGGAAACAGAAATCTGTTTCCACTCCAGGACCCCCCTCCAAAGATCCAAAAGGAGGAGATCCTCCTCAAAACCCACAGCGCTCGCCATTACCCCAAGAACCGCAGGCAAAGCACCAAAGAGGGGGGGGGGGAAACTTCACCGCAATCTGCTGCAATACACACGTCGGGGTCACCAAATGTCGCTATAGGACACAAAAGAACACACGCTCACACCGTTCTCAAGGTGAAAGAGAAAAAGGGCCATTTATTTTCTGACTCCAACATTTATAGTTTTCCAAAAGTGACAGTGGATTGGAGGGTGACAGTGGCACCTCTCCAATGCCACTGGTCAAACCAACAGTCCATCAACTCTCTCCTCCTCCATAAAGGAATGCAAAACAATGAGATATTTACAGAAAGTGTGTGAGAAAATTCACTACAAGAATGTCAACATCAGAAGGCTTAGAAAATCTTAAAAACCCAGGATGACACTGAACCACAGCAAGTAACTTTACAGCTGGGTGTCAACACATTGCATGATTTACAAAAGTTGCTGGGAGCAATTAGCTGGGTAAAGCCCATGGTAGATTTAGCCACCCATCAACAAAGGCATTTCTTTGCTCACTTTAAAGCAAACCCTGACTTCCCCATTACCATTACCTGCAAAAGCTATTTGAGGTTTATATATAATTGGCTCATGACTCGCCACTTTAAAGGAGGCAGAACTGTGCTGGCTTTGCCTGTTTGCTTACTTTTATACCCCACAGCTTTAATATGGTAATTTTATTGTGAATCTTTAGCCAGGGGGAAACAGGTGACAGCATTTCAAATAGGTACAGCTACTTAGTGATTTCAGTGTAGTTATTCTTCCTTGACACTTGAAATTTGTCTTGATATCTCTTATGAATGGATGTGGGGGGTTAGATAAGTCCTCTCCTTTTGCCCAGGCCTCCAGCAGCATGCAGTATCTTTACTGAGGTGGCCAGCATCCCAAAACCCACTCTCATTCACAAGTTCTTTAATAACAGCTGATTCAGTCTATTAGAGAATTAATTATTTATTTAATAGACACAAAACTAACAGGCATAAGACTTAAAACAAACTAATACTACACAGGAATAAGCACAAAAAGACACTACTAGTAGGCAAATACAGCACGAGTTTAAAGGTACCTATTAATGTTACAGCTAGCGAAGAAATAATATAACTTAGGATTCAATGTATCTTACCATCTAACTGTTGGTGGGGCACACATTGAGATCCTTTCCCTCAGTCCCCAGTAAAGTAACTAGGGAATCTGCTTCCAAACCCTGGGGAGAAGTCCTGAACACTTGTCAGGGTGCATGTATTGGAGGCTTCTGCCTCCGTGCTAACATGTGTGTCTTTTATAGTTTGTAAAACAGTGTCTCTCAGTCAAGAATATTTCTTTTATCTCTTCCCACATCTGCTCTTCAGACTATATCAAAACAGTTTAAATACACTGATGGACCACAAGTGCAGTAAACAGTAGCTCACTCCTTTAGAATCATCTGAAACCATGACTTTGTAGCTGTTTATATACACATCAGTCTTACCCACTGACCTAACCGAGTTACATGTGAAAAACTCATGGCAGTATGATATCACTAGGTCCTTGATTTGCCAAGATATATATACAATGTTGTCATTTTTCGGAGTAAAGCTGCACTTAAAAAAAAAACAACCCAGCAAACTTATACTTATACTAGAAAAGTACTGACCGTGACCAGGTATTTTCAATAATGTTTGTAGTTACCATGAGCTGTTCTCAAAATTAATTTATGTAAAACCCTAGACTTTCTTGTTGCTGCTATTTCATTTATGAATCAGTTATTTGCTTGCATATTGTTCATTGACGTTTAACTGTTGTAATGATGGAATATAAATGAGTTAAATTCTGTTGTATCTGAAACTATTAAAGGAACACACTCAACTTTGACTTTAGTTTTGTTAAATTTAAGTGATGTTAATTCTGAGTTCTGTTAAGTTTAAGTTCTGTAAAGTTTAAGTGATATTAGGTTTAAGTTCTGTTCATTTGAAGTTCTGTTACATTTAAGTTCTGTTCAGTTTTAGTGATGTTAACCTTAAGTTCTGTTAGGTTAATTTTCTGTTATGTTTAAGTGACGTTAAGTTTGAGTGAAGTTCTATTGCAACATGCTCATTTAAATTAAAAGATACAGTTCTTTTGTTATAGAGATAAGATTAGACAAACTGAAGCAATTATAATGGAGAATTGGTAAGCAACTGTTTAAGAATATAACATAAGAAGTTGTTTAAAAATATGTGAAGATGTGGTTTATTAGATCCTTAATTTCATCAAAGATTCTATGGGTATAAATGTTCTGCATTGGTCAATTAACATAATTATTCATCACAATCTTTGATATTTTATCTTCCATAGTGTCCTAGGGTGACGTTATGATGCTTGTATCCCCATTCATGTGTTCTGTTGATATTGGATATTATGTTCTGTACCTTTAAGACCGGCTCTGAAGCGGGAAAGTTTTGTTTTGGTTTTCTTATCAGCCTGGCGGGACACGGAGACTGCGGCTTTTGCTTTTGCTGCTTTTGCTTTTTGCTTTTGCTCTCTCGCTCTTGCTCGCTTTGCTTCTGCTTGCTTTTGCTCTTTAGCTAATTCAGCTAAACTGTCCAATTTCTTCCTGGATGGTTTCTCCTTTCCTTTTTCTGATCACTTCGAACCTGCTCCGGACTGGGACCTGAGAAACACCAAGATCCTGCACCTTCTGGCCTGCAGCAGCAGCCCCAGTGCCGGAGGGACTGAGACCAGAGTGACCACCCCCAGAGAGAGACTTTCTGAATTTGTCATCTTGTTTCAGAGTGGTGTCATCCGGTATTGTTCATTTTGTGTGCTGGGGGGTGCTGTGCTTGTTAAATAAACAGGTTCTTTCCACTCCTCTCTGAGAAATCCTTCCCGAACCGGTTGGGGGGAGGGGCTGTGTGGGTTTGCTAACTGGAGGAGCCCTAATTTGGAGATTCTCCTCCAAATTTGCCCTAAACCTCGACAAAATCTTGGCGCCCAACGCGGGGCTCGAGAGAGTGAGTGGAAAAAGCCTGTTTTGTGGGTATTTTGGTTGCCATTACTCTCTGTTTGAAGCAGCTAATAGCCATGCTTTTTGAATTCATGATGAGTGTTGGGGTGAAGGCTTGCATGTGCTTCTGGTCCCTAGGGTTTTTCGAGATTTTAATACCTCTGTGGTCCCTAGGTTTATTTTCCTATCCTGAAATAGTTCTAGTATTGTCCCTCATACGTAGTTTTTACAGCAGAGGGGCAGTGACCAGAATAGCTATCCTGCTGGGCTTGATGGCAATGATGTGCAAGAAGTTTATAAACATGTTGGGGTCTGCTCCAGGTATGAATGGTTCTTGGCTATGGTTATTCGTCCAGTTTGTTAGAGGAGGAGCAGCAGGGAATGAGGCTTTTCAGCCTTTGGTTTCCTTCCTCTCCTATGAATCGGTTGCATCAGTAGTAAAGGATGTTCAGTTTCCCCTGAATGTTAGAGAAACCATCTTTCTTGTATTCAATCTGGTAACCTTCCTCTATACAGTCTGCTGTCTCTCCAGAATGAGGGCTGAGATTTCTAGACGGGCTGATGAGACCCCTGACTTAGGAGTAGACCCAGGTGTGAAACATCCTGAGTGGTGTGGGAAATGGGAGGAAATGGGCCACATCCTGAAGGAATTCTCCGACCCTATAGTCTGGGATTTTCCCCATAAACAAATTCAGAACCCAGCTGAGGTGGGGAAATATCTGAAAGAGAAATACCAGGATGAGCCTAAGGAGAGAAAGGTCATTGCAGTGAGCTGGGCCCTGGCATATGCTTATCGCACTCTGTTGGAGACTGTAGGACAGCAGACGGAGGCAGGGGGGCAGGGAGATAAATCAGCTATCCCAGTCACTCAGGCTGCAGCCAACACCACAGGCTCAAAGCCAGCAGCCAAACCAGATAGTGAGCCTAAGCCAGCAGCTAAACCAATGGCTGTTGCTACCAGTACCAGAAGTGGGAAATGCACAGACAAGACCAATCGACCAGTGGATGATGATGATGATGATGATGCAGCAGAAGGAACCTCAATGCCTCCTGACATAAAATCAGGAGTCAAAGCAGCAGGTGCAAGACCAGATGCAAATATTGAGTCCTTTTCCCTGAAGGACCTTCGTGGCTTACGGAAGGATTACACCCGACGACCTGATGAATCCATAATTAGTTGGTTAGTCCGTCTCTGGGATGCTGCAGGCGAGGCTACAATTCTGGATGGCACGGAAGCAAGGCATTTGGGATCCCTGTCACATGATCCTGTCATTGACCAAGGAATGATGAGGGGGGCAAACCCTCAGAGCCTCTGGGCACGGGTCTTGGAAAGTGTTGCACAAAGATACCTGTGTGCAGATGATCTTTATATGCAACAGACACAGTGGAAGACCATAGAGCAAGCGATCCAACGCCTGAGAGAGATGGCAGTGGCAGAGATTATCTTCTCAGATGATGTGACAACTAGGAACCCAGACTTGGTGCCATGCACGTCTGTGATGTGGCGGAAACTTGTGCGACTTGGGCCACACGAATATGCTTCTGCCCTAGCCATAATGAAGCGGGATGAGAGGGACGAGACTGTGCTGGATATGGCAAGGAAGCTCCGAGCATATGCAGATGCTGTGCATGGCCCAACACATGCCAGAATTGCAGCGGTAGAAACACGTCTGCAGAACTTAGAGGATAAGATAGAGGAGAATCATAAGAAGCTCAGAGAGGAGATTAAAGAAGACCTTCTCCAAATCTCGGCAGTACAGATCAGAGGTTCTGGTATCCAAGGCAGACGTTCCCCAGATGGCCAGAGAAGGTACACCCCACGAACAGAGCTGTGGTTCTACCTGCGTGACTGTGGAGAAAATATGAGGAGGTGGGATGGAAAACCTACTGCTGTTCTGGCACGACGGGTGCGTGAATTGAAGGAAGCCACCAGGAAGAAAGCAGCTCCAGTTGCCCGTAGCCGAACCGCCAGGTATGATGCTGATGATGCCATGTCTGATCCCCTTGAAGGAACATCTAAGACATATGCCCAGGGAAAGAAGGATAACCAGGCTTAGAGGGGCCCTGCCTCTAGCCAGGTAGAGGCCAGGGAAAATCGTGTTTTCTGGTCTGTGTGGATTCGTTGGCCTGGCACATCGGAACCACAAGAGTATAAAGCTTTGGTTGATACTGGCGCACAATGTACATTAATTCCGTCGAGACATGTGGGGACAGAGTCTGTTTCTATTGCTGGTGTGACAGGGGGATCCCAGGATTTCACTTTGGTGGAAGCTGATGTGAGCCTCACTGGGAATGAGTGGAAGAAACATCCTATTGTGACTGGCCCAGAGGCCCCATGTATTTTGGGCATAGACTACCTTCGAAGTGGGTATTTCAAAGACCCAAAAGGACTCAAGTGGGCATTTGGGATAGCTGCTGTAGAGACAGAGGGCATCCAGCAATTGAACACCTTGCCTGGGCTGTCTGAGAATCCATCTGCAGTAGGATGTCTGATGGGAGAAGATCAACGAGTGCCAATTGCCACCTCCATAGTGCATCGACGACAGTATAGAACCACTCGAGATGCTGTGATCCCCATCCATAAGATGATCCGAGAGCTGGAGAGCCAAGGGGTGGTCAGCAAGACCCACTCACCCTTCAACAGCCCCATTTGGCCTGTGCGAAAATCTGAAGGAGAATGGAGATTGACTGTGGACTACCGTGCATTGAATGAGGTGACTCCACCACTGAGTGCTGCCGTGCCAGACATATTAGAGCTCCAGTACGAGCTTGAGTCCAAGGCAGCGAGGTGGTACGCCACTATAGACATTGCCAATGCATTTTTCTCCATTCCTCTGGCAGCAGAATGCAGGCCTCAGTTTGCTTTCACATGGAGGGGAGTGCAGTATACCTGGAACCGACTGCCCCAGGGGTGGAAGCACAGTCCCACCATCTGCCATGGACTGATCCAGACTGCACTAGAAAGGGGTGAGGCTCCAGAACATCTGCAATATATTGATGACATCATTGTGTGGGGGAACACAGCTGCGGAAGTGTTTGAGAAAGGAAAGGAAATCATCCAAATCCTCCTGGGAGCTGGTTTCGCCATTAAAAAGAGCAAAGTAAAGGGACCAGCTCGTGAGATTCAGTTCCTGGGAGTGAAGTGGCAAGATGGACGGCGTCAGATTCCTACAGACGTCATCAACAAGATCACAGCAATGTCTCCACCCACCAATAAGAAAGAGACACAGGCTTTCCTAGGTGCCATAGGCTTTTGGAGGATGCACATTCCTGAGTATAGTCAGATTGTGAGCCCTCTTTACCTGGTCACCCGCAAGAAGAACACTTTCCACTGGGGCCCTGAGCAGCAACAGGCCTTTGTCCAGATCAAGCAGGAGATAGCTCATGCAGTAGCTCTTGGCCCAGTTAGGACAGGACCAGATGTGAAGAACATGCTCTACTCTGCAGCCGGGAACCATGGCTTGTCCTGGAGCCTTTGGCAGAAGGTGCCTGGGGAGACTCGGGGTCGACCACTGGGATTTTGGAGTCGAGGCTACAGAGGCTCTGAGGCCAACTACACTCCCACAGAGAAGGAAATCTTGGCTGCCTATGAAGGAGTCCAAGCCGCCTCAGAGGTGATTGGTACAGAAGCGCAACTCCTCCTGGCACCCCGACTACCGGTGCTGGGGTGGATGTTCAAAGGCAAGGTTCCTTCCACTCACCATGCCACCAGTGCCACATGGAGCAAGTGGATTGCTCTTATCACTCAGCGCGCCCATATAGGTAAACTAAATCGCCCTGGGATTTTGGAGGTAATTACAAATTGGCCCGAAGGTGAGAATCTTGGTGTCACAGATGAAGAACAAGAACCAGTGACACGGGCTGAAGAGGCTCCTCCATATAACCAACTGCCCCCAGAGGAAACACGCTATGCTCTTTTCACTGACGGTTCCTGTCGCATCTTAGGGATGAACCGGAAGTGGAAAGCAGCCGTATGGAGCCCCACACGACAGGTTGCACAAGCTACTGAAGGAGAAGGTGGATCAAGTCAACTTGCAGAACTCAAAGCCGTTCAACTGGCTCTGGACATTGCAGAAAGAGAGAAATGGCCAAAGCTCTACCTCTACACTGATTCATGGATGGTAGCCAATGCTCTGTGGGGATGGCTGGAGAGGTGGAAAAAGGCTAACTGGCAGCGTAGAGGAAAACCAATTTGGGCTGCTGATGAGTGGAAAGACATTGCTACCAGGGTAGGGAGGCTACCTGTGAAAGTCCGCCATGTAGATGCCCATGTCCCCAAGAGTAGAGCCAATGAGGAGCACCAAAACAATGAGCAGGTAGACCAGGCAGCAAAGATAGGGGTGTCAAAGATAGACCTAGATTGGGAACACAAGGGAGAGTTATTCCTAGCTCGATGGGCCCATGATGCCTCAGGCCATCAGGGCAGAGATGCCACCTATAAGTGGGCAAGAGACCGAGGGGTGGATTTAACCATGGACAGTATTTCACAGGTTATCCATGACTGTGAGACGTGTGCTGCCATCAAGCAGGCCAAGCGAGTGAAGCCCCTGTGGTACGGTGGGCGATGGTCCAAGTACAAGTATGGGGAGGCCTGGCAGATAGACTACATCACACTGCCCCAGACACGCCAGGGCAAGCGCTACGTGCTGACCATGGTGGAAGCCACCACTGGATGGTTGGAAACCTACCCTGTGTCTCATGCTACTGCCCGGAACACCATCCTGGGCCTGGAAAACCAAATCCTGTGGAGACATGGTACCCCTGAGAGGATTGAGTCAGACAATGGGACTCATTTCAAGAACAGCCTTATCAGCACCTGGGCTAGCGAACATGGCATTGAGTGGGTGTACCATATCCCCTACCATGCACCAGCTGCAGGCAAAGTGGAGAGGTACAATGGACTACTAAAAACCCAGCTAAAAGCTTTGGGTGGGGGATCTTTCAAAAATTGGGAGCAGCATTTAGCAAAGGCCACCTGGTTAGTTAACACCCGAGGTTCCACCAACCGAGCAGGTCCTGCCCAGTCTGAGTCCCTGAATGTAATAGATGGAGATAAAGTCCCAGTGGTACGTGTCAGAGGTTTGTTAGGGAAGAATGTGTGGGTCAATTCTGCCTTGAGTACAGACAAACCCATTCGTGGGGTTGTCTTTGCTCAGGGACCAGGTTGCACATGGTGGATAATGCAAAGAGATGGAACAACACGATGTGTACCACAGGGAGATCTGATTGTGGGGTGAGAAAACCATACAGACATGAGATAGAAGGAAATGTGTAAGTGTTGAAGGTCTGGGCAAGTGGGAGATGGAGAAGGAGATGGGCAAGTGTCGAAGGTCTGAGCAAGTGATAGATGGAGCTTTGAGTGAGTAAGGTGAAAGGGGTGAAATCCTGCCGCTCTGTAGTATAGGGCATGGATTCAGTGGTCCAGTGTGGGGATGTGATGAGGACACAATGAGTGTTGCTTGTAAATTGTGGGGGAGCAGATGAAAATTTTGTATGAATAAATGCATGATGTGTGGTAGTATGTTGATGATATGGGGATAAGGGGTGGAATGTCCTAGGGTGACGTTATGATGCTTGTATCCCCATTCATGTGTTCTGTTGATATTGGATATTATGTTCTGTACCTTTAAGACCGGCTCTGAAGCGGGAAAGTTTTGTTTTGGTTTTCTTATCAGCCTGGCGGGACACGGAGACTGCGGCTTTTGCTTTTGCTGCTTTTGCTTTTTGCTTTTGCTCTCTCGCTCTTGCTCGCTTTGCTTCTGCTTGCTTTTGCTCTTTAGCTAATTCAGCTAAACTGTCCAATTTCTTCCTGGATGGTTTCTCCTTTCCTTTTTCTGATCACTTCGAACCTGCTCCGGACTGGGACCTGAGAAACACCAAGATCCTGCACCTTCTGGCCTGCAGCAGCAGCCCCAGTGCCGGAGGGACTGAGACCAGAGTGACCACCCCCAGAGAGAGACTTTCTGAATTTGTCATCTTGTTTCAGAGTGGTGTCATCCGGTATTGTTCATTTTGTGTGCTGGGGGGTGCTGTGCTTGTTAAATAAACAGGTTCTTTCCACTCCTCTCTGAGAAATCCTTCCCGAACCGGTTGGGGGGAGGGGCTGTGTGGGTTTGCTAACTGGAGGAGCCCTAATTTGGAGATTCTCCTCCAAATTTGCCCTAAACCTCGACACATAGGTAGCACAGAAGAATAAGTAACAATTACAAGTTGTGGATATTAATAATTGTATGCTGTTTAGTGCTTTCTTTCTTGCTTTTATTTTGCTTTATTGTCATATATGCATAGATGTGTGGAGAAATATAATCTTGATCTTTTAGAACAATTACTGATGATGTATTAACAATTCTGAATATGCTGTTAATATCATAGCATGCATTCACTGACCTTTTGTAACGGGCATTATCCATAAGATATTATTTGATGTTACGCGTGCATTTCTTTGGTTGTTTGCAGTTTGTTCATGGTACCATTGACTACTTAGCTAAAGATAAAATACAAAGCCAGCTGCTTTACAAACTTTCACATAATGTTGTGTAGTCATCTGCAAGACATATAATTTTTAAGAAACGTTCCCAACTGATATTAATAGAGGCTTTATAGGATATATTGAGGGAACCCTTCCAGTTAATGCCTTGGCTCTGGTCAAGCCCTGGCCCTAGCTGGTCAGAAGTATGCCAACAGACCTGGGTGTTTCTGCACTAAAAATGTAATCAGGTCACTTTGACTTGCCGATTTGGGCTTATAAAAGCTAGATCCCTTTTCAAGATAACTTGGAAACCTTTCTAGGGAAGGCTTCTCCAAGTCCTTATTGTGAAACAGGGCTCACCAGCTATTGCACACTCTGGGTGATGGTACAGTATTTAGGCAACTGATGATGTATTTTTATAAATCACCATCCTTTTTGCCATGTGCTAATGATTACCTGTATTACCTTGCTTATTTTTGCTCAATGTGAGTTTATTGCTTTATTACATGTATTGCTTTACTTTTATGTTGTCTTTATGTTCATAGTAAGAGACACGCATGTTGTCAAGAAAAAAAAGGGAGAATATGGCTCCTCAAGAACATTTAAATAATACAATATTTACACTAAAATTTTTGAAAGCAGATCATCAGTTTTGATCCCTGGCAGAGTGATACTGCTCCGAAGATTTGTGTGTGCGGAACCAATTTCTGAAAGTTTTACATAAGGATCCACAATTGGGTATGCAATGGCAAGGCCTAGCTGATTTACTAACCTAGGGGAGAAGCTATGCATGTGTTCTATCGCCAATAGGTCCAAAGTGGTTACCTGCTTGTCTGGACAAACATCGATCGCTGTGGGACTTTTATCTTCTTTTTGCTAGGGTCAAGATTAAATGTGCAAGATGGTATTACTTGTTCGGACTCAGATGTTTATTAGTTTTTATCTATATTACAGTCTCACAAACCATGAGTTGTACAGCACTTTAACAAAATAAAAATGGAGCTCTATCTCTCTCTTACAAGGCCTTTTCAGGATAAACAGTCTAATTGAGAAATGACACCAAAATTATTTTTTTTTTTTACTTTTAACCCAATAACCAGCTACTCGTGGCCCGCAATGCAGATTTTTTATCTAATTACACAATACTACCCAAACCCATAAAGAAGATGAAGAAGAAGGACTAGTTTCTGCCCTAAAACCTCCATCTTGCTTTATATATATTATTATATCTTAAAACCTTAAACTCTAAGTTTTCTATTATGTGATATTACATACTTCTATGCAAACTACACACCCATAATCCCAGTTCTATCATTCAATTTTGGAAGCCTTCTCTTTGGACTCAGCTTAAACGCAGTGTTCTCTTGGGGGTCAGTGTCTGTCAGCGCAGAAAGTCCAAAATTCTCAGTAACCAGGGTTCCAATAGCTCACATCTGAGAAGACAAGGCCCAGTGAGAGGAAAAATGACCTGATCACCATTCAGCCCTTGTAGCTAAGGCAGGAGCAGGGGTAGGACTGCCAGGAACATGGCTGTGTCTGGAGGCTTACAGGGGCAGCCTGCCAACAGAGACCTTGTGTCCCACTGCACCCATGATCATATTATTGTGTTCCTGCTGACCTTCTTCAGTTATTCGCCGTTCCACGCTTCCAGAAAGATATTCAGTAGTGTCAAAGTCAGCATTTCCAGCTAATGGACTACCTCCTGCCTAAACAACATGGCCCCTGAGCTCCAGCCATATGAGCTTTGGAACAGTAGACATTTACTTCCACTTCCTGGGGACACTATCTTTTTGTTTTCCTATGCTGTGGGTCTCTTTGTCAGTGGCATGGTTGTTTTTTGAGGGGTTTTTATTGATTGTGATCTGTATTCTATCTATCTTATCCTGTATCAAGCAGATGAACAGTAATAGTCTTAATAAGATAATGGCTTTACAGGTGCAGACTGTTTTGACATTAGGGTACATGAACCCTTTGCACAAAAATCAAAGAAAGGGGGAGATATTGCAGTGTCTTGGGGTGGTTTTATAAAAATACTGTATTCCCCTATCATCTGCTTTATGCCCAGAAGTGGGTCCTGTAGCTTTAAGCTGGGCCGGAAGGGAGCAGGGGGGAAGCCAGAGGAATCCTTTCGGCGGTTTGTGTTCAAGCTCACACAGGCCCCTCCATTCTCAGCTCTGCATCAGAGAGAGTGATGCCTCCGGTTTTACCTTTTATATTTCCACATTCTCTACTGCTTAAGTGTGTAGTTTTCAGCTTCATACTAAGGGATGGTAAGCTCTCTTCCCAGAGTAGCTAGACAAAACAATTCCTTCTTGTCGGGTTCGGCTGTCTGTCTCTGCCCCGACACGGGTAGAGTGGTTCTTGGGTGGCACGCGATTCAAAGGACGAGTCTGGACTCTTCAGCTTTTCGATCTTCAGGTTGTTTATTATTTCTTATCTACAAAACTTTCTGTCTGCCCAACAGAGGTCTGATCTGCAAGCAGTCACAGGCACTCTCTGACCACCCACGGGGCAGTCATGTCTTTTTATACTAAAATCTACGTACACAATATTTACCTTTATTTCCCAATGTTTTTCACCCATGTTAGCAAGTGCACCTTCACCATAAACCAATCCCCAAGTGCCAACATCATCACAGGAGATGGAGGACAAGAAGAAGAAAGAAGAAGGACGAGACACGCCCTGATCCCTCCATCTTGTCTCCATAACCCCCCTGTACCAAAAACCTTAAAGTTTATATTTCACCCTCTAAATGTGTCTCTTTTACACCTTTTACTCTAAAGTGATTCTCTTGTCTTTAAACTCTTGTTACTTCTGTGGATGGATCAAAATCAAGCCACCAAACACTCTTGGCAACATTCCAGGATTTCTGAGACCCCCCCCCCCCCCAAGGGTTCTCCTGGCATCTCTGGACATCGGAAACGATGTGCTGAGATCCCACATCTCCCCCTTCTGTTTGCACCAAGAAGACTTCTTTGGCAACTTGACTCATGACACGTCTCACACACAAAAAGATGCATGGGACGATGAGCATGAGGACTAAGAGTATTATTAAAATATAAAATCCCATTTTTAAAAACCCTCTCCATAAGGGAGAAAGATCAAAAAATCCCGCCACATCATCAATCCATGATCCAGTGATTTCGCCTAGTTTCTTTATACTGTCTTTTATATTTTGAATACTTTCATGAATTGATCTCGAATGATCCGAGAGATTCATGCAGCACATTCCCTCAAACTCTTCACATCCATGTCCATGAGCAAGCAATAGATAATCGATTGCTGCCCTATTTTGAAGAGTTGCCTCTCTCACACTACTTATGTCTTTTAACATATCACTCAAAGCGAGAGAGACTGATTGAGCATGCTTGCTCAACCAACAACCCATGTGGTCCAGTTGAGTCAAGGCCACCCCCGATGCTGTCTGAGGTGAGAAAATTGCTGCTGCAATTCTCCTTGCCTTGTCCCAGGTGTATACTTCATCATCACAGTCTGCACTGTAATGTTGCAAGGACCTTTTTTCTTTGTGTTTTTGCTCTCTCAACACTTTCAAATCTGGTGACAACATTGAAATCCTCCCAATGCTGCATGGACCTCCCTTGGCATTTGCAGGAATGCCGTGCCAAATTCTGTCCCCACAAATTAAAAACAACCCACGTGGCAATTGCACTGGGACCTGGATTGATTCTTTGGCTGTCGTCACAGTGTGATTGCACCAAGCTGATGCGTTTCTATAATATTCGTGATTTGGTGTGACATCAATGCTATTGTTTGTCCTTGACACATTCGAAATTTCAAATTTCATGCATAGTTCCATTGTTGTGGACCCGAAAATTTCCAATTCCTGCGGTTCGGTAGAAGCCACAGATAAAAGATGTGTCTAAGCACACCATTCGTTCACAGGATCTTTAATGACCTGCGAAATCTCCATTGGAGGATGCCCTGGAATTGGCCATTCGTCCACTGGCAACCCAACCATGCATGCTGTGAATGGTTTCCCTGGTTTCGAATGTGTCAGGCAGATACTTTCTAAATTTGCTGCCTGGGCTAACGTTTCCCAAACATTTTGTTTTGGTTGACTGACAGGTAGATTTGCTCCATTGCTTAAAGCAACAGATGAAAACATGAGCATCATGAAACTCATGACTTCACCCTTATAAAAAATCATTTTCATGCTCCCACTCAAAGCCACAAAGGAAAAAACCCCCCAAAGTTTTTATTCTTTTTGTCCTTCTTCTGAGTCGTTGTTCACAACTTGAGTTTCTTCCTCCGTCTGCGTGCTCGTTTCTCTGCCTCTGGGATCTGTGTTCTCCTGTTCTCTTGTTCGAAATGGCTTCACGTGCCGCGCTGACACCCACTTCAGCCCTTGCCCTGTGGAAACACAAGCGAAACCCTTGCCCCAAGTGATTAGTTTGAAAGGACCCTCTATTTGTCCTGTCTCTGGGTTTCTGATCAAAACCAAAGGATTCTCCCTTAGTTTTGCCTGAGAGCTGTTTGAAAAATGCCTCACGATTGGTGGATTGGGTTCAGAAGATAAACTGTTAAGAAAATTCAACACATACAATGCTTTGTTTAACTTCATGTGTGGTGTCGCCTCTGGCTCCCCCCTTTTCTGCCTGTCCAAAAGGGATTTCAGGGTGTGATGTGTTCTTTCAATGATTGCCTGACCTGTGGGTGAATGTGGAATGCCAAATGTGTGTCTGACACCCCATCTTTTCAGGAATCTGTCAAGCACCCTGCCTGTATATGTTGGACCATTATCTGTTTTTATTTCTTGAGGCACACCTAATGATGCAAACGCTTGTAAAAAATGTCGACAAGCATGTTCTGCTGTTTCCCCTGCATGTGCTGAAGCAAAGACTGCCCCTGAGAATGTATCTACTGATACATGAACATTTTTGAGTCTCCCAAATGATGGATATTTTGTGACATCTGTTTGCCACAGCTGAAGACTTTGCAGTCCTCGTGGATTGACTGCTCCTGTTGAAGCAGGTGGTTGCACGAGTTGACAATCTGGACAAGCAGTAATGATTTCCCTCGCCTGAGTTTTTGTGAGATGAAAGGATTCCATCAGCGCCTGTGCATTCTGATGAAAAAATGCATGACTCAGTCGTGCTTGATCAAAAATGTCCGGAAGTGTTTGTGAAATGGGCATTGTCAACCTGTCTGCCTGAGCATTCCCTTCCGCTAGAAATCCTGGAAGTGTTGTGTGCGCTCTGATGTGAGTGATGAAATATTCTTCTTTCCTGCTTTCTAGCACTGTTTTCATGCTCACTAGATAGGAATATAAAACTTCATTGCTGACTTCTTTCAAGAGCGAACCTTCCAATCGCTTGACCACACCTGCAACATATGCAGAGTCCGTGACCAAATTGAGCGGTTGTTGGAACAACTGAAACGCTCGGACAACAGCTGCCAATTCCACAATTTGTGGAGAGCCTTGAACCGTCTTCACGTTTGATTCCCATTCCCCTGTCATTGAGTTCATCCACGTGATCACTGACTTGTGTGTCTTTCCTGAACCATCAGTGAACACTGTGATCCCGTCCAGAGGTTCTTCACTTATTTTTGGCTTTGCTCTGTAGCATATCTGTGACTGCAACATTCTATGTTGTGGAAAGTTGATGGTGCAAGCTCCTGGAAAAGCTAACAATGCAATTAACAAATCTTTTGATTTCTGCATCGCCCAATCAAAATAATCTTTCTTCAAAGGCAGATATATCTTTGAAAATTCTCGTCCCGCCATTGTCAGCAATCTTGTTCTCCCTTTTATGATGATCTGTGCTGCCATCTCCAAATCTGTCAGAATTGTCTTTGAAGGCCTATATGGTAAGAAAATCCACTCTATGATTATCAAAGGATCTCTCTGAGATGCGTCCCATTGGAAGATTAAACCATGGAATTGTGCTTTCTTTCCCAACACTGCTAACTGGAAAGGCAACGATTCAACGAATCGATGTGCCTGTCTCTTCTGAATGGCATCTGTAACTTTTTCCAACTCCTTCTTTGCTTCTTTTGTGAGCGTCCTGGGAGATCGAATGTCTGCATCTCCTCTCAAGAGATCAAGCAACGCTGGAATGTCGCTGTTTGTGATTCCCAAAATCGACCTCATCCAATTGATTTCCCCTAGAAGTTGTTGTAAATCATGCAGATTGTTGACTCTTGTGCTGATTTCCATCTTTTGAGGCCTTATTGTTCTCTCCGAGATTTTCCACCCTAGATATTTCCAAGGCGCGACCTCCTGAATCTTTGAAACACTGATTTCCAGACCTGCCTTTTGCACTTCTGCAATCACACAGTCACGAGCCTTTTGCAGCTCTTGTTGTGTCGATGCCGCAATGAGCAAATCATCCATATAATGAATGATTCTCACCTTCGGGAATTTCTTCCGCGCTGGTGACAAAGCTCGTGCCACGTACTATTGGCAGATTGTAGGCGAGTTTTTTAGGCCCTGAGGAAGAACGACCCAATGGTACCGCTGCAGAGGCGTTTCCTTGTTGATACTTGGAACTGAAAAGGCAAGCCTCTGAGCATCATCTGGATGAAGTGGAATGCTAAAGAAACAGTCCTTGAGGTCAATGACCACTAGCGGCCAATCTCTGGGAATCATCGAAACAGATGGAAGACCCAGCTGAAGCGGTCCCATGTCTTCGAGGACTTCATTGATCTTCCTGAGATCGTGCAACAGCCTCCATTTGCCTGACAGCTTCTTTTTGATGACGAACACTGGAGAATTCCAAGGGCTGTTTGTTGGCTTGATGTGTCCCTTCTGCAACTGTTCTTGGACCAGGGTTTTCAAAGCACTCAACTTTTTCGCTCCAGGGGCCACTGATCCACCCAGACTGGATCATCTGTTTTCCAAGTCAACTTCAATGTGGAGAGTGCCGCAGTGACCCCTACTAAAAATCCACCTCGATCTTCGTACCCCATTGTGCCAAGAGATCTCGTCCCCAAACTGTGATTGGCTTCTGCACTATGAAAGGATGAATGATCGCCGTCTTGTTTCCTGGTCCCATGACAACGATGGCATTCTCACTCTGCAGACACAGAGAAACTCCCCCTATGCCTGAGAGAGATCCCAAGGGCGCAATCAAGCTCCAGTTGAGGGGCCAAAAGATATAGGATATTACTGTGACATCTGCCCCTGTGTCGAGCATGCCTCTGACCTCTATTGTTCTATCTCCACAAGTTAATTGGCATGTGAGTGTGGGTCGATCTCGACCTATGTGCTTTACCCATGTGGTATGTATTTCAACATGTTCCTTCAAAGGAAGCCCTTCTTCATTGAAGATTGACATGACTTCAATGGCGTGTGGTGGCAAAGCAAAAGCTCTCGCGATCTGAGTGTTTTCCGCCACGGTCAATGGTGGACGAAGTGCTTTTGCCAGAACTCTCAGTTCCGTATTTTTGTCTGCGGAAACAACTGATGGATAAACAATAAGTCCAAGGATTCTGCTCCTGTCCTGTCCTATTATTAAGAAATCTTGTTTTTTGTATGAATCTCTGCGGATCCCTGTTGGAACCTCCGCATGACTTTCATCCAGAAAGCAAATTAATTTGGAAGTTGCCAGTGTGCACTGTGCTCCTGGTGGAAGGAGTTCTGGGTCGCTTGAGAACCGACTGAGGAGTTTGCTGAGGGCGTCTGCTTGACGATCCCCGATGATTGTCCTGTTGGTTGTTGTGTCACGGCCATCACTTGTGTCGACGCGCGCTGACGGTTTGTGGGGGCGCTCCTTCTCCCGTTTCCCGGAAGTGGTAAAGGATTCCCTTCCACGTCTGTCTGGGAAAAACATTCCTTCACAGAGTGTCTTCCTCTTCCACACCGCGTACAAAGTGGCTTTGCAGGTTTTTGTGTCTGCACTTGTGCATGTGCATGTGGACAATTCTTTTTCAAGTGTCCAAACGCCCCACATTTGTAGCATTGTCCTCCTGATGGATTGTTCTTCTTCTGGATGGTTGCAAGAACTTTATTTATGTTTTCATTCTGTTGTTGGAGTACCTTTTCCAGCATCTTTTCAACCTTGTCCTGATCTTCTGACTGCCTCTCCGGGTTTCTTCTTATCTGTTCTCCCCATTCTCCTCTCAGCTCATCCCTCACGATCGACGCGACGTGCTGAGGTGTTCCCACTCTGCTGCATGCCTCCACCATCTCTGCCAAGGATGGCCATCCTGGCATTGCGCTGATGACCCGTTGACAATCCGGGTTGGCATTGCCGAAAGCTAGACTTTCCATGAGAGGTTGCTTCGCCTCGTCAATCGTCACCTGTCGATCCACAGCTTGCGAGAGTCGATCTATGAAAGATGAGAATGGTTCTGTGGGACCTTGCCTGACGCATGAGAATGGGACGTCCGGAACTCCCGCCGGAGCAATCTGCAAGATCGCTTTGCGTGCTGCTTCTTTGATGTCATTCAGCACCCGTCGTGGAAGCCGTGCTGCTTGCTCCACTGGATTGTCATCTGGAGGATCTCCTGACAACTGTGCTTCTGTGAGGTTTGCGTTTGGCCCACCTTGATAGCTGGCTCTCAACTCTGTGAGATATCTTCTCCATCTTCTGTCCCAGATAAGACTTTGTGTGTCAGTGAGAATCATCGACACAAGACATCGAATGTCGAATGGCGTGAAATCATATGTATTGAATGTCCCCTTCAGGAGCTGTTTGAAGAACTGCGAATTCAGACCATTGTTTTGAATGGCCTTTGATAAGTCTTTGATCACTTCTTGACCCAACCTTTCCCACCTTGGATTTTGGCCTTGTGCATCATATGTCACTGGCATTATTATGTCTCCTGATCCTCTGATCAAACCCTTTTCTTTTGATAATTCATTTCTAATTTCCTTCCAGTCTATTGGTTCTATTGGTTGTTCTTCTTCCTCTTCTGGAAACTCCATTGGCCATTGCCTGTACAATGGAATCGTGGAGGCTCTTGGTGATCCTTCACTCCATGTTCTTTGACTTGAGGTCTTCAGTCTTGCTCCTAAATCTGGAAAAGAAACTTGAGGCTCTCTTGAATGTGTTCTTTTTGCTGCATCAAAAGACTGCAGAAGATTCCTTGCTGCTTCTGCCGCTGAAAGCATCCATGCTGGAATTCCCTCTCTTGCTGTAATGTGTATCATTTCTTCTCCTTGAGGCTGATGTTTCATCTGAACTGTCTTCAACTTCGTATGATCCTGAAGTTGATGGAATATTATCCTTTTGTTGTGTTGTTGTTGTTTTTTTTATTTTCTTTAACGTAGCTTTCTTTTTATAAATCGTTGGAAAAAATTGTTGCATTGTTGCAGTTTGGCCAGCAGGTGATGTGGTGGCGCTGTCGAGCAGGTCTGACATGTCCTGCAATGTGGTCGTCCCTCCACGAGGTGGCGCTGTCGCCTGCCTGGAGGACCTTGATGACGACACAAACTCGATCGGTTCTTGCTCAGCAGACTGCAATGCTTGCAACCTTGTTTGAGACCGAGTTTGCATGGCTGTTAACTGAGCTGGCATTGAGGGTTGAATACTTGAACACTTCTTTTGAGTGGAAGGGGTTTGAACCATAGGGTTTGAGGCTAAAGGCATCGGGCCCGGAGAGGGGGTGGAGCCCCGGGATGTCGAACCCCGAGCGTGGCCCCTCCTCTTCGCCCCCAGAGGATCGGACCCGCCCCCGTCCTCGCTCCACCGGCACTCCCTGCGCATGCGTGCCTTCGGGGATGCCCTCTGCCTCCCCTGTACTGACGTCACTGTCTCCATCCCGCTCCACCTCCGAAGCCTCCTCCCTATTGTCTGTTCCTGTCCCTCTCTCCTCCTCCTCTGCTGCTGTATCCACACCCCCCGCCGAAGCGCGCAGCCCCCCCCCCCCCCCCCCCCCCCCCCCCCGGCGGGTGTCCCCTTTCTCGCAGCGATTCGAGCCCATCTCCGGGTCCAGACTTCCGGGTCTGACGTCACCACCGCGCGTCTCCTGCGTCCCTCCACGGCAACTCGCCGGAGCCCTGCAGCTGCTCCGCCCTTGCTGCCCGTGTCTGACGCTGCCGCGCCGGTTTGAGAGCCCTCCCCGGCCGTTCCCCGAGCCTTGCTCGACCCGCGCACTTTTGGCACCGGGCCAGATGAGGCTGCCGCCGCTGGCAAAAGCCGCACTAGAACCCGTGTCTCCCATCGCCTCGACCCCCCCCCGCCGGCCGCCGCCGTGCCGCCGCGCCTGCCGCGAGAGAGCGCATCCCCCCTCCCCGCTTGTTCCCTTTGAACCCCCCTCCCCGACTCCGCCACGTTTTCCACCTCCTCTCCCTCTGATTCCTGCGAATCGGGACGGTACACTCCTAAAGAGTGACCTGTCTCCTCGATATCGCTGGGAGAAAACCTCATTTCATCAGGGAGTGGAATAGTATCGTCTGTGTCTGAGTCGGAGTCTGAAGCCCCTGCACTCTCTGGGGTCTCAGGGTGCTTTAGGGTTCCCTTGGGTTTTCGGGATGGTGGGACTGAAGGCAATGACATTTCTCCTTGTCCCCTTTTCTCGGGCACCTTTTCCCCCGGGCCAATTGAGATCAGAGCCAATCTCTGCTTGGAGCCTTGCTCTGCTCCCTCTGCCCTTGTGGGACTCGCAACAAGTTGTTGCCTGGCTGACCCCCTAAATTGAGTCGAGGTCGCCTCTAACATAATTCTTGCTGAAGACAGCAATTTCAAGGCTGTCTTATCCTCATTGATGGCTAGAAAATATAGGTGTCTGTTAACTTCTTGCCAAAAGCCTACTTCAAATAACAACCGTGTTTCTGAGTACGGGTAATTACACCGCACCCACAGCAATAATTCTCTGAGCTTTTTCTTTGGGATCCCCTTAGTGTGTGTGTCTGCCACGCCCTGTAGGTCGGACAGAATCTCTATTTGTTCCTGGGAAAGTATACCCCCCATGTTCTTAATTCTTGACCTTCTCACCGAATTTCTGTCGTCAGAGCAGTCCGAAGGCTCCTGGTCTCTGGCCTGCAGGTCACAGGAGATGGATTCGGAGGCGCCTTTCCGATTCCGATTCGGGCTGTCCTGCTATGAACTTTCTTTGGCCGAAGTGGAGTGCGATGTTCTCTGTGGCTGCTGCGTCTTCAGATTCTCCTGGCTGCTTTCTGGCTGCTTTCCCGAGGAGTTATCAGTGCTCTCCTGGGAATGAGTCCAGCTCAGGAGCTGCCCACTCGGTGCTTCAAGGCTGACCCTGTGCAAGAGGTGCACAGCAGAGCTCACCGTGGCTCAGCGAGTGCTGCCGGATGCTGCTGGATCTCCGGTCACTGCCGAGCAGCCCCCCGGATCGCCCGCCGGGTGCCCACCGGGTGCCCACCCAGGGACGCCAAATGTCGGGTTCGGCTGTCTGTCTCTGCCCCGACATGGGTAGAGTGGTTCTTGGGTGGCACGCGATTCAAAGGACGAGTCTGGACTCTTCAGCTTTTCGATCTTCAGGTTGTTTATTATTTCTTATCTACAAAACTTTCTGTCTGCCCAACAGAGGTCTGATCTGCAAGCAGTCACAGGTACTCTCTGACCACCCACGGGGCGGTCATGTCTTTTTATACTAAAATCTACGTACACAATATTTACCTTTATTTCCCAATGTTTTTCACCCATGTTAGCAAGTGCACCTTCACCATAAACCAATCCCCAAGTGCCAACATCATCACAGGAGATGGAGAACAAGAAGAAGAAAGAAGAAGGACGAGACACGCCCTGATCCCTCCATCTTGTCTCCATAACCCCCCTGTACCAAAAACCTTAAAGTTTATATTTCACCCTCTAAATGTGTCGCTTTTACACCTTTTACTCTAAAGTGATTCTCTTGTCTTTAAACTCTTGTTACTTCTGTGGATGGATCAAAATCAAGCCACCAAACACTCTTGGCAACATTCCAGGATTTCCGAGACCCCCAAGGGTTCTCCTGGCATCTCTGGACATCGGGAACGATGTGCTGAGATCCCACACCTTCTCTAGCTGGGGACCAAGGACAACTGATCCAAATCTCAGGCCCAAGAGCATAAACAATGGTGGAATGAAGAGAGAAAAGCAAGAATGATAGGACTTCATAATCTAAAGCTATAATTGGACAATTCACTCCAATATGCTAATGGACCAGAACTTATTAAAGTGTGAGACCTCATGACTGGTTGTCCAGTTTGTGGCCATTTTGGATTCATCTTGGGTGTAGCCCTGGCTGGGCTCTTGTACTGCCCAAGGTGTATCCATTGAGGCCTTCTAATAAATACCTACTTTATTCTTTAACTGCGTCTAGCCTCTGTTCTAGGTCAGCCTTCACAAGGCATCAGGAGGGAGTTACATTTTTTGCTTTCAGCTAGCTTCTTTTTGCTAGCTGAGGCAACAAGTTTTCCCAGAACTGTAAGAGTATTTCTTCAGTAATTTCTGTGGCTTCTTCTGGAACTGTTCAGGTTTGCTCCAAACACCAGAACATCGCCAAGAGCCCCACACCATGGCCTGGTGGGAAGGCTGCAGGGATGCCACATCCCGGCTCTGGAACTCAGGAGAAGCAGAGCAGAACTCTAAATCCACCAGCTTTCTTC
This sequence comes from Agelaius tricolor, assembly GCF_023055355.1. Lineage (NCBI taxonomy): Eukaryota > Metazoa > Chordata > Aves > Passeriformes > Icteridae > Agelaius > Agelaius tricolor. The sequence continues at coordinate 14,404,693 of NW_027269281.1, forward strand.
ACAGCAAGGAGACTCAAGCATTCATTTTTTCCCCATGATCTGTGGATTCTCTGTGTGTTAAATAAACAAATTTTTCCACTTTCCTCCAAGAAATCACTTTCGTATCAGTGGGGGGGGGAGTGCCAAAACATGCCTTCTTTAGAGGAGAGTTCATTTCAGGATGTTTTCCCCTAAACTTGTTTCAGACCAAGACATGCGGATAAGTAAAGCTTTATAAAATGAAAGCCTTTTTACCCTTGTAAAATCATGGCCCACTCCTGTTACTTCAGCTAAGTAGAAAATGTCTCTGGGAATGACTTAGCTGAATTAGAGGTAGAAAAACAAGTTATATATCCATCGCATGTTCACATAATGGTGTATGGTGGTTGATTGAATTGTTTGTTGTATTTTAAAGGTATGTAACTGATAAAGGCCTAACTGCTTAAAAAGGCCTGTTTTTTGCAATAAACTAATTCCCTTTTGCACTTGCCTGGGGGATCTGCGTTGCTCTGTTTCCTTTGACCGCGTGTCCTAGGGTGACGTTATGATGCTTGTATCCCCAATCGTCTGTTCTGTTTATGCTGGATATTGTGTTCTGTGCCTTCAAGACTGGTCCTGAAGACTGAAGTTTTGTTTTGTTTTGTTTTGTTATCAGCCAGCTCACTCCCCCAGAGTCAGCGGGACACAGAGACGGGGCAGTGCATAGTGCTGCTTTTGCTTTTTTTTTGCACTTGCTTTCGCTTTGCTCTTGCTTTTGCTTCTGCTTGTTAGCTAGTTTAGCTAGGCAGTCCGAATTTTCCCTGGACTGTTTTTCTTTCCCTTTTCTTGGAACTACTCGAACCTGCTCCGGACTGGGACCTGGGAAACACCGAGAGTTTGCACTGGCAGCAGCCATTCCCAGTGCCGGAGGGCCTGATAACAGTGACCATTCCCAGGAGAGACTTTCTGAATTTGTCATCTTTTTCAGAGCGGTGAAAGAGTTTTGTCATCCGGTATTGTTTATTTTGTGTGCTGGGGAGTGCTTTGCCTGTTAAATAAACAGGTTCTTTCCACTTCTCTCTGAGGAATCCTTCCCGAACTGGTTGGGGGGAGGGGCCACATGGGTTTGCTTTCTGGAGGGGTCCCTTTGGAGGTTTTCTCCCAAATTTGCCCTAAACCAGGACACCTTGATACCCTTTTGGATCCTTGAAATATCTTTTCCTGAGGTAAACTGCAACATGTATGTACAGGGCCTCTGCTCCAGTCACAAGAGCATGCTTTTGCCACTCATTCCCAGTCAGGCTAATCTCAGACTACAATACAATCAGCTCTTTGGATCCCCTTGTCACTCCAGAAATACAAATGGATTCTGTCCCTATATAGCTTGATGGCATTAGGGTACACTGTGCACCAGTGTCTACTAAAACCTTGCACTCCTGTGGGATTGATGTACCAGGCTACTGAATCCACACAACCCAGTTATCTACGCCACCTGGCTGGAGGCAGAGCCCCTCTAATACTGATCACAAGGTTCCCCATTAACATCTTGTAGAAATGGACTAGAACTTCTCTCCATAGAGTCAGACGAATGATCAGACCTTCCATTCTGCCTGGAAAACTGTCCATTGGAGCCTGGAGCAGCAACTTTCCTGGGAAAAAAACTCATTTATGGCTGTTTTTCCCTGTAATTCCCACAACCATGCATATAGGATTGAGGTAGGTTGCCCATCCCACCTCTTCACATCCTCCCGCAGGTAAAACCACAGGGTACCCTGTGATGTGGTCCTTCTACATGCTCTCGAGCAAGAAAACACCTGCTGTCAATTGCTGAGATGCAGGCCTGTACAGCAGGGGAGTAGGACATATTCTTTCTGAATTTCTGGAACTTATGAGTCAGTTTATCTGTCACTTTATCTGATAGCTTTTCCACAGCCACAGTGATGGAGGAAGGAATCCTGTCTTCATATTCCTGGAGTTTCCAAATCGCATCACCCACAGAACTGCACTCCGTGGAAGAGTGACAGTTTTGGGAGGACTGCTGCTCATGAGATTTGGAGCCACGTAGGAGAAGTTCACAGAGAACTGTCTCCTATGGGAGGGACCTCATGGTGCAGCAAGGAAACTACTTTCCCTAAGCACTGGAAAAAAATCTCAGGATATGAACTGACTAACCCCCCCACACCCCATCTCCCTGTGTTGTCAGTGGGAAGGAGGGAGAGGCTAGGGGAAGAAAAGGTGTTTCTAAGGGATTATTTTACTTCTTATAATCCTCCTCTGATTTTGTTAGTAATAAATTCACTCCATACCTCTAAGCTGAGCCTGTTTTGCCCTAGGAGTGTTTTCTCCTGGTCCTTATCTCAACTCATGAAGCCTTCATTAATTTTTTTTCTCTCTCCTCTGACCAGTTGTAGCACGGGAGGGTGAGCGAGTGACTTTTGTGGGTGCCTGGATCTGTGGGGAGCTGCACATTGTCCAGGTCAAAATATATAATTTTTTTCATGGCAAACTCCCTCAGGTACTGAATGCCTTTCTCTATTGCAGTCCATTTGCCTAAGGTACATGGAATATCATCTTCATAGCGATACCTTTCCCTCACACTCTATACGAGTAATCTCCCAGAGATCAAGGACTGTAGGAATGTGCCCCCTGTTGACGGAGTGATCAAATTATCCTTTGTCTCCTTTAAAAGGCAAAAAGCCCAGAAGGTTCTCTCCTCAATTTGGTAAAAAGACACCTCATAGGACCTTTGGGACTTCACCTCAAACCTAGGGCTACCCATTAGGACAGAGGCCAAAAGGTCCCATCTAGGTAATTCCCTAGAAAAGGACGAGACCAAAGGAAATAATTGATTTTGTGGGGAGCGTTAGCAGGGGCAAGAACCTCCTGCCCCTGGCTCGGTTTTTCTCTGTAAGATGAAATGAATAGGGCAGGAGACTTTTTCTACTTTTAAAGCCTTTATTAAAAGTGATCAGCTCAAGATTGGGCAGCTCGACGGGTCTGCAGACTCTGTCGTCCCTCCCAGGGTGACTCGGAGGGGGAGGTGTGCGCAGCTTTGTCCACAAGGGACAGAATTGTGGATCCCGTCCTCTCAGGAGCAGCAGGGCCCTACCCCTATTTCTCAACTCTCAACGGACTCTCGGCTCGTGGTGTTGGTTCAGTTGAGGTCGGTGCTCAGGGTGAGGGGCAACAAAGGTTTTCAGCATCTTTGCAGGCTCAGCATTCTGGTCTTCACGTCCAGGCATCACTCTAATTTCTTAATTCTGCATTGGCTCGTTGTTTTGGGGGTTTTTTTCGGTAAGTTTGACACTTCCCATGGCATGCTGGTCTCGAAGTTATTTTGCATCTTCTGATGCCCCCCCTCCCACGTCTCGTCCCCTCCCCTCACTGTCTGGGGAGAAGAGCCATTAACTTATCCCTAGCCAGGGCCTTTACTGATACAAAAAGAACCATTAACTACAACGACTTGTGATTATCATAACAAACAGGTAGCACTGTAGCAGCAACACTGGTCTGACTGGTTTTGTAACCTTTTTTCTACAAAAAAAAAAAAAAAGGCAGAATTTTGTTTATAACATAAGAACTTTGTTATTTTGCCTTTTATTAAACCTTTTTCAGTTTCCAACACTACCTCAGAAGCCATCCTGCTAATTTTATTCAATTCTAGGTAGCTGAGCTATCTCGGGTGTGAAAGGTTCTCTGAGAGCTCATAAGACCTGGCTTGAGGAGAAACTCATCACCAGAGGACCCCTTGGACCCTGGGGCTTATTCCTTCAGGGCCGTAAAAACTGCCATCATCTTTGGTTTTGCTTTTGCGTTTTCCTCATCCACTTTTACATACACTTGCTGTATCTTTCTAAGCAGTTCATTCAGGGACTTATTCTGCCCTTCTTCTAGTCCCCTCCACTACTGCCTATGGGTACTCATTCTCCCACAGCTCAAAATCATTCCTTTCTCCAGTGAACCAAACAAAATCCTTAAAAGAAAATCCTAATCCTTCTACATATGATCTGCATTTCCCAGATATTCCTTCTTCCTCCTCCTCCTTCTTGTGCTCACTCTCTTTATCACACACCATGTACCAGAGCCAGTCTCTGTCCTGCTGCAGTGTCCAAATGGCTTCTCCCCCCGCCTCCCCCCCCGGCAGCACCACAGGCAGCCGGGGAGTCCTGCAGCCCCATGGGGTCGGCAGCCACTGCCGTCCCCTGCCTGGGGCAGAGTCAGGCACTGCCGGGCACTGAGTCCTGGCTGCCCAACAGGACCCCAGTCCACGCTCCCTCTGCACCCTGTCCTGATGGTCCTTGTGATATGCGGAAAGACTCCACAACTCATAAAGTTGTAAAGTAGGTATGCATTTATTCGGCGCTGAGGCGCGTGGGGGATAGCTCCTCCAAAAGCACGCATGCCTCCTGAAGAACGTAACCCTCTATTTATTTTCTAAAATGTTACATATGCATCAAGTTTCATAATACATCCGTGCATACTCATTTCCTAGCCTGGCCTAGCCCCGCTTCGTATTATAATTAGCTTATCAGTCCTTCTGCCTTTGCGCAGTGCTCTCTGGTGGTCGTCTAATGGTTCCACTGGAGGAAGGCAAAAGAGTTTTCTTAATCTTCTTCAGGATGAACTTTTCACTTTCTATTTTTGCACATGCTCTCTAGTCTCTTGGTTGCAGTTAAAACCACAAGGCTGGTTGAGGCCAGTTTGGGGTCCGAGGACCCCCTCTTGATAGTAAAAGATTTTAAAATCATTGAAAATTTGGGGGAGTTAGAAAGAAAGTTAGGCTTAGTAGGCCCTGGGAAAATGTTAAGGGTAGGCCCTGGGAAATGTTAGGCCTTGTGTTTGCTAGATCATGTGAAACTGCACCAGTGTAATCAGTATATAATAAATCATATAATTGTTAGATGTGATGATTGCTTAGTAATTAGATATAATTATTGTTTAATCATAAGAAGAATCATGAGAAACTATGTTCAGGGGTTTGAGGGGGATCATGAGAAATCCATGCTTAATAGAACAATGTAAGTTTATGTCCTAGGGTGACGTTATGATGCTTGTATCCCCATTCATGTGTTCTGTTAATGTTGGATATTATGTTCTGTACCTTTAAGACCGGCTCTGAAGAGGGAAAGTTTTGTTTTGGTTTTCTTATCAGCCTGGCGGGACACAGAGACTGCAGCTTTTGCTTTTGCTGCTTTTGCTTTTTGCTTTTGCTCTCTCGCTCTTGCTCGCTTTGCTTCTGCTTGCTTTTGCTCTTTAGCTAATTCAGCTAAACTGTCCAATTTCTTCCTGGACGGTTTCTCCTTTCCTTTTTCTGATCACTTCGAACCTGCTCCGGACTGGGACCTGAGAAACACCAAGATCCTGCACCTTCTGGCCTGCAGCAGCAGCCCCAGCGCCGGAGGGACTGAGAACAGAGTGACCACCCCCAGAGAGACTTTCTGAATTTGTCATCTTTTTTCAGAGCGGTGTCATCCGGTATTGTTCATTTTGTGTGCTGGGGGGTGCTGTGCTTGTTAAATAAACAGGTTCTTTCCACTCCTCTCCGAGAAATCCTTCCCGAACCGGCTGGGGGGAGGGGCTGTGTGGGTTTGCTAACTGGAGGAGCCCTAATTTGGAAATTCTCCTCCAAATTTGCCCTAAACCTCGACAGTTTAATAATTAATATATAAGTTATATAATGATAGAATATAAAACATGTTCATCCCGAACCCATGTCGGAGTCAGATTTGAGTCTGTAATCCTGACACCCAGAGCTCTTCAATAAAAGCACCTGCATATAAACATTCTGTGATTATGTGTTCCTAAACGCTAACACGCTTATCTGTCAGCCTTGCGAGTCTGGCATTCCTTCCATCCTGCTTTGGTAAGCACAGTTCCTTATCATAGTATCCTTGTATTCTTTGCAAGCCTCCTGTCTTTGCAAGCACAGCAAATGCTAAGCAATATACATCGCCTAAACAGCTGTTCTGAATCAATCACCTTTTAATTTCTAACCCCTTTGTCTCACTTGCCTCAACCATATCTCTCCACACTCCCTTTCAACCAATTATTTTCCAACACACTAAGACTATCTGTCCATCCCCTGTTGTCAAGACTCCTCAACTCTCCTTATTTCCCCCCTCGCGCCCCCCCCCCCCCCCCCCATCCCCCATGGATTGTCGATACCCTTTCTCGGCTTTCCCTTATTGCCCCCTTTGGGCATCCATGTTTTTAATTACTTCTGGGAGAATGTGTAAACCAACTCCACATTCTTCCAAGGGATTCTTTGGAGATATTTTGAGATCTCTTTTTCTGAGGTCCCTTCCTGGCTTTACCCTTGCAGCCCTCCATGGGTGCCTTGTTTTACCTGTGCTACTCTCCATGGGTGCCCTCCCAGGTTTACTCCCTGAAGATCCCATTTTACTCACTGGTGAGATTTTCAGTGGTCCTTCCTTGTGGACTCTTCACAGACCCCCCTGGTTGGCCACTCGTCTGTCTCCTGGACTGTCTCGTGAACCCAATCTATCGCTTGGTGCCAGCCGCCACCAAGGGGAGCTGATCACCGAAACTGGGTGAGGTGTGACTTCAGCTCCTCTCGCTGCCTGCCGCCCCTGAACAGTGGAAATATCCTGGACAAGACTGCCCATTTTGTCAGGAAAATTAATCCACAAACACCAGAGGTTTATGTCCAAAAAGGAGACAGAGGAGTCCTGTAACTTTATTTGAATAAAGGGAGAGGCCATCGGGCATTTCCCCTGGGATTTCTGAAATTGTAAGAGGACACAGCCTCCTTTTTATCCTAATTTCCCAGCCACATTTTCCTCTCTCTTTCCCCACTGGCTGAGGTACTTGAGAGGTACAGGCTTCCCAAATGACTTAATACAGGCCCCCTTCTAATGTATACCCCCCTCCCCCTTCTTTTTCTTTTCCTTGTGTCAATCAGGGGAATTCCTATGGAATTTATGGTTCTTCCCATTTTTTTCTTTTATTTCTCAGTATGTAACTTTATTTATCAACAGACCCACAGTTTGTTTGTAAAGATAAATCTCTCTCATTCCTTTCAGGATGACACAATCCCCATCACCTCCACAGAGTTCAATTTTCTGAGCGTTCCTATGGAAAGAACCTTAAACTCTACAACCCTTCAAAGGAAGTTGTGTCCAAATTTCTGAGAATTCCTATGGAAGGAACCCTAAACTCCAAAAAGGGGGTAACCGTATTATTGTCAAAGGCATGTTGGGTCAGAGGACAGTATCCTGCAATGACTACTCCAAATAATGGCAAGATCTGGTTATTAAAATTTTTAGAGAGATGCCTCTGCCTGAATTAAGGTGCAAATAATACCATATGCCAAAGTCAATAGTATGGATTTTATTTTACAGTAAATGAAAGAAAGCGAGAGAGAGCAAGAAAGAAAGAAAGAAAGAAAGAAAGAAAGAGAGAAAGAAATAGAAAAGAGGTGGGGGAAACAAAAGATAGTGACAGAGACAGATTAGGTAGAAAATATCACCACTCAGTGGATCCCAACGATGTTCCATTGATCCTCTCCATCTGGTCTTCTTGGTGTTGAGGGTCCTGAGAAACAATGGATTAGTTTATGTTCAGGCCAGGTGGGAATGCCCGGATACCTCCCCTGGTGGGGGAGCAAGTTTGACACTGTCTCTTGCAACAGACTGGATCAGTTGCATCAATTGCAGTTGTCTGGTGCAAGGCCTCAGGAATGAGTCTGGGGGATCTTCAGGGGTCTTTGAAGGTTAATGACACCTCTTCGGCTGCCCCTCACATGAATGTTCCATGGATGTGGCCTTCCTGGGGTGGGAGGTTTTACAGCTGAGCCTGTTCATGTAATGGAGGATGGGTACTCATTCCCTCTGACCAGAGGTTATGCCATATACACAAAACTCTCCTCCGCCCCTCTTGATTGTGGGGGAGTGTGTATAAACCTGGCTTCAGCAGATGACTTTTTGGGCTATGGCCTTCCCCACCTCAGACCCAGCCAGGGCTGATTTTCAGGACAGCTGCTGGGTTTGGCTTCCTTGTGGATACATTCTTGTCCCCCTGCCTTGTTTACTTCTCCCTAGACCTAAGATAATTGAACAATAGTGTCACCTTTATCTAAAATTCCCTTTGGTGGCTTAATTTACAGTCCAAAGTTCCAGTCAGGAGGCATATACAGGGAGGGGTGGGCTTTGGTGGTAGCAACTTCTTTACACAGTTTTACCATAATGGGCCAATGGTCCTTCATAACAATGTTTAAGCCATTAACCATAACATTTCAGTCTCTGATAGGCAGTCACAATTTGACTAGCCTTTGGTAGTAATACTCTTCAATAACCCAATGAGGATCAATGTCTTTTTACCCATGTTTTGGTTTAGGGTAAATTTAGGAAGGAAACTTTTGAAGGGGTCTCTCTAAAAAGCAAATTTAAGTGGCTTTTTTCCTAATTGTTTTGGGGAAAGATTTTTTTGACAAAAGTGAACAAAATTTGTTTATTTAATAAGCAAAGTATCCACAAGCATGAAAAATGAATAATATTAAACAATGAAGTCTTTAATTGTTTTGAAGAGATGACAAATTTAGAAAGTTTTTTTGTGGTTTTTGTGGGGTGTAGTTGGGTTTGCTGAGTCTCGCTTGTGTTGGAAAATGCTGCATCCTGGGCCCTGGTGGGCCATAGGTGAGAGTTTTCGTTGGTTTTTTGGGTTTTTGGATTAAAGTAGGGTTGATCAGTTTTAAGAAAAAGAAAAGCCACAGTCTGAGGAACTTTTTTGCCTTAGCTAGTTTAAAAAAATTAATTAAAAGTAAAGGAGAGTTCTTTCCTGCTCTTCATGCTGCAGACAACAAGCACCAATTGGAAAGGAATTTGGGGGGAGTGAAAATGAAGCTTTTGTACACACAAATTGTGTGCCACTGCTTCTTTTCTTCATTTTCAAATCTAGGTTTAGAGGTCCAGAACTTAATATTTAGTATAAGCAGAACAAACGACTGGGGATACAAGCATCATAAAGTCACTCTAGGACATTCCACCCTTTATCGCTATATCATCAGTTTATTAGCAAAATTAATATATATTTTAACTCTACACACACATATATTTATACATACGTACATATATATACAGTATATAGTTATAAATAGACAACGGTAGTGACATTTCATAAACAGTGATATTTATATAAGGTTCTTACCCAACAATCTGATTTTCTTGAGGTACACATTGTGTTGTTTCATTTTTTTTGCATTATCTATGTGAAAAACACCATTTACTTGTATTAAAATTTTAGAAGTTTAATAGTAATAAAATAGTAATGAAAATAGTAATGAAAATTAAGACAATAAGAGACAATAAAAAGCAAAAAATTACAGATGTCCCGGTGCCTGGCATTCCACCAAAAGGCACACCTTGCTAACAAAGGATTGTGCCTTAAAAGCAATAGCTTATTGCATATTCATGTATCTAATACATGATTCAAACATTTCTTTCAGACTAGGGTGTTTCTGCTTAATTTCAGCTTGTCCCCCTCATCTTGTACATCAATCTTCTTTGGTTCCTCAAAGTCTGGGCTTTCCCGATAAGGAAGCAATAACTCTTTTCATGGATCTTGTTGTCTGTTTGCTGTTAACTCTATCCAGAGAAGATAATGCAAAGAATTTCTTGATTATCTTTTCCATTCTTTGAGCTAGTTACAAAAAGTATCTTACATCACATAGTTTCAGTTTTAATATTAGGCTATAGCCTAAAAACTATTTACCACACTACTGTGCTTTTATCCCCAATCATCTTGTTCTGTTTATGCTGAATAATAAGTTTTGCACCTTTAAGACTTGTTGCAGAGAGTGAAGGGTGGAGAGAAGAAGCATGCAGTTTGTTTTCAGGCACTGCACTCACTCCTCCACATTCCTGATCCTGGACTGTGTTGTCTGTGGATGGACAGACAGCGGGACAGAGCTCTCCTTTGCTTTTAGTTAGTTTTAGCTAGCTGAGGCAAAGAAGTTCCCTGGACTGTGAGTTCTTTTTCCTTTTTCTTTGGACTTGTTCGAACCTGCTCTGGACTGAACACCCAGAAGAGCACCGGCAGCTCACACCTGTGGCCCACCGGGCCGGGCCTGGGCCACAGCATTTCCAGCACCAGAGGGACTGATAAGAGACTGAGCTGAACTGCAACCCGGGGAGGGGACTTTCTCAGTTTGTCATCTCTTTTGGAGCAGCAAGGGGTTTTATTGTTTAATATTGTTTAGGTTTTATTGTTTAATAAACAGGTTTTTTCCACTTTTCTCCAAGGAGGTATTTTCTCCTGGACTGGTTGGGGGGAGGGGCCGATTGAATCTGCTTTCCTAGAGGAGCCTCTTTGGGGGTTCTCTCCCAAATTTGCCCTGAACCAGGACTTACTGAAAAGAGATTAATATAGCATAACTTTTCAACATAACACATATAGTATTCGTTTTAATATTTGCGAAGAGCTAATATGCATTTTTCACATCTATTAAGTGCATTTTGGTCTTTGAGCAAAGACAACTTTATGAATGGGTTTGTTTTCAAGGCAGAATTTATTCAAATAGCTTTTTTAAACAAACTTTTGATACGCACTATTGGGACTTTTTCTTCGTTTATTTTATGCGGGGGTTCAGATTGGGCAGGACTTGTTTGGTTAATGGAACTTTGGGTGTTAACTAATAATGTGGTTTTTGTTAGATGTTGTTTTAAATTTTTGAATTATTTTCCACTCTATGTTTTTAAGGTGGTTTTTAAGTCTATTGTACTTTGCTACTTTGTTTGTAGCTGGCGTATGGTAGGGGATATGGTATATCCATTCAATGCTATGTTCTTTAGTTTAGCCATTTATAAGGTTGTTTTTGAAATGAGACTTGTTGTTTGATTCAATCTTCTTAGGGGTACCATGTCTTTAAGGGATTTGTTTTTAAGGCTTAGGATGGTGTTATGGGCTGTAGTGTGAGGTATAGGGTAGGTTTTTAATTACCTTGTGGTGGTTTTTACTATGGTGAGTACATAGCATTTACCTTCTTGTGCTTGGGACAATGTGATGCAATCAATTTGTTAGGCTTTCTCATATTTATATTTAGACTACTGCCTCCCATATCCTAGGGGTTTCTCTTGCTTAGCCTTCTTGATTGCAGCATACATTTTACAGTTATGGAAAACTTGAGGAATACTGTCTATGGTTAGATTTGTTTTTTGGTTTCGTGCCCACTTATAGGTGGCATCTTTATTTTGATGATTTGAGGCATCATGAGTCCATTAAGCTAGGAACAATTTTTTTTTGTGTTGCCAATTAAAGTTTATTTTTGACACTCTTATTTTTGCAGCCTGATTTACTTGTTTGTTGTTTCGGTGCTCTTTATTAGCTTTATTTTTGGGGATATGGGCATTTATATGGTGGACTTTTACAAATAGATTTTTTTACTTCGGTAGTGATGGTTTTTTACTCATTAGTAGTCTAGGTTGGTTTTCTTCTACATTTTCAATTAGCTTTTTAAAATTTTTCTAGTTAACTTCACAGAGCATTGGCTACTATTCATGAATCAGTGTAAAGGTAGAGTTTTGGCCACTTTTTTTAAAAATAATGTTTAGGGTTATTTGAATAGTTTTGAGTTTAGCAAGTTGGTTTGATTTACTTTTTCTTTTAGTAGCTTCTGCAACTTGTCATGTTGGACTCTATATGGTTGTTTTTTATTTTTGTTTTATTTTTATGATGTGAAAAGAATCATTAGTAAAAAGAGCATAGCGTGCTTTTTCTGTTGACGGTTGTATGATGGAGTTTTTTAGCACGTGTTACTTGCTTTTGTTTGTCTTCATTAATGAGACTAAAATTTTAACTTTTGGGTCAATTTGTAATTATTTTTAAAATTTTAGGGCTATTCAGTTTTTTAATATGGGCACACTGTGTGATGAGACCAATCCACTTGCTCCATGTGGCATTGGTGGTATGGTGGGTAGAGGGAACATTTTGGTTTTGAACATCTACTTTAGTATTAGTAGTTGGGGTGCTAGGAGGAGTGTTTTAGTGCCTATTATTTTTGAGGTGGTTTGGACTCTTTTATATGTTGCAAAGATGTTTTTTGTTGGGGTGTAGTTGGCTTTAGACTTTTTGTATTTTTGATTTTAGAATTTTAGTGGTCGGCTTGGAGTTTCACGAGGTACCTTTTGCCAAAGGCTTTAGGACAGGCTATGGTTCTTGGTTGTGGAGTAGAGCACGTTCCTCACATTTGGTCTTGTTTTGATTGGGTCAAGGATTACTGTATGACCAATTTTTTGTTTGATTTGGGCAAAGGTTTGTCGTTGTTTAGGGTCTTATTGAAAAGGGGTTTTTTTGTGGGTGATTAGGTAGAGAGGGCTCACAATTTGGTTGCATTCAGGAATATGCATTTTTTAAAAGTTTATGGCACTTAAGAAAGCTTGTGGGATTTTTTTGTTGGTTGGTGGAGACATTGCTGTGATCTCGTTGATGACATCAGTGGGAATTTGATGCCATTTCATTTTTAGGAATTAGATTTTTCGACTAAGTCTTTTAACTTTGCTCTTTTTGATGGCAAAATTTGTTTTCAGGAGGATTTAAATGATTTCTTTTCCTTTCTTAAATATTTTTGTTGCCTTGTTTTCTCAAACAATGATGCCATCGATCTGTTGCAGATGTTTTGGAGTTTTATAGTTTTTTAGTGCAGTTTGGATTAGTATCTGGCAGATGGTAGAACTATGCTTTTACCTTTGGGGCAATAGGTTTTGGGTGTATTGCATGCCTTTTTAAGTAAAGGCAAATTGAGACCTGCATTTTGTTGCTACAGGAATGGAGAAAAATGCATTCACAACATTAATAGTGGCATACTACTTCATTGCTTTGGACTCCAGCTCGTATTGGAGCTCTAAAATGTTTGATACAGTAACATTTAATGGTGGAGTCACTTTATTTAAGGCACAATAGTCTATAGTTAACTTTTAGGGGGTTTTTGGATTTGCACACTGGCCAAATGGGACTGTTGAAGGGTGAGTCGGTTCTGTTGACTACTTTTTGGCTTTTTAATTTATGGATTATTTTGTGGATGGGAATTACAGTATCTCGAGTTGTTTTGTATTGTTGGCGGTGTACTGTTGAAGTGGCAAATGGTATTTTTTGCTTTTCCTTCTTCAGAAGTCTTATTGTGTATGGGTTTTCTGATAGTTCAGGAAAGGTGTTTATTTGTTTAATACTTTCTGTCTCCACAATCCCTTTTTCAAACACCTACTTGAGTTCCTTTTAGTCTTTGAAATACTCACTTGGGAGGAAGTTTATGTCCAAAATGTATGGGGCCTCTGGGCCAGTCACAATGGGATGTTTTTTTCACTCATTTTTCATTATGTTCACTTCAGTTTTTATCAAAGTCAAATCTTGTGATTTTCCTGTCACAACAGTAATAGAAATAAATTATGCTTCTACATCTCAATGGGATTAGTGTATATTGTGCATTAGTGTTAACTAAGGCTTTACATTTTTGTGGTTTTGATGTGCCAGGCTAATGAATCTACACAGTCCAAAAGATGCAGGTAGGTTTTTTTTGCTTCTGTTTGGTTAGAGGCAGGGCTTCTCTAAGCTTGGTTATCTTTTTTTCTTTCTTTGGGCATATGTCTTAGAGGTTCTTTTAAGGGGATTGGACATGTTATTATTATCATATTTGGCAGTTTGGTTCTGGGCAATTAGAGTTGCTTCTTTTTTGGTGGAATTTTTTTTCTGAGTCTTGCTCTCTTTTAATTCATGCACTCGCTGTGCTAGAGCAGTAGTGGGTCTTCCATTCCATCTCTTCATGTTTTTCCTACAATTACGCAGGAAGAGCCACAGCTCATTTCATAGGGTGTATTTTCTTTCTCTATTTGGGGACGTTTGCATTTGGTATTAGAACTTCTGATTTGTATCATCAAGATTTGAAGAAGACCCTTTTTAATTTTTTCTTTGAGTTTTTTGTGATTATTTTCTATGTTATTTTTTATTTTTTGCAGACCTGTTTTCACAGTTGCAATTTCTATATGTGTTGGGCCATGTACAACATCTGCATATACTCGGAGCTTCTTCGCCATATTAAACACGGTTTCCTCCCTGTCATCTTGCTTCATTATTGTTAAAGCAGAAGCATATTTTTGTGGCCCAAGTCGTACAAGTTTTCATCACATCACAGATGCATGTGGTATTAATTTTGGATTTTTAGTTGTTAGGTTATTTGAGAAGACAATTTTTGCCACTGATTTTTTTTAGCATTGAATTTTTTATTGTATGGTTTTTTATTTGGTTTGTTGCATATAGAAATCATTTGCACACAGATATTTTTGTTTTACACTTTGCAAGATTTGTGCCCAGAGATTGTGAGGGTTAGTTATCTATCTTCATAATTTTCTGGTTGATAATTGGATCATGTGAGAAGGATCTTAAATATTTTGTTTTAGTATCCTTAAGAATTGTAGCTTCTCATGTAGCATTCTAAAGATGGACTAATCAGCTAATTATAGATTCATTAGGTCATCAAGTGTAATCTTTTTTTAGGTTATGAAGGTTTTTTAGGGAAAAGGACTCAATAGTGATTTTTGATTTTGAGTCAGTTGTTGGAGATGGTTTTGAGGGTTTTTCCCCCACATTATCATCATCATCTATTGGTTGATTGGTTTTGGTTGTGTGTTTTTTGTTTTTCGTGGTAGGAGCAACAGCTATTGCTTGAGGCTTAGGCTCACCATCTAGTTTAGCTGTTGGCTTAGGCTCACTGTTTGATTTAGCTACAATTTGAGTGACTGGGGTGTTGGCTGCAGTCTGAGTGACTGGGGTAGTTGCTGATTTATCTCCATGCCCCCCTGCCGTAATTTGCTGCTCTACATTATCTACCAGTGTGCAATAAGCATATGTTAGAGCCTATCTTATTGCAATGAGCTTTTTCTTATTAGAATCATCATTACACTTCTTTTTTAGATATTTTCTCACTTTAGCTGGGTTTTGTATTTGTTCACATGGAAAGTCTTAGGCAATAGGGCCGGAAAATTCCTTCAGGGTTTGCTCATATCCTTCCATTCTCTACACTATTCATGATTTTCTACATATGGGTCTACTTCTGGGTCAGGGATCTCATTAGTTCCTCTGGACATATCATCCCTCACTCTAGGCACGCTGCAGACCATATAGAGAAAGCTTATTAGATAAAATACCAGGAAAGTGGTCTCTTTAACATTTAGGGGAAACTGAACATTCTCAAAAAGTGACATAACAAAATCAAGGGAGAAGAAGGAAAGAAAAGGCCAAAAAGTCTCATCCCCTGCTCCTCCTCTAACAAATTGGGTGCAATTATTAATAAACCCTCCAAACATGCTATTTGAACTAGGATGCAGGGTAGGACGAAGAAACCATAAACCATACATATCTTGAACAAACTCCAGTACCTTTGTAAATTCCTTTTAAACCATTATCACCATACCCAGCAAAATAGCAATCCAAATCCGTGCCACTCTACTGTAAAAGTTATGTGTGAGGGACAATACTGGAGCTATTTTTGGATAAGAAAATAAGCTTAGGGACTAAAAAGGTATTAAAACCTCAAACAGGCCTAGGGACCAGAGAAACATGAAGAACTTGTGAGAAATGACCCTCATTTTTAAAATTTTAAAGTTCTATTACACCTTAATAAAATACAACAAAAGACTGAATAAGGAAAGCAACAGCATGCTGGGAGTTGGTGATCCAGCTGCAACAAGCTTGTCTACAAAATGGCTTCTCTGCCTTTTATACCCCTGGGGGGGGGGGGTTGCATCAGGCAACCCTGGCCCCTCCCAAAGTCTGTCATTCAAGTCTACTTTGCTGTTCATTGGTGGAGTCTACTTTCTTGCAACTTGATTGGAGGTCAGGTGCTGTCATGTCACGCCTCCCTAGCAACAATCTTTCCCCATTCCCAACTGCCCCATGCAAGGGGTACATGTCTACGGCCTCCCTTTACATGTCTCAGACAACTCAGGCTGTCCGGTGGCAACAAATTAGAGGCAGGGGGAAAGGGGACTATGGGGAGAACAGAGGACATCTAAACAACAAATTACAATAGCATAGCTATACATCAATAGAGCTTCTCTTAACATATACACAATAATCATCCCTTAATTGCAAGAGCAAATCATCACATGAGCTATCTATAACAATGTCAACCCAAAGAGACAATATAAATTCAAGCAGCATGGCTACTGACTGCTTTATCCTGTGAAAAATGCATTGACACTCCAGTGAAAATTATAAAAGTTTAATAAAGGACAATAGGAGACAAGGACCATAGAGCAAAAGTTATTACAGCCAGGTGCATCTTGGCACTTAGCCAAGAGCACACTGTTCTCTTCAGAGGTACCCCTTAAATACCTTTTCCCTTACATCAGACTGTTGCATATTCATAGACCCTTATGCATAATAAAATTTTCCCCCAAACTAGTTTACATGTTCCAAGAATTGTTTAGCATATCTCCTCCTTGGATCCGCCTTTTTGGAGCATGCGTATTCCTTGGTTATGGTTTTAGTCCCTTTTTATCATCATCTTCAGTTTTGGCCCCAGCCTACATTGTCTTCAGATGGTGAGTGCTGATAGTTGGCATATCTGTAACAGGTTTCTGCATCCTATGTTCATTGGATGTTATCCCATCCAAGCAGGTATTTTAACACAAGCATACTTATATCAGTTTATCTTGGTTTGAAAAAACAGGTGTCTATTAAGGAAGGCAGGAGCCTTCCTTGAAATGGAAAATGTAAAACCCCTCCCTCCAAATTATTATAATTTTGAAATTAAGGGGCTCTCAGGCAAAGATGGGAATAGGAATAACAGTTCTTTACTAGGAAAATTAAAAACACAAATGTTAAAAAATGCAAATGCAATAGTACCAAAAAACCAGAAAACAAACCACTGACAGAGTCAGAATACAACCTGACACCCTGTTGGCCAGGGTGTTGGTAGCAGTCCTGATTAAATGGTGGCTGCAGTCCTCCTGGAGTGACAGATGCGGTTCTGTTGAAGCAGTGATCCTGTATAAGGGTGTAGTTTTCCTCTGAAGGTCCAGTGGTGGTGTAGATAAGCCTGGTCTTACCTCTGGGAATCCAGTGGAAAAGAAAGTTGCTCCTCTGGGAATCCAGTGGGAGAAGGCTGACTGTGGTGTTCCAAATCTCAGATTATATCCAGGTAGGGATGTTTGGCTCCTCCCTCTGGGCAGAGCATCTCACAATGGGATGATGTAATTTTATCAGCCATGCAGTGAGAATCAATGGCCCATTAACAGAAGATATCTCCTGGAGGGAGGATTGGTTGTAGAAGAGATAAAGTAAACTGCCTTTCCTGGTTTAGGGCAATTTTGGGAGAAAAACTTCTAAAGGAGTTTCCTCTAGAAAAACAATTTCAAGTGGCCCCTCCCCCAACTGGTTCCGGAAAAAGATTTCCTTGGAGAAAAGTGGAAAAACCTGTTTATTTAACAGGCAAAGCATTCACCAGCACAAAATATGAACAATATTAAAGAATAAAACCTCTTGCCCCTCCAAAAGAGATGACAAACTCAGAAAAGTCCCCTTCGTGGGCTGTAGCTCGGCTCACTAAGTCTCTTATCAGTCCCTCTGATGCTGGAAATGCTGCGTGGGCCACAGGTGTGAGCTGCCGGTGCTCTTCTGGTGTTCAGTGCAGAGTATGTTTAAACAGGCCCAAAGAGAAAGAAAACCCACAGTCCAGGGAACTTCTCTGCCTCAGCCAGCTAAAAACTAACTAAAAGCAAAGGAGAGCTCTGTCCCGCTGTCTGTCTGTCTGTCCACAGACAACACAGTCCAGGAGCAGGATGTGGGGGAGCAAGTGCAGTTTCTGATAACAAACTCTGTGCTTCTTCTCTCCCCCCTTCACTCTCAGAACAAGTCTTAAAGGTGCAAAACTTATTATCCAGCATAAACAGAACAGACGATTGGGGATAAAAGCATCATATATCCAACCCAGGACACTGCCCAATTAACAGAAGATAACTGCCCCACCTCTAACAGATGGAAAATAAAATACACAAATATCTTTCAACCCAGGACACAGCTATTTCTCTAAGCTTAATTAACAACAGAAATAGAAACTGTGAAAAATGCGTATTTTATGATTGGCTTTTTGCAAATATTAAAATGAATATTGTGTGTGTTATGTTAGAAAGTTATGCTCTATTAATTTTCTTAAGTAGTGTGTTAAGCATAGTTTTAGGTCATAACATAATGTTATAATAGAAACTATGCTATGTAAGATACTTTTTTTAAAGAGAAAAATGAGGTACTCGCACTGAGATAGCAGCCACAGGACATCTAAATCGTTCAGAAAAAAAAGAATTTATTGCTCTCTTATCAGAAGAAACTGAAACTTCTTCCTGCCTCACTCAGCCCTGAAGACGCCATCAGGATTAAGAGGAAGAAGTTGACACTGCCTAGACAGAATCCTTTGTTTGAATAGAATTTATGCATCATATATGAGATGTATGAATATGCAACAGGCTATTGCTTTTTAGGGTTAATCCTCTGTTAACGTATGTCCTCTTTCAGGCTTATTTTGCCCAGAAAAAGGTACCCGGACCGTTGGTAACTCTTTGTTTTTATTGTCTTGTGTTGTCCTAATCCTAATTGTCTAAATGTTTATTACTCTAATTTTATAGCTATTTTATAACCATTTTATTACTATTAAGCTTTTAAAATTTTAAAAACAAGTGATAGGTGTTTTTCACAGAAACTGTATCTTTATAAGAAAGGTACTTTAACACTACACATATAAAATCCATTTTAATATTTGCGAAAAGCCAATATTATAATATGTGTCTATAACAATCCCAATATAGAGTAAGTGAAATCAAAATGCAATCAGTACAGGTTTTTTCCACTTTCTCGAGCTATGCGCTGGGCCCCAAAAAATATTTGTCCTGGTTTAGGGCAAATTTAGGGAGGAAACCTCTGAAGGGGTCCCTCTAGAAAGCAAATTCAAACGGCCCCTCCCCCAACTGGTTTGGGAAAGATTTCCTTGGAGAAAAGTGGAAAAAAATTGTTTATTTAACCAGAAAAGTATTCACAGGCATGAAAAATTAATAATATTAAAAAATGAAACCTTCCGTTGTTCTGAAGAGATGGCAAATTTAGAAAGTCATTTTGGGATTCAGAGAGAGTTCTTTTTGTGGAGTGTAGTTTGGCTTACTCAGTCTCTTATTAGCCTTTCCTGTGCTGGAAAATGCCACGTCCCTGGCTCTGGTGGGCGACAGGCATGAGTTCCCGGTGGTCTTTTGGGTTTTCAGTTTAAAGAAGGGCTGATAAGTTTTAAGAAAAAGAAAAGCCACAGTCCGAGGAACTTCTCTGCCCCAGGTAGCTAAACAAAACTAACTAAAAGTGTTAGCATTCAGAAACACATAATCACGTAATGATTATATGCAGGTGCTTTTATTGAAGAGCTCTCGGTGTCAGGGGTACAGACCCAAATCTGACTCCCACATGGGGTTAAGGATGAGCACGTTTTTATACCCTTATTGATATATAACTACATATTAATTATTAAACTTATATTAAACTTATATTGTTCTATTTTGTGAAAAACACCAATTATTTTTAAAATTTTAAAAGTTTAATAGTAATAAAATGGTTATAAAATAGCAATATAATTAGAGTAATAAAAATTTTGGACAATTTGGATTAGGACAATATGAGACAATAGAAACAAAGAGTTATGGACAGTCCGGGTAAGTTTTTCTGGGCAGCATAAGCCTGAAAAAGGACACACTCCAACAGAGGATTAACCCTTAAAAACAATAACCTGTTGCACATTCATACATCTCATACATGATGCATAAATTCCATTCAAACACAGGATTCTGTCTGGTCATCGTTAACTTCTTCCTCTTAATCCTGATGGTGTCTTCAGGACTGAGTGAGGCAGGAAGAAGTTAGTTTTTTCTGATAAGAGAGCAATAAATTCTTTTTCTCTGAAAGATTTAGGTGTCCTGTGGCTGCTATCTTGCTGCGAGTCCTTTCTTTAAAAAAAGTATCTTACATAGCATAGTTTCTATTATAACATTATGTTGTGACCTAAAACTATATTTAACACACTACTTAAGAAAATTAATACAGCATAACTTTCTAACATAACACATATAATATTCATTTTAATATTTGCGAAAAGCCAATCATAAAATATGTATTTTTCACATGTTGTATACATTGATTTCATCCAAGCATGGATTTTGTAATTTCTATTAAACCCCCCAAACATAGTTTTTCATGATTCTTGTTACAATTAAACAATAATTATATACAATTACCAAACAATCATCACATTTAACAATCATATCATTTATCATTTAACAATCATATCTTTTATCATAGTCATTAAATGATTATACAGGTGCAGTTTTACATGATCCAGTAAAGCCTAACATTTTCCCAGGGCCTATCTGGCCCAACCTTTTTTTCCAACTCCCCTGACTATCCCATGATTTTAGAAACATTTTATCCCTATACTATCAAAATCAAAGGAGAGTTGTCTCCCGCTCTCCGTGCTGCAGACAACACACACAGAGAAAAGGAATTTTGGGGGAGTGAAAATGAAGCTTTTGTATGCACAAACTGTGTGCCGCCACTTCCTTCTCCCTTTGCTCCCAGATCTAGTTTTAAAGGGGTAGAACTCAATATTTAGTATAAGCAGAACAGACGACTGGGGATACAAGCATCATAAAATCACTTCAGGACATCCCACTACGCCATGTGGGTTTGTTCTGTTTGAAAATATACCACGTTTAAGTTTTTTTTTTTTTTTAATAACTTTAGTCATCTTTTTTCTCCTTTGCCCCTGGGGAAGGAAATTGAAGTTTCTTTCCAGGGCATTGCTCCACCAAGTGAGGCCTCATGAGCTTAACATCTCAACCGACTGGGAGTAGCACAGAAGATACAAAAGATAACGACCATCAACGGCCAGGACAACCATTAACAGACCATCAACTCCAAACATCACCCCTAGCATAGTTGGAGACACCTGGTCTGGGAAAAGAGAGATAAGAATGAGGACCTAGTTAGCATCTGAGGCGAAGAGATCCATAACCAATATGAAACCAAATACTAAGAATTACATAACTTTGGACCAATGAAGATCAGGCCAATGAAGATCGGACCAATGAATTTCTATGCATTTTGACTGTATAAAGTTTGGGGAAAAATCTAGTAAAATTAATGTGTCATGAAATTATTTTCTCTGCACACCCAGGCTATGTGTGGATGAAATGATTTCTGTTGCACATCTTGGCCAGAACAAAGTAATGCCTTGTTTCTCAAACACTAAAAATGTTGTTGGAGAGTTTTTGTTTTAGCCACAGTTTTGATGACAGTTCAGACTTTCTTCAGGAGAAAATTTTGCAACAGGTCTGAGTCACGACAACCCTAAAACAGCTTTGGACCACACTGATCACTCCACCACATCCAAGGGATCCTGTCTGTGATACTAATTTAATATTACAAGCCACCCCAGAAGGCAAGGTGTCATGGTTTAACACTGGCACAATGCCAGTGCCCCCATGAAGATACCTTCTCCCTGGTTTCTGCTGTGAGATGTGACCAGGAATAAGCAAAGCAGGCTCCTACTTAGGGAAAAAAGAACCAGAACTTTATTAACTACTCTACAACTACAGATAAAATGAAACACACACACACACAGGGAAAATGAAAACCTCACAAATGCATTTTCCTCCTCCCCCCACCAAATTTCCAACACAATACATTTGTTTCTCAAATCACCAACTCTCGGTCCAGCACCACCCTTCAAACAATCAATCCTCAGTTCATCAAGAGGAGAGGAGTCCTTCTCCTGCCATGGGCTTCCCCTGGAAACACAGTCGAAGCCTCGTGTGTTTCTGTGTCACTCATGGCACCGCCCGGAGTACATCTGCCGTTGTGACCTCTTCCTTTTCATGTCCAGTGCTCTCACCACTGAACACGGACCAGAACTGCTTCTAGGGTTGTCTTTTAAGGATGCTCTGTCCCGATCCAAAAAGGCACAGTCTCTCCTTTGGGACACCTGTCCCCACAATCTCTCTTTTGGGACACCTGTCCCCCCCATATTTTTTCACCCCCTGGGGCCGAGGGGCATCAACACTGAACCCTCTTGGTTCTGAGGCCATTGCCTCCCCCTAGAATGCAGTCTCTGTGTCACAAGGAACTTGGGTCTGTCCATCTCTCTTTTGGGACACCTGTCCCCACAATCTCTCCTTTGGGACACCTGTCCCCCCCATATTTTTCACCCCCTGGGGCTGAGGGGCATCAACACTGAACCCTCTTGGTTCTGAGGCCGTCATCTCTCTTTTGGGACACCTGTCCCCACAATCTCTCCTTTGGGACACCTGTCCCCCCCATATTTTTCACCCCCTGGGGCCGAGGGGCATCAACACTGAACCCTCTTGGTTCTGAGGCCGTCATCTCTCTTTTGGGACACCTGTCCCCACAATCTCTCCTTTGGGACACCTGTCCCCCCCATATTTTTCACCCCCTGGGGCCGAGGGGCATCAACACTGAACCCTCTTGGTTCTGAGGCCGTCATCTCTCTTTTGGGACACCTGTCCCCACAATCTCTCCTTTGGGACACCTGTCCCCCCCATATTTTTCACCCCCTGGGGCCGAGGGGCATCAACACTGAACCCTCTTGGTTCTGTCCATGGCTATACAAAAAGAGTCCAGCAAAAGCTACTCCATCATCTCTTCCCACTAGGATTCTTCTCTACTCTTCTACTATCTCTCGCTTGCCCAGACCTCTCTCACACTGGCCCATTTTCTTCCTCATCTTCCACTCTATCTTCTAGGAAAGGTCAATGTTCTGTAAAGTTCTCATTTTCCAAAAAGGGGTTAAAAGCTCCTACAAGCGGCCGGCTGAACCCCCCCCTCTTCTCCGTCCCAGCCATGCTGCCGGCACAGGCCCATGTTTATCAAGCTTCAAGGTTACAGTCTCAGGCAGCGGCTCTTTCTCTCTCTCTCTCTGTCTCTCGGGGGGGGGGGGGGGGGGGGCTGCCCGATGGCTCCCGGTCTCTCTCTCTCTCTTTCTCTCTTCCACCCTTCCACCCTGGGGCTCAGGCCTACCTCTCTTGGCCACATGGCTTTTCCCCTCCCCCTGCCCAGCCAGCAGCTGGGCCGGGGGAGAGACCCGAACTCTTTCCCGCCGGAAACCCAAGAGGACCCTCCCAGGGGAGAGCTCTGCTTTTAACCCCGTGTTCTCAGAGGCGTGTCCATGTCCCAATGGCCAGGTTAAATGCCAATATTAAAGTCTGAATATCCATTGGCCAAAAACACAGCATCCCAAAAAACACATTTCCTGTCAAACCACCACACAAGGGTAACACAGGTTCTTGTTAAGAGATTTCTTGGGGTGGATTAGAGTGAAATGACACTGAATGATTGGTGTTTATAAACATATACGTGCAGGGATTTTTTTAGAACAATTTGGTTGCCATGGAAAGTAGGTGTGTAGCTGTTTGGGTTATTATTATCTGTTGTAATATAACAATATGAAAGCATAAAAATATCACTTAAGAAAATGCATAAGAAAGAAAGAAAGAAAGAAAGAAAGAAAGAAGATAAGAGTAGAAACATATCACCATCTATGGATCTTGCAACGATACTTGGTTGTTGCATTTCAGATGTCCATTTGTCACCAAAACTGTGGGAATAAAAGAAACTCTCCAATACTATCTTTTAAGTGTTAGAGAAGCAGGCATTACTTGATTCTGAACAGGATGTTAATCTGGACAGGATATGCAATGGAAATCATTCCATCCACATGTAGCCAGCATGTTCAGTATGTTATAAATGCATATTATAATATTGGCTTTTTGCAAATATTAAAATGGATGCTATATGTATAATGTTGAAGTAACTTTGCTATAAAGATATAGTTTTTATTTCTGCTATTAACTAAAATTAGACATACTAGTGAAATAGCTGATATAGTTATGCTTGTAGTAATCAAATTGCCTACTTAGTTGAGATAACATCCAATGAACTTATGAAGACCCCTGCTACTGACATGCCAACTATCAGCACTGTTATAGATAAGTAATGTAATAGTTGGCTCTCACAATTAAGAGATAGATATTATGTAGAATGTTATTGTAATATGTCATCCCATAGTCCTGTTTCCCCTTCCCCCCTTTTAATAGCCTTAGTAGTCAAGACATTTACAGGAGGCTGGCTTGTTACCAGGAGGCACAGCATAACGACACCTGACCTCCAAACAAGATGTAAGAAAGTAATCTCCACCAATAGACGGCAGAAAAAGAGTTGACTGACAAAACTTTGGGAAAAGCCAAGAATATAAAAGGCAGAGCATCCATTTTGTAGAGGAGCATGTGGCTGATAGTCACAGGGACTCCCAGTGCTGAAAACTTTTTCCTTATTCATTCCTTTGTTGTAATTTTTGTTAAGGTTTAATAAACCTTTGAAGTTTTAAAAGTGAGCAGTCATTTCTCACAGCATCTACCATCTGTAGAAAGTGTGGACTAAAGCCCAAGCTGGAGGTGATAATAAGAACAGACTAAAACCACAGCCAAGAAATGAGCATGCTCTAAAAAGGCCAACCCAAGGAGGATCCATGCTAAACAGTTCTTGGAACACGTAAACTTGTTGCTGTTGAGTAAGAAATGACACAGACTCACCAGAAGGCTGGTTTGCACAGCACAGCCACTTTACTTTGGATTCTCCTTTTTATATATTATTCCGATACAGATAAACCTGGTTGGCCAATTAATCAATACATTTTACCTGATTGGCTAATTAACAAAATGCCTTTCTTATGAACAATCTTTGAAAAAAACAAGAAAACAGCGAGTAGGAAAACAACACCCGCAGGTTGTTTATAATAATAAGCTATCATTGTTTATCTTCAACTCCCTAAAGTCACACAAACCAATTCTGGGAAAACTTATCTAGTTTTCTTGCTCTCTGACCAGGCTGTCACATCCACATAGACTAGTTTGGGGAAAAGTTTGAATATACATAATTGTTTATGAATATGCAATAGGCTGATGCAATAGAAAAAGGTATGTAAAAGGTGTCTCTGAAATAGCAGGTGTGCTCTTAGCTGAATGCCAAACACCCAACTGTTAAAATTGCTTTATTTTTATATCCTATTGTCCTTTATTAAACTTTTAAATTATACCAGGAGAGTGAACCTGGTTTTTTACAAGTAGAAATCATTCCATCCCACATGGTTCTTTATTAGACTTTTCACATATTTATGCATAAAAACCCCAAAGAAATTCTTGTTCCTTGGTTCTACATGACACAATTCTTAGTATTTGATTTCCTATCCGTTATTGATCCCTTTGCCTTCAATGCTAATTTAGTCACCATTCTTTGGTTTTCTTATCAATCTTTTCCCAGACTAGGTGTCTCAGAGCACCTGTGTGTGTGTGTGTGTGTGTATGTGTGATGTCTCTTAATGTCTGTCTTCTCTGTATCTTCTGGCTGCTCCCAACATGTTGATATTAAACTCTCAGAGTCTAGGAATCTTCTTTTTGTTGATTAAAACCACCTGGCCTCACTCGGTGAAACTCAAACCCTTGGTGAACAGTCTTTATGAAAAGAAACCTTAATTCCCCCTCTGCCCTTGGCAAAGGTGAACTGATGCAGTTTGGGTTTTGCCTTTTTTCTTTTATATGTTCTCTGTATTCTTGGCACATATATTTGTAACTCTGTAGCCTACTGTATTAGTGGCTAGTTTCCCCAGTACTTTTCCATGACCTTTCCCTAGGCAGAAAGACAAAACAAATTCCAGAGCTCCAAGCCCGGGAGGTACAAGGCCCCTATGCTATCTTGGTTCTTCCTGGGAATCAAGGTTGAGAACAAGTCTTTGAGATACATTTTCATGGACAAAGTACAGCTAGTGCCAGGGGGGGAACTCCAGTGAAGGGGCTTTAACTTGGGGGAAATTGCATCACCACTTGTCCTCCTAATTGGTGCTTTTTACCAATTATGCTAATTTCCTAAAACCTATAAAAATGTACTCACCCCTGTGGGGATGGGCTTTTGTGGACATTTTTCCATATTTGCCCCTGGAGGCTTTCAAATAAAGATCCACTCTTACATTGCGTCCTTACTAAAATTATCTTGAGTTTCATTTCCAGGTTGGGAAAAAGGCAACAGAACAAACCCATTGTGGATACTGAAAACTGGTCAGAGAAGAAAGTCAGATAAACTTTCCCAGGCATTGCTCTGTGAAGTTTTGGGAAAGTTCAGAGAAAGAATTAAAACAATTGTTAATATTTGCAGCTGGTGTTGTTTTCTCAAAAGAAGTTTACAAGAAAGGTGTTGGGCCTAATTAGCCAGTGGTGTGGATCCAAATGTACCAGAAGTTTTGGGATAGTTGGAAGATTATCAGGACATGATAGTAAAAGCAATGGAAAAGGCAATCCATAAAACCATAAACTGGGCAGCCCTGTATACAATAAGACAAGGTCCTTCTGAATTTTTTGATCACTTGTGTGAGGCAATGCGTCATTATGCATTTTTAGATCCTGATTCACGTGATGGGATACAACAGTTAGTAAATTTGTTTTTGGGACAGTCCACAGGGGACATTAGGCATAAGCTTCAGAAGATCTGGGGGCCAAATGGGCGAAATTTAGAAGCCTTACTAGAAGCAGCAAGGAGGATTTTTAGCAATCGAGAGGAAGAACACAAACAAGGGATGAGAAAACTAGTAGCAGTAGTGAGAGAAGAAGGAAAATGGAAATGTGGGCAGGGACTGCCAAGAAAAGGTCCACCCTGGCTTGGGAAAGATCAATGTGCATTTTGCAGGAAAATTGGTGACTGGAAAAACCAATGTCTGCAATGGAGAGAAGGTGATGAACACAGAATAGGAAACCCCAAAAGGGAAGGGGTGGTTCTATATGTCAGAGCAGACTGAGGAGGACCGGAGGGTCTCATCCTAGCAGACACTGTGGTTAAAATTAAGCTAGGGGATAATGGAAAGAAAATGGAAATTTTGGAAGACATGGGAGCAACATATTCGGTGTTAAATAAAGCTTTGATGCCTGTAACAGATGGTTATGTGTCAGTGATGGAGAGAGATGGGGAGACTGACTCGGTGATCAGAATCCGATTTTATTGTGTGATACAAGCACTTAAATACTATTTCAAGGAGACTAGTAATGTGTAATACAATGATTAGGTTAAAATCGCATACGCAAACTTATGCATATAACAACATCTCTTGCTTGCAGAGTTTAATGGGATTTTCTTTTTCTGGTAAACCTGATTTAATCTTCTTGCAATCTAGGTCTAATTTTCAAAGTTACGTTTGCTTTTGCCAAGGCATACTGTCATCAAATCTCTTATGTTAACCAGGTCCAAAGTCCATCATCTGTTTTGTGTCCCCCAACATTCCAACATCTCCTCCTTTCCTTTTGACTAAATGACCTTATTAATTAATGGCCTTATTAATTAATCTATGCACACATTGAAAGGTATCATGATTAATACAATTATTATCAACATTACCACATACATACCTATCTTAAAAAGAATCTTTTAGTTAAAAACTCCAGCCACTAAAAGGCTCAGGCTTGATCCCGATAAACTAAAAACATTCCTGATGGCAGCTGCATTACTGGATTTAGAAAGGCTGCCAGAAGTGCAATTGTACCAAAAGGTTTGATTCTTATACACGGGGTGATAGGGAGAAACATCCCAAGCTTTAGACTGATTTCTTCCCATGTATTTAAAATTAACACAAAAATCCAATTTCACAAAACCCAGGAATTCTAATTCTTGGGGTTCTACCAATGGTGTTTCAGGAGGGTAAGGGATCCAATTTGATGTGATTTGATCTGCTTTCAAAAAAAAGCTTTTTTAGTGTAAAGTTCTGGAGGAGCTATATTCTCCCCTAATTTTTTGCTTTGTAATAGCATGTGTGTTTCTCATTATGAACATGAAGGTACTATCAAAGCAAAACAATATGTAACATAACAATAAACTTACACTAAGTAAAAATAAATCAGATAATAGATACAATTAGTAGCACATGAAAAATGGAATGGTGATTTAAAACAATGACTTATTAATGTCTTTAATATTCTACTATTACTTAGAGTCTGTAGTAATCGGCAAGCTTTATTTTTTAAAGTGAGGGCTTGGAAAATCATTCCCAGGTATGATTTCCAAGTTTGCCTTAAAAGGAGGTTTAGCTATTATAGGTCCAAATTTGGTGAGTCAAAATTACTTGAATATAATTTTGGTGCATAAAATTTTCTCTACTAGTTAAGGCCAGTGTTATAAACAAAAAATCTGCCAATTTTTTTGTGAGAAAAAGGTTACAAAAACTAGTCCGACCACTGTTGCTGCTAAAGCACTACCTGTTTGTTATGATAATTACAAGTCGTTGTCGTTAATGGTTCTTTTTTGTATCGGTAAAGGCCCTGGCTAGGGCTAAGTTAATGGCTCTATGGCTCTTGTCCGAGACAGTGAAGGGAGGGGACATCCCCAGACAGTGAGGAGAAAAGACAAGACTTGGGAGGGGAGGCATGCAAAATAACTTCAGGACCAGCATGCCATGAGAAGCTACTACTCCAAACTTACTGAAAAGACCCCCAAAACAACGAGCCAATATAGAGTTGGGAAATTGGAGTGATGTCTGGACGTGAGGAGCGGAGTGCTGGGCCTGCAGGGATGCTGGGGGCCTTTGTTACCCCTCACCCTGAGCGTGAAAATCCTCTCGGACCGGGACGCGGAGAGAGCGAAACTTTGTAGATCGAGTCGTGGGGCACGTCCAAGAGACTGCAATATTGGCTAGATCTCCAGCTCTGCCCCTAGTGGTCAAAGCTGCACATATACTCTACATCTGAGACACCTTGGGAGGCATGACAGACACTGCAGACCCGTGGGGCTTCCCAATCTCAAGCTGATTACTTTTCAGGAAGGCATTAAAAGGAAAAAAAAATCTCCTGCCCTGTTTATTTCAGCCAAGATTTGGCCGGGGTATAGGCTTTTAACTGGAAGAGTCTTTTCAGTAGAATTTAGAAACCTCTTGGTAGTAGTAGCGAAGTATATTGGGCAGGAGATCTCTCTCCTCTTTTAATGCCTTTATTGAAAATCAGCTCGGGTGGGAAGAACCGACAGGTCATTTTGAGGCCCTCTGTCCAGCTGACATCTTTTAGGTTAGAGTGAGGGGTAAAAAGGGTCTTAGCAGATACTGGATTCTGTTCCTCACATATAGACATCACTTTGATCCGTCAATTCCGTGTTGGCTCATTGTTTTTAGGGGTTTTTGTTAGGTTTGGCTAGGGGTTTCTTCATTTGCATGCTACCTCCGATGTCATTTGCATGCCAACCCCAATGTCCCCTCCTCTTCACGTCAGGGTGCCATCCTCCAGGAAGCAGCAGGGTGCCACTCGACAAAAGGGGGGATTCTTCAACCATCAACAATATGTAGTTAAAAACGACAGGTGATTACAAAAACAAACAGTTTGAACTCCACCCTGGCAGCAACTAGCCCAACCTGTGAACTCTGCAACCTTTTAAAAAATGGTCAACTTTTCTACTCATAGCAGTAGTTAGAAAAATAATATTTGTCTTATAAATAGTTATACAACAATAAGTGAAGGTTTGCAAAGTAGCTGCCTTTCTCATTTATCGTTAGTTAGTCAATGGTACCATAGACAAATAGCAAATGAATAAAGTAATGCTTGTTATAACAAGTCAGTGAATTCACATCATAAGAATAACAGCATAATCAGGGTTACTTAATATATCAGTAGAAATTGTCTTAAGAAATTGAGGCTATATTGCCCTAGACATACATGACATTAAAGCAAAAAAAGTAAAAGAAAGCATTAAATAACTCATAACTAACTACAGTCATAATATGGAGACATTCTTCAATACTACTCATAAAAAATAAAATAGCAAAAACTGTTCTTATTTCTATAGCAAAATAGCATTATCTTATAATTTAAATGAGCACATTTTGACAAAAATTCATTCATACTTTATGTCATTCACTTTTATAGCAAAGGAATTGTATCTTATAACTCAAACAGGTATACTTCAACAAAATTTAAAATCAACTTCAGTAAAACTTAACCTTAATAAAGTATCTCTAAAAGAACTTAAAGTTAACATCACTTAGACTAAACAAAAATCCATCTTAACAAGAATTAGCTTATTTAAACTCTATTATTACAAAAAGGTTACTGAAAATTTGTCATATAACAGACGTCAAAATAAACAACATGCAAGTAAACAACGGTACTGAAGTCTTTACAATAAAATTACCTTGTTAGAACTATGGAGTAAAAAGCAAGCACTTAATAAAGCTGACAGTGGAGTTAAGTCTCAAAAAATCAGTACAGATAAAGATCAAGGTTTGTCTTGAATGTGAGCTAAAGAATCTTGAATTTAAAACTTATTTAATTCCTCTTAGTGAACGATGTAGTTTTGCTATGTTACTAATATGTAAAAAGACACCACCTCTATACTAACACCTTTGAATTTTTCTAGTAACAATCCTGTTAAAAATCACAAATTACAAGTTAGAAGGTAAATCTCAACACTGGCTGGTGCCAGGCAGGTGGGGCTGCACCAGCTTTAAAGATTGCTTGTAGGATAGATTTAAGTTTGGCTTAGTAAGAGTAATGGCATATAAACATTGAAGGCTAAACCAAAAAGAGATGTAGTTATATAATACTAAATAGCTGTACCAAAAAATTCACAACAAAATACATTGTTAAAAAAAAGGGCAAGTAACTGGAAGTTTGACTCGGGCTAGGTGTCCCTCAGGGCTTTAGATCTGTATGAACTGTGGCTTTTGATAGCTGGGCTGCTCCTTCCAATGCTTTAAAGTGTCTGGGGCACTTCAGCCAGGGACCATTGTGGGGGTGTCAAGTGTCCCAAATGAATCCTGTATAAAATCTGAATGCATAAAAATTCCCCACTGTGTTAACACATCCCTCTTCCACAAAACCAGGGGGACAGACAGCACAAAAAGCTTACTGTGGTGATCTGCCCATCAGGCCCTGTTATTTGCACCTAGTGTTGGCTTTTTAGGCTTTCACGATTCCCACCCCTGCCCGGGAGTACCTGAGGCACAGTCATTAGTGGCCACTCACTGGGCCATTGGCCTTTTGAGATAACAGGCACCTTGGCTCCTGTATCGAAGAGTCCTGTTAGGAGTCTCTCTGCCTTTCAGTCACTTTGCATTGGCATGTTGGACACTCAGATGTAATACCTTGTGTCCATAAAATCTGTGAGACTCCTGTGGAACCAAAAATCCCCCTCCCTCTTCTCAGTTATTGGGGATGCAGATAAGGGTACCGCTGGAAAAAGTATGAGTTAGTGTGAAAAATGCCAATCACTTGTTTTTTTAAATTTTAAAAGTTTAATAGTAATGAAATGGTTATAAAAATAGTAATACAATTAGAGTAATAATAATTTGGGCAATTTGGATCAGGACAATATGAGACAACAAAAAACAAAGAGTTACAGACAGTCCGGGTACCTTTTTCTGGGCAACATAAGCCCGAAAAAGGACACCTGTTAACAAAGGATTAACCCTTAAAAGCAATAGCCTGTTGAATATTCATACACCTCATACATGATGCGTAAATTCCATTCAAACAAAGGATTCAGTCTGGTCATTGAAATTAACAGGGCAGGAGACTTTTTTCTCCTTTTAATGCCTTTATTAAAAGTGATCAGCTCAAGGTTGGGAAGCTCGACAGGTCCATGGTTTGCCGTCGGTTTGGACAGGTCCACGGTTTGCCGTCGCCACTTCCAGGGTGACTCAGAGGAGGAGGAATTGGCAGCTTTGTCCACTAGGGGGCAGACCTGGGGGGGGGGTCCCGTCTTCATGAGAGCAGTGAGGCCATACCCCGTGTTTCGCAGCTTTCAGGTTTGCCATCCCGGGTCTTGGCCTCAGCTGAAGTCTTCTTGCTTAGGGCGAGGGGCAACAAAGGTTTTCAGCATCTCTGCAGGCTCAGTACTCTGTTCTTCACATCCAGACATCACTCTAATCTCTTAATTCTCTATTGGCTCATTGTTTTTGGGGTCTTTTCGGTAAGTTTGGTGGAGTAGCCTCCCATGGCATGCTGGTCCTGAGGTTAATTTTGCATTCTCTCTGATGCCCCCCATGTCCCCTCCTCTCACTGTCTGGGGAGAAGAACTATCAACTTAGCCTCAGGCAGGGTCTTACTGATACAAAAGGAGCAATTAACTAAAACGGACCGGTGATTACAATAACAAACAGGTAGAACTCCACCTTGGCGGCAACCGGTCCAATTGGTTCTGCAACTCTTTTTTTCCCCCAAAAAAATTGGCAGATTTTTTATTTATAGCAGTCATCATCAACTTCTTCCTCCTAATCCTAAGGCGCCTTCGAACTTTAGCTAGGCAGGAAGAATTCAGTTTCTTCTGATAAGAGAACAATAAATTCCTTTTCTCTGAAAGATTTAGGTGTCCTGTGGCTGCTATCTGGTGTGAGTGCCTCATTCCTTTCTTAAAAAAAAAAAATATCCCACTTACATAGTTTTATTTTTACTACAAAAGTTACCTTTCAACTACAAGACTACATTTATCATATTATTAAAATGTTAATACAGCACTACAAATCAATACAACAAAATATATATAGTAAATCTCTGCGTAGAGCCATATAATATGCACTTTTCACAGTTAGGATATATGGCTCACGGCCAGGACTACACAGGGCGGCTGGGGAGTCCAAGCCATGATCTTTATTTCCCTAAGGGAATCAGAGTCTATAGCCCCAGGGAGAACAAACAAACAAAGTATGCATACGTTTTCCAGGTGGTCTGAAAACTCCTGTGGGAATCAAATGAACTGATGAATCAAAGCAACATTACTGTGTTGGAGGTTGATATATCCAGTCCTGTGCCCCCTGGTGTGGCTGGTCATGTGTCAGCCACAGTGGTCTGGCCAGGGCTGCCTGTGGTCCAGTGAAGACTGCTTGGGGACACTGGGCTGAGGCTTGCGGTGGTCCCTCTGAGGCATCGGCTGGGGCATCTGTGTCTCACACGGCGCCACTCAGTGCTTCCACTCCAGTTTCCCGATATCGCACACCCTTCAAAATCATACTTGGACCGACATTGATTACGGCATCGAGGGCAAATACCGGGAGTTGTGGATCTGGCCTCCCCCTTTTCAAAACAGTCCTTGTTCAAATGCCAACATTTCCCGCAAGTTTGGGGGTCCCCCTCCTTAAGAGCATTTTTCTTTAGTTGCATCCAGTTATCATGAGGGTCAGGAGGGAATGGATCAATCTCATAATCTGAGTCTATTGGCCCTGGATCAAAGGGCTTCCCCTCCTCCCTGCTAGAGCTGTGGTCAGTGATATAAACTGCTAACGACTGTGAGAAAGGATGCGTCCCCCTCCTTTGTCTGGGTGGGGGCGAGGTTGATGGCTGTGGCGGCTCTTCAGTACCAGAGGTGCCAGTTTCAAGCAGGCAGGGAGAATCAGAGTGAAGAGAGCCAGAGCAGGGTAGGGGGCCGGCAGCATCCGGCCACTCTTGCTTTTTCAAGGTCTTAAAAAGTATTCTCCAGGACGGGAGTAAAGGTGACTTAAGGTCCTCCTTTAGGATGGGGGAGTAATGATTGCCCAGAAGGGCAAGCATGGTTTCATAGACGTCTCTCTGGGTATTTCCTTTCCCATTCCTTTAGTTCCCCTGGCTCACCTGTCAGTAGCAGCAGACAGGGATTGCAGGCCCAAACACGGTTCTCTCACTGTCATGATCAGTTAGAGGGGCTCGTCGACTGCTGCCAGTCAGGCTGGTTCATTTCCTCACACGGAGGTGTCATTTGTGGGCAATGGAGACAAACGGGGAGACTAACTCAGTGATCAGAATCTGATTTTATTGTGGAATACTGAAAGAGAGATTTTTGGAGTTCCCTTGAATTAGCACTATGAATTAAGCATTTTTAAGTTTAGCCTGTTGTCCTAGGGTGACGTTATGATGCTTGTATCCCCATTCATGTGTTCTGTTAATGTTGGATATTATGTTCTGTACCTTTAAGACTGGCTCTGAAGAGGGAAAGTTTTGTTTTGGTTTTCTTATCAGCCTGGCGGGACACAGAGACTGCAGCTTTTGCTTTTTCTGCTTTTGATTTTCGCTTTGCTCTCTCTCACTCTTGCTTGCTTCGCTTCTGCTTGCTTTTGCTCATTAGCTAGTTTAGCTAAACTGTCCAAATTTCTTCCTGGACTGTTTCTCCTTTCCTTTTTCTGACCATTTGGAATCTGCTCCGGACTGGGACCTGGGAAACACCGAGAGTTTGCACCTTGTGGCCTGCAGCAGCTGCCCCAGCGGAGGAGGGTGTGGTGGTTTGACAGGAAATGTGTTTTTTTGGGATGCTGTGTTTTTGGCCAATGGATATTCAGACTTTAATATTGGCATTTAACCTGGCCATTGGGACATGGACACGCCTCTGAGAACACGGGGTTAAAAGCAGAGCTCTCCCCTGGGAGGGTCCTCTTGGGTTTCCGGCGGGAAAGAGTTCGGGTCTCTCCCCCGGCCCAGCTGCTAGCTGGGCAGGGGGAGGGGAAAGCCATGAGGCCGGGAGAGGTAGGCCTGAGCCCCAGGGTGGAAGGGTGGAAGAGAGAAAGAGAGAGAGAGAGACCGGGAGCCATCGGGCAGCCCCCACTGAGAGACACAGAGAGAGAGAGAGAGAGCCGCTGCCTGGGACTGTAACCTTGAAACTGGATAAACATGGGCCTGTGCCGGCAGCACGGCTGGGACGGAGAAGAGTGGGGGGGGTTCAGCCTGCCGCTTGTAGGAGCTTTTAACCCCTTTTTGGAGAATGAGAACTTCACAGAACATTGACCTTTTCTAGAAGATAGAGTGGAAGATGAAAAAGGAAATGGGCCAGTGTGAGAGAGGTCTGGGCAAGTGAGAGATAGTAGAAGAATAGAGAAGAATCCTAGTGGGAAGAGATGATGGAGTAGCTTTTGCTGGACTCTTTTTGTATAGCCACGGACAGAACCAAGAGGGTTCAGTGTTGATGCCCCTCGGCCCCAGGGGGTGAAAAATATGAGGGGGACAGGTGTCCCAAAGGAGAGATTGTGGGGACAGGTGTCCCAGAAGAGAGATGACGGCCACAGAACCAAGAGGGTTCAGTGTTGATGCCCCTCGGCCCCAGGGGGTGAAAAATATGGGGGGGACAGGTGTCCCAAAGGAGAGATTGTGGGGACAGGTGTCCCAGAAGAGAGATGACGGCCTCAGAACCAAGAGGGTTCAGTGTTGATGCCCCTCGGCCCCAGGGGGTGAAAAAATATGGGGGGGACAGGTGTCCCAAAGGAGAGACTGTGCCTTTTTTTGGATCGGGACAGAGCATCCTTAAAAGACAACTCTAGAAGCAGTTCTGGTCCGTGTTCAGTGGTGAGAGCACTGGACATGAAAAGGAAGAAGTCACGACGGCAGATGTACTCCGGGCGGTGCCACAAGTGACACAGGAACACATGAGGCTTCGATTGTGTTTCCAGGGGAAGCCCATGGCACAAGAAGGACTCCTCTCCTCTTGATGAACTGAGGATTGATTGTTTGAAGGGTGGTGCTGGACTGAGAGTTGGTGATTTGAGAAACAAATGTATTGTGTTGGAAATTTGGTGGGGGGAGGAGGAAATGCATTTGTGAGGTTTTCATTTTCCCTGTGTGTGTTCCTTTTTATCTGTAGTTGTAGAGTAGTTAATAAAGTTCTGGTTCTTTTTTCCCTAAGTAGGAGCCTGCTTTGCTTATTCCTGGTCACATCTCACAGCAGAAACCAGGGAGAAGGTATTTTCATGGGGGCACTGGCATTGTGCCAGTGTTAAACCATGACAGAGGGACTGAGAACGGAGTGACCACCCCCCCAAGAGAGACTTTCTGAATTTGTCATCTTTTTCAGAGCGGTGTCATCCGGTATTGTTCATTTTGTGTACTGGGGGGTGCTGTGCCAATTAAATAAACAGGTTCTTTCCACTTCTCTCCGAGGAATCCTTCCCGAACCAGTTGGGGGAGGGGCCGTGTGGGTTTGCTTACTGGAGGGGCCCTAATTTAGAAATTCTCCTCCAAATTTGCCCTAAACCAGGACACCTGTAGAACTATGTATTGAATTTTAACCTTTTTATTCAAGAAACCTCTGCCATGGTACAAAGGGCATAGGAAAATGCAAATTTCTGAAACTTCTTGCATAAAGAACAATACCAGAGAAGACCAAGGGATGCAAGGAGCCCAGATAAAGGGACTCCTCCATCTCCAAACTAATCAAGGCCGACAGACGTACTCAGATAAGCACCAAGGGACCAAAAGCACATGCGCAAAGGAGAAAAGTTCAAAAGTTCAGTCATGAGGAAGACCACAATCTTCAGCCTCAGAGACCACCAGAGACCCCTGTGTGACCACCACAGCAAACAACACATGTCCAGAAGGATGTGGATCTGATTACCATGCAAGGCGAGAACAGGCGGGGCCAGGGGTTGAATATGCATGGAAAGGTTGTGCAATGTATTGCATATGGAATACCTTTGTGAATAAAGATGTGGGTCAGACTGAGGCTCGGGGCACAAGTTTTCATGAGAGCAATCTCGCTTGTGCCAGGCGCAGACATACATACCCACTTCATAACTACATCAGGTTGTGGAGTTTATTTATTCCGTGTATCGCTTCATTTTGGCGACCACGAAGGGACAACTCTGCTCACCCGAGGGTCCAATTGGGGGCAGATGCCCTCAGGCGCCGTGGGGCTTTTTCCCAAGAAGGGTCTCTGTGCCTCGACTGTACACTGCGGGGGGCAGACCACAACCCGTTGCGACTATGGACGGAAGTGGTATGTATTAATTTCCTTTTTTTAAGATTGGCATCTGGTAAGTTGCATTGAGATGTCTTTGCGCACAGTTTTGCCCAGGGGGCTTGCAAGCAAACCGCCTGTCGGGGCTGAGGCAGGTGGCGGTGGAGGTCCCCAGCTGATAGTGCAGCTTGGGGAGGGACAAATCCCGATTTCGGTTTGGTGTGCCTCTTACATCCAGACGTGTGTGCTTGTGTGTGTGCGGGGGTGAGTAAAACGGTGGAGTGTGCTGATCGTGATCACTGCTCAGAGATTGCTGCTTTAACGAGAAAAGCAGCAGAAGAGTGGCAGCGGCGGTGCTGGAAAGCACAGGCGCAGCAGCAGCGTTGCTAAAGAGCATAGATGCAGAGCGGCATTGCTAGGAAGTGCGGACGTGGTGCGGTGGTGCTGGAGAGCACAGGCGCGGCAGCAGCGCTAGCGAGCAACCCCGGGCTGAGGCGCCAGGCGGTGGCGTGAGCGCAGCATGGAGGGTGCTTAAACCGGGGCTTAAAGGGCAGGAACCAGCTGGTAGCTGGTAGCACAAGCTGCGGTTTTGCAAAGTTGCTTTGAACTCTGCT
Organism: Agelaius tricolor; assembly: GCF_023055355.1. Taxonomy (NCBI): domain Eukaryota; kingdom Metazoa; phylum Chordata; class Aves; order Passeriformes; family Icteridae; genus Agelaius; species Agelaius tricolor. The sequence continues at coordinate 14,442,021 of NW_027269281.1, forward strand.
AGCTGATAGCGCAGCTAGCAGGAGCGTAGTACAAGTTAGGATTTGCAAGCGCCACATTGCTGGTTGGTAAGGGGCAGGAACTGGCTAAAGGTAGCCAGTAAGCCCGGCTGCGCTAAGGGTTAAGTGTTTGTTGTGTGATAACACTGCCCTTCAGTGTTAAAAGTTGTTACTGGGAGATCCTTTAGATTGCGGGGTTTGCTGCTTGGTTCTTGCTACAAGTGAGAAGTGATTTCCCACAGTGGCGGCAGAACTTCAAGCCTGGGCTGAGAGAGCCCGGCCTCCCAGAGAGGTTTTACACAGGTGGTTTCAGCTTGAATCAAGTCAGTCTCTTCATCCAGCAGGGGACTGGGTAGTCATAGAGCAGGAGGACGGAGGGAGAGACAGAGTGTTCTTGGGAGGAATATACTACAGTTCAACAAGTTGCTATCTAGCCTTTGACTGGGAGCAACCACCAGTTGAACAGGCACTTAGGAACCCCTTGAGGTGGGGTCTGGAAGGAGTGATTCCCTGTTTCGTGTGCAGATTGACAACCTTTTGCTGGGAGCCAAGCTGGCACACAGCTTGGGTTCTCCTCCAATGTTTAAAGTGTCAGAGGAGGCGGTATTGTATTTCATATAGACAAAGATCCATGTGTCGTGCATGCACTCCTGAATTACCGAGATACTATAACCCAGGGGTTGAACAAGCAAGGTGTGAAATAGTGAACCTGATCTGTGGAAAAAGCCACCTAGTCCCTGAAACCTGGGATGTTTTTGAATAAGATTGGGAAAAGATAAAGGAGTGGCACAGCCTTAGTATTAAAAAGAAGAACTAAAGAATTTTTTTCTTTTCTCGCCAGTGGTTTAGATTGAACCCTTAGAAGTTCGTAAATTTGTGGGGGACTGGGCAAACAACAAATGAATAAAAGTTAATGGTTAATTATGATATATTAATTAATACATTAATATTTTAATATTAAAAGTGATTAATTAAAGTGTTATTGATTCTTAATTTGGCTATTAATATTTTAATTTGGCTATTTGATTAACTATAAATTTCTATTAATACTTTAATTTGAATATTTGATTAATTATTAATTTTTTAATCACAAAAAAGGGGTTTTCTTTTGTTTTAATCTGTGACTCATATTTGAACACTCAGGACTGAATAAGCGAAGTTTGCCCTAAAAGACATAATGGGAGCGAGACAGAGTAAGCAAGTACCCAAGGCCAGCTGTTGCCGTTAGCGGCGTGGCGACCTGGTTCGGGAGGTCCGGCACGGTGACCCAAGGCCCAGGGTCACTCGGTCCAATGCTACATACACCAATGTGGTGGACAGCAAATGGCGTTTATTGAGGGGTCTCAGGGGTATTTATGGCTTGGGCAGTCTGTGTCACTTCCCTCTGCTCATGTCCGGCCGGGTGTGGCCAGGTACGGAGCAAAGGTCAGACTGCAGGGTGAGGGGGGGCTTCCTATCTACCCGTACAGCCCGAGATCTTCCGCACGCAGATCCCTAGCTCTCCACATTTCCCCCCCCTCATGATTAGTAAAAATCTTATAAAGTTATAAAATGTAAAGGTTACAAAATTTCATGGGTTAGTAGAATTAGTGTAAAATCGTAAGTGTGTTAGTAAGTGGCGCGCCTTAAAGTAATTGTCGGCGCTCGAGAAACAAAATGTTAGCCGTTTCCAAACGCCTTTTAACAAATTGCACCAGTTTGTTTAATATGCAAGGCCCGAAGATTAGGGTTAGTAAGATTATAGTGACTGGGCCTATTAGGGTAGAAATCAGGGTGGTGAGCCATGGAGACCGGTTGAACCACGACTCGAACCAGCCCTGTTGAGCTTCTCTATCTGCTTTCCTTAGGTTTAGCCGATTTCTCAGTTTGGCCATGGAGTCTCTGACGACTCCGGTGTGGTCTGCATAAAAGCAGCATTCCTCTTTCAAGGCAGCACACAGGCCCCCTTGCTGCATGAATAAGAGGTCCAGTCCTCTCCTGTTTTGGAGGACAACCTCTGAGAGTGAGGAAAGGGATTTTTCCAGGGAAGAGATGGATTTCTTGATCCTTTGCAAGTCCTCGTCGACTGTCATCTGCAGTTGTGCCAGTCCTTGATGTTGTGTTGCAAGGGCCGAGATGCCTGTGGCAGCGCCGGTAGCTCCTAAACCGAGGAGCATTGCGATGGTGACGCCTGTTATCACCTCTCGTTTGTAGAGCCGGTTGGGTTCCTCGAACAAGCGGTACACCTCTTCTTCCTGGCGATACAGGACTTTGGGGACAATTAGAACTTGGACACAAAAGTCAGTAGAATGGTCGAATTTGTCAAGGAGTACACATGGGCTTACCCCGGATCCGTGACAGACCCACATTCCCGATGCAGCTGGGATCACCCACTGGAACTTCCCTCCCTTAAGTTTGACGAATTCCTTGCAGATGTTGCCCATCTGCTTTGCCAAGGTTGCATTGCCAAAGCATTTGCCCTGGCCCGTAACCTGACTTAGGGTGATACCTCTCCGGGGGGTGTCCCATCTGCATTGGTGTGGATTGTTTGACTTAGAGAAGATGAATGGGAGATCGAAGGCAACACCTTCGTAAAAAGGGGGTTGTGCATCATAGCATAACCAGCATGATTCTGTGAAGTTCGGGTTGGATTGGTTTAACGATAAGAAGGTAGCATTTAACATGCTTAAGAATGGACTGGAGAGGGTTGGTTTGGTTAAGAGATCGGATGGGGAGACTAGTTTCGACCTCTGTGTTTCGCGGCTAGAACTACCGTTAGCTGCAATCTTTTCCCTGGGTCTACTTACTACTAGAACCGGATTGGGTCCGACTGATTGGGATACTGAAGCTGGGAGTCTGATAATTTGTATGTTCGCCCAGATGCTGCGGTTAGGGAGATGAGCATACGCTGTCCACACTTTACCTGTGGCCCAGGCATCATGGGTCGGCTGCAGGATTGTCATTATATAACCTGTGCAAGTGTGCTGTTTCAAGCCTCCGGGCATAAGCGCATACCCATCTCCGTCATATTTTGGTTTGATACAGCCGTGTGGAGTGTACTTAATTTGCAGGAACTTATCCGGCTGTTGAGGCGTCCATCTATTGCTTATCACAATAGTTTCACACCCCCAATATCCACAATATCCATGCCCTGGGTAATTACAATAACTTTTTCCTGGGTTGGAAGCAGGGCACCAGTACATCCCAAATACTGTTGCCTGAAATCTGGGGTGCCCTGTATGCATGGGAAAAATGTCTTTTAACCTGAACTCGAAAGATGGGATGTCAGCTGTAACAATTTCTTTGATGACCCCCTCACTTGAGAGATGGCGTAGAACCCACCTGAATGGCTGGTGAGGGTAATGTTTTGTGTCTGCTTGTCCTCCGCCTACTAACCCTAGAAACAAGATTACACAGAGATACCGTTGCTGCTTTAATTTTGATGGCACGAGCTTCTCAGGTGATGTCGGGTTGCTCGATGGCCTCTCTCTCTTTCCCGGTAGTGGGGCATATGAGTTTCGGGGACGTCCAATGATCCAGTCCTGCAAACAAAGTCTCACAATTCTCATGAGTTTCTCTATGAAGGTCTGGTTTGATAGATTTGAGTGGACACCATTTAATGTCCCCGTCCTTTTTAACGGCTGCATATCCCCGCCCCGTGAGCACCAATCTCCAACCCTGTTCCCACTCCCCTAGTTCATTTTTGATCACCACCCGTGGGCCTTCCTCTAGCGCCCGAGTGGCCCAGTGTCTCTGAGCAGGACTGTTTGTTTCGTCCCCCCTAGGGAATTGATTTAACGCTAGCAGCGCAGTTGCCAGCATGTGCGCCTGGTCACACGGGGGAATGGCATTGGTGAAGCCTTCTGCCTTTGCTAGCACTTCCAGCTTAGTTTTCAGAGTCTGGTTTGCTCTTTCGACGATGGCTTGCCCGGTGCTGTTGTATGGGATGCCATGCACCAAGGCGATGTTCCATTTCGAGGCGAATGCTTGGACTACCTTTGAGATGAAGTTTGGGCCGTTATCTGTTTTGATCTGTTTTGGAACTCCAAGCCATGCCATGGCTGTTAGCCAATGTTGGATGGTCGCTTTGGAATCGGTCTTGAGATGCTGTGTGGCCACAATCATGCCGCTGTACGTATCTACGGTAACCGCGAGCCACGCTCGGGGTTTCAACAGCTGGCATTGTGTAAAGTCTGTTTGCCATATTTCTGAGGCTTTGAGGCCTCTGGGGTTGACGCCACTCGACCACAGTGGCGACTTCTGGCAGTGGGGGCACGTAGCGACGACGTGCTTTGCGTCTGCGGTAGAAATCCCGCACCTTTTCGCAAGCGCTTTAGCTCCGATGTGAAGGGATTCGTGCAACTGACGAGCTTCTTTCAGTGTCCATAGGCCCTTTGCGGCGGCGTCAGCCTTGTCGTTGCCTATTTGGTAGAATCCTTTGACCGGGTCGTGGCTGTTGATATGGATGACTGATATGGTGCCTTTCCGTGAATAGAGTGCTTCCTCCAGCATCGTTGCCACTGTGGACACTGACACACCTGGTCCGGACATGGCTAGGCAGAGCTTGGCCACAAATATGGAATCAGTCACAATGTTAAGGTGTTCTTCTAGGAACAGTCCGCATGCTAGCACTACAGCTGCTGCTTCAAGCTGTTGGACCGAAAGCGTGGGGTCGGTTGCCTTGACACATTGCCACTGTTCTCCTGACTGCCATACTGCCGCCGCGGTGGAGATCTGCGATGATGCGTCTGTGAAGATGGTTGGTCCTGCCCGTGGTCGGTCAAGTACTTTTGGTGGGAGGTCGATATTGATGACCGTGAGCAGCCGAGTCCAAGGGGGTTTTTCCGTGTAGCGAATCTCTCCTCCAAAGCCTGTAAGGGCCATGGCTAGATATTCTGATATTGTTGTTGACTGCACAGAGAGCTGTTTGCGGAGAGGCAAGCTTATCCTGGAAGGTTCGATGCCCAGATGTCTTAGGGTGAGTTTCTTGCCTTTCATGATGAGGCTGCAGAGGCACTCGACTCCCGGGGAAAAGGCACGCGATGGTTTCCCCAAGACCACCCATAGTATTGGTTGGGCCTTGTTGGGGGGTCCTTGGGCTAAGGCTCCCACTCCCCCCTTTTTTGTAAAGTGGACATACAGATCGACTGGAGCACTTGAGTCCCATCTGGTGAGCATGCTCTCTGACATCTGACGTTCGATGAAGTTGAGTGAGCATACTGCTTCCGGTGTCAGGGTTTTTTGCTCCCATGGGTTCTTCCCTTTCAAGAGGTCATTCAGAGGGTCCATGACCTCGGGAGGAATCAGGACGATGTTGCGGAGCCACTGTAAGGACCCTACCAGCTGTTGCATGTCGTGGAGCGTCTTGATGTCTCGGCGGATTTTCATCTGGGGAGGAGTTATGTAGGAGCTTGTGATTCCCACTCCTAGGAAGGTCACGCACGGTCCCTTTTTTATTTTTGCACTCGCTACCTCAAAGCCATTTGTCCTTAAGGTCTCGGAGATGGTAGACACCAGCTGGTCCACTTGTCTCGTGGATGGTGCGGCGATCAGGATGTCGTCCATGTACTGCACGATGGTTACAGTTGGGTTGCTCTGCCGGACTGGTGCTAGCGCTCGGTCCACGGTGATCTGGCAGATAGTCGGGGAGTTGAGCATTCCTTGTGGAAGCATCCTCCATTGCAAGCGTAGGTTGGGCCGCTGGCTGTTTGGGAAGACGATGGAGAAGGCGAAACGCTCCTTGTCGTCTTCGTGCAGGGGAATAGAAAAGAAGCAGTCTTTGATGTCAAGCACTGCACAGGGTTGTCCTTTCAGTATCACAGAGTTCATGGGCAGCGAAGTTTGCACAGGGCCCATAGGCTGGATTCTCTTGTTCACTTCTCGCAAGTCGTGCAGGAGTCGAAAGCCGTCACCAGACCGCTTAGGTATTACGAAGATAGGAGTGTTCCATGGACTCGTGGAGGGTTCTATATGATTCTTGTGTAATTCACGGCTAACTAACTCAATGAGGGCAGTCATTCGAGGCGTTGACAAGGGCCACTGTTCGACCCACACTGGGTCGGCTGATTTCCAAGTCAGCTTGATGGGCAATGGCGGGTACGCGACAGTGGCCCTTAGAATGAATTTGTCACCCTAACATCCAGCAGGGCTAGGGCATCCCTCCCTAGCAAGGGTGGGCAGTCCGACATCACATATGCAGTGAGGGTGATAGTTCTTCCCGGTCCTCTCTCGGTGCAGAGGGTTATTGCCACTGGTTGGGTGCTCTTGTGGGCTCGGGACAGCCCTCCAACTCCGCCCACCATGGGGGCTACTTCTAGCTTCCATGGTCGAGGCCAATGTATGTCTGGGATGACGGTGACATCTGACCCTGTGTCCACCCAAAAGGGAAGGCAGATGGCCGAGTTGTCGGAGCTGTTGTGGAGACGACACACTGCCCACACGATCAGTGGGTGTTTCCCCACCTTCGTGGCGAAGGCCACCCATGGGTCCCGTTCCCATGCTTTCATGGCCAAAGCCACCCAGGGGCCTCGGCCCCAGGGAGCGGTTCTTGGTATTCCTGAGGTGCAGATGGGTTCGATTGAGCCATTGGCTGGGCGACAAAGTTGGTCATTCCCTGAGGGGGTGGAGGTGGTGGGCATGAAAGCCCTGTGCCCCATTGGGGGTTGCTGTAGCTGGGCCGCTGCATGTTCCAGGTGGGAGGAGGCTGGATACGGCCCGGCTGCCCCCTCCCTCTCCCGTTTCCCTGATGCCTGGATCTGCATTCCTTAGCTAAATGCCCTTTCTTTCCACATGCCCAGCATGGTCCCCTAGGTCTCCCCTGGCGTGGTGGAGCAGCTGCTGGTGGGCGTCCTGATTGGGGGCAGTTTGTTGCCACGTGCCCAGCCTGGCCACACTTAAAACATGCCATGACACTCGTTACTGCAGTGTGAACTGCTGCTTGAATGGGAGCTAGGTGTTCTTCCTTTGCAACGTGTCTGATCATGGCAGCTAGATTAGACCCTTGCGGCAGTGATCTTAAAATGTCTTTGGTGGCTGAGTTGCATTGCTGGCGTAGGCACTCTGCCAGCACAGGACCCTTTGCCTCTGAGGGTAATGTTGAGGAGTCCAAGGCAGCCTGTAAACGATCCACAAACTGAGTGAAGCTTTCACTCTCACTCTGCTTTATTGTGGACCAAGGCGACGGTTTGGCTATTACTTTGGAAGCAACACGGATGGCTTCTCGGGCAGCACGGGTTGTTGTCATAACCTCATGTGCCCGCAAGCCCTCAGCCTGTGCCTGGGGGGTGATCATTGTAGGGTCTGTGCCCATTAGCCTCTGTATGCTGGAGCCGTGCAGTGGATGGTCTGCCCCTGTTACCAGGGCCAGCTGCTTAATACAGTTATCCTCCCATTCCTGCTTAAAAACGATCATCCCTGCCCCATCAAAAATCATTCTGCAAGTCTGCTTAATATCAAAAGGTAACATGTCATCCCCTCCAAAAACGCTGTCAATGAGTGTGGAAACCATGGCAGAATTAATTCCCCTATCTGCAATTGCTTTAATAATTGCCTGCACGTCTTTCGGGTTTACCGGGGAATAGGTCCTTTGATTCCCGCCGGCTCCCCCCACCCGAACCGGGAACACCAGTTTCGCCGACGGAGTCCATTCAGCACACGCTATTTTTATTTTCTGCCAGTCTGTAAGCGGAGTTCGATCTTTCTCCGATATCTCCTTCACCCATGCAGGAGCGCTGTGGCTAGTGACCTTGTATGCCGCTGCTCTCCTTCTGTTAAAACCCGAATCCGAGTCGGAACTCCCTGATCCCCTCTCGAGCTCGGAGCTCGAGTCCGAGTCCGAGCCGGAAGTCGACTGCCCGGACGTTTCCGGGCTGCTCTGCCTTTTTCTCGGGCTCCGACCCCGCCCCTTCTTGCAGGGGTCCGGCCGTTCCCTCCCCTTGGGGTCCCCCCGCCTCCTGCTGGGGGAGGTCCTTGCCCTATAAGGACCTAATGTGAACTGAGCGCTCTGATTGGTTTTACGCTCCTCCGCGGGGGCCACCCCGTCCCCCCGCTCGCCAGCGCATGCATTGTTAAGTAGGCTGACTGCATTTCTGCCCCCCGTGTTTCCCTTTCCGCCCTGAACACGCGGTTTGGCGCCATTTTCAAACGCATACGGAGGGGGTGCGCTTTTATCCACCCCTTCGGGGTCCGGCAATTTTGCCGCCTCCTGCGCTTCCTCCATTAACCCCCGCCAAAATGCCCGCGCGCTTCCCCCCCCCCCCCCCGATGGTGAAGCGGTCTGCTCGGGGGAATCCAGCGTTCACGGTTCCGCGGTGCCGATCTGATCGAAGCCCTCCGCAGTCTGCGTTGCCGCGCCCACCCCCAACTGCGGCGTGGCTAATAACCAAGCCTGCGCGGCTTTCCAGGTCTCCTGCTCTTCTCTAGCTTTCTGCAGAGCCTGCACGACTCTGCCCCATGACTTTAGAGCTTTCCCTGAGCCTGAGGACATAGTTTCCTCAGTTAAAACCTTTGTACAAGTATCCCATATCTCCGGATGGAGAATGTCCACTGGGCTGTCTATCGCCCCCAGCTTAATAAGTCTCGGTATAGCAAGACATAAATCTTTTAGCTTACAATCAATCCCCCATTGAGCATGCATCTGAGTTACGACCTTCGCTATGGCTTCCACGGTCCACGCTGGTCCGGGGGCGTCCCCCCCGCTGCACTAGGCCTGCTGTGCAGCCGCCGGTCCCCTGTCCAGGCGAAATCCCGAACTCCGGGCGCTGCGATTTTCCCGGGTTTCGGCACCAGATGTTGCCGTTACAGCGTGGCGACCTGGTTCGGGAGGTCCGGCACGGTGACCCAAGGCCCAGGGTCACTCGGTCCAATGCTACATACACCAATGTGGTGGACAGCAAATGGCGTTTATTGAGGGGTCTCAGGGGTATTTATGGCTTGGGCAGTCTGTGTCACTTCCCTCTGCTCACGTCCGGCCGGGTGTGGCCAGGTACGGAGCAAAGGTCAGACTGCAGGGTGAGGGGGGGCTTCCTATCTACCCGTACAGCCCGAGATCTTCCGCACGCAGATCCCTAGCTCTCCACAGCCAGCCCATTAGGGTGTGTCTTAGCACACTGGAAAGAAATAGCAGGCAAAGGGGGCACGGAAAATAAAAAAAGTTTAATTAAATATTGCTCTCATTGGTGGCCATTATATCACCTAGAGGAGGGGGCAAGATGGCCTCCTACAGGTACATTGGAATATAATACCCTGTTACAGCTAATGTTATTTCTACAGAGGGAAGGGAAATGGGAGGAGGTTTCTTATTGTGATATGTTCTTCTCCCTCCAAAATAACCCTGATTGGCAAAGGGACTGTGGTATCAGGGCCCCCTCTGACCCCCTCATTCTGGCTCTTGAAAAAGAAAACAGAAGCAAAATGGGAGAACTTAAATGGTGCTGCTCGGCCTGTGGCATAAGACAGAGATGCACCAGGACAGATAAAGTTTATCGTGCAGCACTACAGGAACAAGAACAAGATATAGGCAACCTATTTAGCCCTCACTTGGGAGGGCAGGGGGAAAGGGGTGGAGACTTGGGAGGGGCATCAGCACCACCTACACCGCCTACACCGCCTACACCACCTATTCCACCTATCCCACCTACACCTCCTATCCCACCTATTCCTCCTACTACTCCCACTCCTACTCCTTCTCCTCCTTTGGAGAAGACACCAGCTCCAACCCCTCCAAGCAGCCCAATTGCATCCCAAACCAGAGGACAAATACTGCAGGCCCCTTTACGGGAGACAGTGATACCAGGCGGAGGAAAGATATTGGTTAAGGTGCCCGTCTCCACCCTTGATTTGGAAGCATGGGAAAGGGTTGCGGGAGATTACCGAAATGACCCAGTAAACACTGCTAAACGTCTATGATACATTATGAAGCAGCACAATCCAGACTGGGGTGATATTCAATTGTTATTAGACGTATTCACTGAAACAGAAAAACAGTTGGTTCTAAAAACAGCAGGGGACCTTGTAGCAGACCACTTTAGACAAGAACAAGTGGACCTAAAGGAACATTTTCCACTTCAGGACCCAGACTGGAACCCAAACCAGCCAGAAGAAAGACAGAGGCTAAAGAACTATCAGGACTGGATTATATTGGGAGTGGAAAGAGCGATACCTAAAACTATAAATTGGTCAGCTCTATATGCTATTAAACAGGGACCCTCAGAATCCCCCACAGAGTTCCTGGACCACCTGAGAAACACAATGTGACGCTATACACCACTGGACCCTGCATCTGATGTGGGGATACAAGAACTAATTAATCTATTTTAGGGACAGTCCATGGGGGGGTATTAGGTGTAAACTCCAAAAAATCCGAGAAGATGCACGGAATTTGGAAACTTTACTGGGGGAGGCTTGGAGGGTCTTTAGCAACAGGGAAGAGGGGTATAAACGAGGGATGAAAAACTTATTAGCAATAGTGCAGGAGGAGCGGAGAGAAAAATGTGAAAGCGGGCAGGGACCACCCAGGCAAGGCCCTCCTCGTTTAGGCAGAAATCAATGTGCAAACTGTAAGAAACAGGGCCATTTGAAGAGGGACTATCCAGAATGGAAACAGAATGGTCAAGGGAATCAAAGGAGAGGGGTGGTTGCCCATGTGCAGGAGGATTAGGGGGGACCGGAGGAGACTACCCCAGCAGCCCCTCTGGTTGTAAATCTGAAGGTGGGGGAAATGGAAAAAGAAGTAAAATTTCTAGTCGACACTGGGGCAACGTACTCGGTTTTAAATACAGCCTTGATGCCCATAGGAGATGATTATGCTATAGTTACGGGAGCGACTGGCCAAACTGAAAAGGCATTTTTCTTTAGGACGCTAAAATACAAACTGGAAAAGCAGTGGGGGATCCACAGATTTCTATATATGCCCAACTCCCCTGAGCCACTTTTGGGCAGAGATTTGCTGGGACAATTACAGGCAACTATTATATTTAAAAATGGGGAGATGACTCTGGAGGTAAATGATCAAAAGTATGTAGAAATACTGAGTTTGATATTAACCACTAGTGAAATCACGAAGGAAAATGAAATTGATGAAGGGATAATGAATCAGGTATTCCCTGGGGTATGGGCCTCTGATGTACCAGGGAGAGCAAAAAATGCTCCCCCTATACAGATCAGGCTAAAAGAGGGAAAGCAACCTGTCAGGGTTAAACAGTATCCCTTGAGGAGGGAGGATAAGGAAGGAATTAGCCCAGTAATTGAGAACTTTTTACATCTAGGATTATTAAAAGAATGTCAATCTGATTTTAATACCCCTATCCTACCAGTCCGCAAACCTGATGGGTCATACCGGTTAGTACAGGATCTGCGAGCTGTGAACAAGATAACTGAGGATCTGTATCCTGTGGTGGCCAATCCCTACACATTAACTTGCTTAACACCTGAACTAACTTGGTTTACCATTTTAGATTTAAAAGACGCCTTCTTTTGCCTTCCTATCCACGAAGCCAGCCAGAAAATTTTTGCATTTGAATGGGAAAGTCCTAAAAGTGGGCGAAGAACTCAACTTGCATGGACCAGACACCCACAAGGATTTAAAAACTTGCCCACTTTGTTTGGAGAACAACTTGAAAAGGAATTGGAGACCTGGGAGGCCCCTCCAGAGGAAGGAAAGCTGCTACAGTATGTCGATGACATCCTGATAGCCACACTGACAAGGGAAGCATGCGTGGCCTGGACGGTAAGCCTCTTGAACTTTCTGGGGCTCCAAGGGTACCAGGTATCAAAGAAAAAAGCCCAAGGAGTAAAACAGAAAGTAACTTATCTGGGTTACAAAGTCAGTGCCGGACAGCGTACCCTGGGCCAAAGCCGGAAAGAGGCAATATGCCAGACCCCAAAACCTCGGACTGCAGAAGAATTACAGACTTTCCTGGGGATGATGGGGTGGTGCAGGTTATGGATCTATAGCTATGGACTGTTTGTTAAGCCCTTATATGAACTTTTTGCAACTGAAAGCAGGGACATCCAATAGACAAAGGAAGCTACACAGGCTTTCAACCAACTGAAGAAAGCCCTCATGTCAGCTCCAGCTCTGGGATTGCCAGACGTGAGTAAGCCTTTCCTTTTGTTCTCCCATGAGAAGCAAGGAATCGCCTTGGGAATATTAGCACAGGACCTCAGCCCGTACCAGAGAGCAGTTGCTTACTTCTCTAAGCAATTGGATGCAGCAGCTAAAGGGTGGCCTGGATGCCTCAGAGTGGTTGCAGCAGTTGTACTGAACATCCAAGAGGCACGTAAATTCACCCTGGGCCAGAAAATGACTGTGCTAGTGTCTCACATGGTGTCTGCAGTGCTAGAAGTGAAAGGCAGGCATTGACTTTCCCCACAACAGTTCCTGAGATACCAAGCTATTATGGTGGAGCAAGATGATGTGGAGATAGTGGTGACTAACATTGTCAATCCAGCCTCCTTCCTCAGTGGAAACCAAGGGGAACCAGTGGAACATGACTGCCTGGAGACCATCAAGGCCACCTATTCCAGCCGCCATAACTTGAAGGATACCCCTCTCGAGAATGCAGAAATCTGGTTCACTGATGGAAGCAGTTCTGTCATCAGTGGAAAACAACATGCCGGGCATGCAATTACTACCTGCAAGAAGGTAATAGAATCTGGGCCCCTGCCAACGAATACCTCTGCACAAAAGGCCGAGATAATTGCTCTAACTTGGGCCTTGGAATTGGCAAAAGGGAAAGAAATAAACACATATATGGACTCAAAGTATGCATTTGGAGTAGTGCATGCTCATGGAGCCATTTGGAAAGAGAGAGGACTGCTGAACTCTCAAGGGAAAAACATTAGACATGCATCAGAAATACTGTGACTTCTAGAAGCAGTCCAGTTACCAGAGAAAGTAGCAATCATGCACATTAAGGCACATCAGAAGATAAACTCAGAATTGGAAGAAGGGAATGAGCTGGCGGATAGGGAAGCAAAAGAAGCAGAAAAAATTGAGGTAATAACTGAGGCGGCCCTGATTCCAGACAGGCAAATTTCCCTTGAACTTAAGCCAAAATACAACAAACTAGACAAAAAATTGATCCATGAGCAAAAAGGAAACTAAAACCAGAAGGGATGGGCCACCATAGAGGGAAAAGTAGTTTTACCCTCCTATTTATTATGGTCCCTAATAAGGGAGGAACACCAGAAAACACATTGGGGAATTGATGCCCTATATAAATACCTAAATGAAAGGATCATAGCTAGACATTTATGAGCCACTATCACCCAAGTGACTCAACAGTGTGACCTTTGCCTCCAGACCAACCCCAAGAATATTCCCAAACCAAAACTTGGCCAGATTGGGAAGGGTCATGGGGCTGGGCAGCAATGGCAGATTGATTTCACAGAATTGCCAAGAAAAGGGGAGTATAAGTTTTTACTGGTGCTAACAGATACCTTTTCAGGATGGCCAGAAGCATTCCCCACCAGGACTTCTAAAGCTCGGGAGGTAACTAAGGTATTGGTACAGGAAATCATACCACACTTTGGAGTCCCAGCCACAGTCTCCTCAGATAGAGGACCACATTTTATTGCAAAATTAGTGCAACAGGTTCGCCAATATTTGGGCATAGACTGGCAACTTCACAACCCATATAACCCACAATCAAGTGGTCAGGTGGAGAAAATGAATAATTTTATCAAAAAACAAATTGTACAATTGGGACAAGAGGCTAATTTGCCATGGCCTCAATCCCTCCCATTAGCACTACTGCGGATTCGAACCAAACCCAGCACTAAAGAAAAGCTGAGTCCCTTTGAAATGCTTTATGGGAGACCATATGGGGTGCAGAAGGGAATGTCTACCCAGGACATATCGCTAACCTCCTATGTGATCCCTCTAAATAAACAACTTAGAGCAATCAAAAAATATGTGGCTGGAACTCGGGGTACAGGGCTCGATGCACCAGTACATGACGTACAACCTGGAGACTATGTATATGTTAAGTCTCTTACAGAGAAGGCCCTGGAACCACAATGGGAGGGACCATACCAAGTGCTCCTTACTACCTTCACTGCAATCAAGATTAAGGAACAAAGTGCTTGGATACACCACAGCTGTGTTAAGAAGGCTCCAGAAGCCCCTTGGAGAATAACACCGGGTGATGGTGAACTGAAACTGAAACTTACTCGGACAAAATGAATGTATCATGGTGGGTGGGAATTTTTGCTGAAGTATTGTTTACAGTCATAGTTGTAATGCAAAAATTAGAAAGTACTCCTTGCCAGAGCAATGCTGAATGGCCTTGGTCCCAAGCCTTTACTCAATACACCGGTTCCATGGGGAAACCTTCTGATTTAAAAGGTTTAAACCTAATAACTCTGGTCATGCACAGTAACCAAATATATAAAAAGCAGGAGTGGCAGAAACAGAGGTTGTGGTCACTTCAAGGGACCATAGGGGAGGTAATTAAGATAGGGTGTTGTCATGGTTTGACACTGGCACAATGCCAGTGCCCCCATGAGAATACCCTCTCTCTAGTTTCTGCTGTGAGATGTGACCAGGAATAAGCAAAGCAGGCTCCCACTTAGAAAAAAAAAATTAACTAAACTACAAGGGAAAGGGAAAAAAAGAAACACACAAGGAAAATGAAAACTTCACAAATACATTTCCTCCTCCTCCCCACCAAATTCCCAATACAATACATCCCCCAAATCATCGACTCTCAGTCCATCACCACCCTTCAGATAATCAATTTTCAGTTCATCAAGAGGAGAGGAGTTCTTCTTGTGCCATAGGCTTCCCCTGGAAACACCGTTGAAACCTCGTGTGTTTCCATGTCACTCATGGCACCGCCCGGAGAACATCTGCCATCGTGACCGCTTCCTTCCATGTCCAGTGCTCTCACCACTGCACATGGACCAGAGCTGCTTCTAGGGTCGTCCTTTTAAGGATGCTTTGTCCCATTCCAAAAAGAGCACAGTCTCACCTTTGGGACACCTGTCCCCCCCATATTTTTTCACCCCCTGGGGCCGAGGGGTACCAACACTGAACCCTCTTGGCTCTGAGCCATTGCCTCCCCTTGGATGCAGTCTCTGTGTCACAAGGAACATGGTTCTGTCCATGGCTATACAAGAAAAGTCCAGCTAAAGCCACTCCATCATCTCTTCCTGTCGCAGACATCTTTCATAAAAAATCCTTTCTTAGGATTTTTCCTTGTGAGAAGCTGCAGTTTCAGCAACCAAAAGTAAACAATGGTTATCTGCTGCTGTGGAATGCAACAGATAGACCCGTGATTGGTCTCCTGTGGATGTTTGGATTTCCTGACCACTCATGGCAGAGCTGGCTCTTGCTCTCTGTCTGAGACACAGATCTTTGTTATTCATTCTATTCTATTCTTAGCTTAGCTAGCTTCTGAAGAAACCTTTTCCTTTCTATTTCTTTTTAGTATAGTCTTAATGTAACATATATCATAAAATAATAAATCAAGCCTTCTGATCATGGAGTGAACATTCTCGTCTCCTCTTCATCCTGAAAACCCTTGTGACCACGGTCAAAATTGGTGACCCCTCGACTGAGGAGGACAATCATCACTTGGTGAGACCACCAGAGGACCATTGCTGCACTGGGTAAACCCCGAATGTGTGGCATTGATGGTTGCTTCACAAGTGACCGCAGAAGTGGATTCTAGCCAGGAGCTGAAGAACTGAAGATCCGAATTTGGACAGAGTTCACAGCAAGGCTGACCACAAAGAGAACCTTCTGAAAAGCCTCCAGGAAGATGTTCAGAAAGCTCAGCAGCACCGTGCAGATAGCCAGAGAGTCCTGGAGACTGTCACAAGGTACTGTTGGTTTTTCCCCTCCTAAAGATGAGGCCATTCGCAGTTTGTGGCTGCTAATCTGGAGGACTTCTCCCTTAGAGGATGAGGTTCCATTCTCCCCTTCAGAGGAGAAACTTATTGCCCTCTGGCAAAAATGGGGTGAAGAGGACGGAATTCTCCTGTTGGAGACAGATTTCTATGAGTTTTTTCGATGGGCAAAGCTCTTTGGGTTTTTTACGAATGTGCTATATGCCCTCGATATGTTCGTCTGGGAGTGTATGGGCTCCATTTTCCAATTCTTTTTATACCGTGGGTTCGGATGCCCCTCGATTTATCCAACCTTTTTGAAGCTCTTTCTAGTCTTGAAACGGAGAGCAGCTGTTTTTCCCTGGATTGCTACCTGCAAGGGGAAAGCCCCGTTCCCCCCAATTCCGGGGGAAGACCCTTTGGAGGGGGACGATGTGCTGCTTTCCAGCCCCCCTGAACCACAGTGGGGGGGCGAAGTTTCGCCCGCAGCCAAAGTTTTTTTTACTGTGTCTTCGGAGCATGCTCAGACGGAGCCGTTTTTTCCCCCCTCCCGTTGCTCTCAGGGGGGATGGGAGTGGGCGGCGCCGCCCTGGCCGGCGCCGCGAGCGCCTCTCCAACCCGCCCCGCGCGTGCCGGCGCTTCCCCGCGCGGCCACTCCCGCAGCTGTCCCTCCGGCAGAGCCTGTGGGCGCTCCGGCCGTGGTTCCGCCGGCTTCCCCGCCTGCATCTGAGACCTCAGAAACACTTCTTCCCGCGGCTGCGCTGATGTTGCTAGGCAACAGCGATCCACCGCTCCCCCCGGCCGTCCCGCTGCCTCCCGTGCGGACTCCGCCGCCTTCTGCGACTGCGCTTCCGTGGCCGATGTCAGAGCCCGGCGCAGAAGATGCTGCCAACCCCGTGCCGCCCCCACCACTCCCGCCCCCTCCCCAGGCGGCCCCGCTGCCCGCCCTGGCAGTTCTGCTGCCTGCGGGGACTCCGTCCTCCGTGTCTGTGTCAGAGGCTGCCCTGGAGCCGGCGGCAGCTGCAGCGGCGCCTCCTGCATCCAGTGTGACTTCCTCCCCGAGTTTTTCGGGTTGTCCCAGGGCTGCCCCTACGGGGGGAGCTGGGACGGGGAAGAGGGCATCAGCCTGTCCTTCCGTGGAGGAGGCATGGCCCGACAGCTGGCTGTGGGTGCAGCCCGGCTGCCTGTTTTCAAGATCAGCATTTTTGGCGGGTTGGGGGGTGTTTGGTCCGGGGTTTCCCCCTGGGGGATGCGAATCTCTCTGCCGCCCCTCGCGCGCCCCAGTGGCGAGGGGGAGGTGGGTCCCAAAAGTTCTGCCTCGGGTCCCCAGCCCAGAGGGGGTGGAGGTGGTGCCGTGAGGCAGATGGGAGGAACACCTGGTGCATTTGCATTGCAGAGGCAGAGGGCACAGCAGGAAGTGAGCACCGCTTGTCTGCTGTGGGGAAAGGACATCCCCAGACCCGAGACGAAGTTTCTCGGGACAGCTTCTGTCTTCCCATTGCCGGCATGCCTCGGTGATTTTGGCGAAAGGAAGCATTTGGTCACCCCTTCTGCCATTGTACTGGCAGCAGGGTGTGGGTCTGTGCCAATGCAGAGCCTGCCTCGGGGGCTGGGCCTGGGCTGTCTGGCTTGGTTGCTTGGGCCAGGGCCACCTCCCGGCCTCCTGTTGGGTTTGGGGGCTTTGCTTCCCCCTTCTGGTCCTGGGCCACCTTTCTGTGGGCCAGGTCTGGGGTTCCTGATCCTTCCACATGTGCCAGGGCCCCCAAGGGCCTCTCTCTGGCTCCTGTGCTGCTGCTGCTCTTTCCGACAAGACAAAAAAAACCAAAACAAAACAAAAAAAAACAACAAAAAAAAACCCCAAAAAAACCCAAAAAAACCCCCCAAAAATTAAATTAAATAAAAAAGGGTGAAAGAGCTGGCAGCAGCTCAGAGGTATTGAGGAGCTAGGGATTGGCTTCAGCCCAAGTTGTTCAATGAAGGGCTATGGCAAGACATTTCAGAAATTTTCTCAAAATTGTTTGAAGACTGTCAATGGACTTTTGATAACTATTGATGGACTTTTCTGTAGCAAGCCTGTTTCAGGACCAAAAGAAACTTTCAGATATGGCAAAGAGAAACATCTTCAGACCATGGACTTTTCCTGAAACTCAGCTGCTTGGACTTGAATTTTCTTTGCATTGTTTTTGCATTTTCTTATATTATAAAATTGTTTTAGTGATATGATAGAATTTTATGTTCTACAGGTGAAGAAATTCCCTGTTCATTCCACAGGAGCACTTGATTGAAGTTTGATTGGCAACAGATAACCTGTCAAGTGTTTGTCTTTTCCTCGGCATGAGTACAGCAGAGAAAATTACAAACACTTTTTCCTTTTAATTTAACTAAATAAAAAAAGGTGACATGTCGCAGACATCTTTAATGAAAAATCCTTTCTTAGGATTTTTCCTTGTGAGAAGCTGCAGTTTCAGCAACCAAAAGTAAACAATGGTTATCTGCTGCTGTGGAATGCAACAGGCTCATCCATGATTGGTCTCCTGTGGATGTTTGGATTTCCTGACCACTCATGGCAGAGCTGGCTCTTGCTCTCTGTCTGAGACACAGATCTTTGTTATTCATTCTATTCTATTCTTAGCTTAGCTAGCTTCTGAAGAAACCTTTTCCTTTCTATTTCTTTTTAGTATAGTCTTAATGTAACATATATCATAAAATAATAAATCAAGCCTTCTGATCATGGAGTGAACATTCTTGTCTCTTCTTCATCCTGAAAACCCTTGTGACCACGGTCACATCTTCCCACCTAAGATTCTTTTCTACTTTTCCGCATCTTTCACTTGCACGAACCTTCATCATACTTTCCCATTTCTTCCTCTATTTCATCTCTATCTCTCTTCTAGGAAGGTTAATGTTCTGCAAAGTTTTCATTGACCAAAAAAGGGTTAAAAGCTCCCACAAGCGGCCGGACACCTTCTTGCTGCACCCCCCCCTTCTTCTCCTTCTCAGCCGTGCTGCTGCTGCCGGCACATATTTTCAAGGTAGCACAGTCCAGGCACAGGCTGTACTCTCTCTCTCTCCTGGGGGGGGGTTGCCTGATGCCTCCTGGTGCTTCTCCCACCCTTCCATCCTCGGGGCCTCTTCACCTCCCTTCTCTGTCCAAGGCCCGGCCTACCTCACCCGGCCGCATGGCTGGCCCTCCCCCGCCCAGCAGCAGCAGCTGGATGGGAGAGAGATACAAACTCTTTCCCTGCCAGAACCCAAGAGCGCCTCCCAGGGGGAGAGCCCTGCTTTTAACCCCGTGTTCTCAGAGGCGGACCCAATGTCCCCATTAGGTGCCAATATTAAAATCTGAGCACCCATTGGCCTGACCACAGCATCCCAGAAAACATATTTCCTGTCAAACCACCACAGGTGTCAAATAATTAATGGAACTACCTACAGTAAAGCAACCCAAATCAGTGTGAATAAACCCTGGAAGGTTTGCAATTGTCCAAATGAATTAGACTGTTGGTACAACTTCCCATTAAGACAAACTGTTGACGTGGTTTGCCTCTGGGCACGCAACACTATTGGGCTATCTTTCAAATTTAAAATAAGCACTATAGCCAAGCCCGTTACAACCCAACCCAGCACTCAAGCACAAACCCAAAATATGCCATTTAAGCTTGAACCTAAGTTTTATGAAATCGGCCCATATGTAATAAGGAATATGGGTCGACAACAACTGTTATTTAACCCAGAATGGTCCCTTAAACGTGTCGAACTGTTGATGCAAACCAATATCTCAATGGTTCCGCCAGCTTGCTCCCCCTTCCTAAGGTCCTCCTTCAAGGGATGGACAAAATGGCTACAAAAACAAGTACACCTCAGAGACAGAACACGAAGGGATTTAACCGGGATATTAGGGACCGGGTTAGGGGTTTTGAATGGGATTGACTCCAAAATATTAATGAACAAATTAGCTGCAGCAACTAGCAATCTGATAAAATTAAAACAGCCTTTACAGTCGTCTCTATTGGCATTGGGAAATAGTCAGTGGCAAGTCTCAAGGGTGCTGCCAAGATGGAGAGAAATTGAAGATCAAGATCATATCTTACTAGTAGATGCATTAAAGGTGGCACAGGATAACATATCTTTAGCCCTTAGCTGTATACAAACACAATTATGGATACAATCAACAGCTGCTTTAATCATAAGAGAAGGAAGTGAAGGGGTGTTTCCAACTGAGGTACGAAAGGTTGTCTGGGACAGTGCTACAGACTTCGAGAGAGATTTCCAGTCTTGGTGGACCATGGTAAATTTTACATATAATCCCACCACTAACACAGCTACTGCCTTTGTGCTCACTATATGTAATGCCACAGTCCACGCTATTCACCTCATTGTTGCCTTAGGGTTAAGTCATGAGAAGTCGGTATTATACCCCTCAGAACATAGGGTATGGGCTTGGAAAATCCAGGAGAAATAGCAAACCGTGAACCTGGAACCTTGCATTGCTCAAGAACAACGGGGATTCATCAGTGAGAGTAATTTGATTAGTGCTCAGGACATATGCCTTGACACTGACCAAGGCATTTGTCACTCTGAGATCTACCCAGATACCAACCAACAAACTGTACTGGTGTGTATAGGTGATGGCTGTCTGTGTTTAAGGACTGTGTGTGATATCATAGAAATTGATAAAAACAAGGTCCCCTTATCCGTTAAGAATAATTCCAATTTTTGTATTTGCAACTTTATTAAGATTACTGGGTGTGACTTTGTATATTCAGCACCAGTCATATCCCACCAGTTAATAAAATCAAACTATACAACATACAAGTTACCACCCACACCCATTGGAATGAATTTAACCCTAGTAAAACAATTAATGAAACATCAGGATCTAATCAAAATTGTAGAGGAGATTCAAAAGAATGGGCAGAGAACTCTGGTAACTGTCCATCACGACATAACCTAAATAAATGGAGTCCTGCAAAGAGTAAAACAAGACACAAGTCATAACTGGTGGGATGCACTCTTTAGATGGTCACCAACCACAACTGGGATTTTGAACACTTTATGTTATACCATTATAGTTTTATTAATTTTAGTTACTATAAGTTTAATAATGTCTATTTTAACACTCATGTGGAATTGGAGAATGTTGAGACGTGTGGCCATTTTGACTTCACTCTCTAGGACTTATGGAATCCTGCTGAAAGAGAGCTGTCTTGATAGTAGGTCAAAATTTGGATCAAGACCCCCATAGTAAAAGAATTTACTATATTTTAAGAAAAGGGGGGACTGAAATAGAGATTTTTGGAGTTCACTTGAATTAGCAATATGAATTAAGCATTTTTAAGTTTAGCCTGTAGAACTATGTATTGAATTTTAACCTTTTTACTTAAGAAACCTCTGCCATGGTACAAAGGGCATAGGAAAATGCAAATTTCTGAAGCTTCTTGCATAAAGAACAATACCAGAGAAGACCAAGGGATGCAAGGAGCCCAGATAAAGGGACTCCATCTCCAAACTAATCAAGGCCGACAGACGTACTCAGATAAGCACCAAGGGACCAAAAGCACATGCGCAAAGGAGAAAAGTTCAAAAGTTCAGTCATGAGGAAGACCACAATCTTCAGCCTCAGAGACCACAGAGACCCCTGTGTGACCACCACAGCAAACAACACATGTCCAGAAGGATGTGGATCTGATTACCATGCAAGGCGAGAACAGGCGGGGCCAGGGGTTGAATATGCATGGAAAGGTTGTGCAATGTATTGCATATGGAATACCTTTGTGAATAAAGATGTGGGTCAGACTGAGGCTGGGGGTGCAAGTTTTCACGAGAGCTATCTTGCTTGTGCCGGGCGCTGACATACATACCCACTTAATAACTGTATCTGGTTGTGGAGTTTATTCCGCGTATCGCTTCAATACAAGCACTTATATACTATTTCAGGGAGACTAGTAATGTGTACTACAATGATTAGGTTAAAATTGCATACACAAACTTATGCATATAACAACATGTCTTGCTTGCAGAGTTTAATGGGATTTTCTTTTTCTAGTAAACCTGTCTGATTTAATCTTCTTGCAATCTAGGTCTAATTTTCAAAGTTCCATTTGCTTTCGCCAAGGCATACTGTTATCAAATCTCTTATGTTAACCAGGTCCAAAGTCCATCATCTGTTTTGTGTCCCCCAACATTCCAACAGTTATGTTATGGTAATGGGTGCAACTGGCCAATCTGAAAAAGCATATTTTTGCAAACCATTAAAATATAAACTTGGAAAATAAGTGGGAATTCATAGGTTTTTGTATATGCACAATGCTCCGAAGGCACTGTTGGGTAGGGATTTGTTGGAGCATCTAGAAGAAAAAATCATATTTAAAAATGGGGAGGTTACTTTGTAGGTCAAAGATCAACAGTATGTAGAAATGTTGAGTTTAATATTACAAATTAATGAAGCAATTAATAAGACCACAAGTGAAGATGAAGAAAAGGTTAACAAGAAAATAATGGATCAGGTATTTCTTGGGGTATGGGCTTCTAGTGTACCAGAAAGAGTAAAGAACGCATCCCCTGTGCAGGTCAGGCTTAAAGAAGGAAAGCAACCAGTTAGGGTCAAAGACTATTCCTTGAAAAAGGAAGACAGGGAAGGAGTTAGCCCAGTGATTGAGAATTTTTTGCAGTTAGGGCTACTGAAGGAATGTCAATCTGACTTTACCACTCCCATCTTGACTGTTGAAAACCTGATGGGTTATATTAATTAGTACAGGACTTGTGGGCTGTTAATAAGATAACTGAGGATCTACACCCAGTGGTGGCTAACCCATATACCTTGCTAACATGTTTAACACCTGAACTAACTAACTTGGTTTACTGTTTTAGATTTGAAAGATGCTTTCTTTTGCCTCCGTCTCCATGAAGCCAGCCAGAAAATTTTTGCATTTGAGTGGGAGATTCCCAGAAGTGGTTGTAAGACCCATCTCACATGGACAGATTTGCCCCAAGGTTTTTAAAACAGTTCCACGATATTCGGAGAACAACTTGCAAGAGATATGGAATCCTGGGAAGCCCCATCAGGAGGAGGACAGCTGTTGCAGTATGTAGACAACCTCCTGATTGCTACTCGAACCCAAGAGGCATGTATAGAGTGGATGGTAAGCCTCTTGACCTTTTAGGCTTACAAGGGTACTGAGTATCTCAGAAGAAGGCTCAGATAGTGAGATAAACAGTTAACTATCTGGGTTATAAGGTCAGTGCTGGACAAAGAACTCTAGGGCAAGACCATAAAGAGGCAATATGCCAGACCCCAAAACCCCAAACAATAAAGGAACAAAGAACTTTCTTGGGAATGATGGAGTGGTGCAGATTGTGGATTTATAATTACAGACTGTTGATTAAACCCCTGTATGCTCTAATCACAGAAGGGAACAGAGATCTTCAATGGACAGAAGAAGCCACACAAGCCTTCGACCAGTTAAAGAAGGCCCTCATGTCAGCCCCAGCTCTGGGACTTGCAGATGTGAATAAACCATTTTTCCTATTTTCTCACGAGAAGCAGGGGATTGCCCTGGGTATACTAGCACAGGACTTGGGCCTGTATTGGAGGGCAGTTGCCTATTTTTCCAAGCAATTGGATGTGGCAGCAAAGGGATGGCCAGGGTGTCTCAGAGATGTTGCAGCAGTGGTGCTGAACATCCAGGAAGCACGCACATTCACCCTGGGCCAGAAGATGACTGTGCTAGTGTCCCATACAGTGTCTGCAGTACTGGAAGTAAAGGAGGGACATTGGCTCTCCCCACAGAGGTTCCTGAAATATCAAGCTATAATGATAGAGCAAGATGATGTTGAGATTTTGGTCACTAACCTTGTGAAGCCAGCTTCCTTTCTCAGTGGAATGCAGGAGAACCAGTGATCCATGATTGCCTGGAGACTATCAAAGTCACCTACTCCAGTCACCTGGATCTAAAGGACACTCCTCTTGAGGACACTGAGACATGGTTTACTGATGGAAGCAGCTATGTCATCAGTGGAAACAGGCATGCTGGGTATGCAGTTACCACCTGCAGAGAGGTAATAGAGTCTGGACCATTACCAATGAACACCTCTGCACAAAAGGCTGAAATAATTGCCTTGACCCCTGCCTTAGAATTGGCAAAGGGGAAAGAAGTCAACATCTATACAGATTCAAGATATGCATTTGGGGTTGTACATGCACATGGAGCTATTTGGAAAGAAAGAGGACTATTGAACTCACAAGGGAAAAACATTAATCATGCACAAGAAAGAGTAAAATTGTTAAATGCAGTCCAGCTACCTGCAAAGGTAGCTATTATGCATATCAAGAGACACCAGAAAGTGAGGTCTGAATTGGAAGAAGGAAATGAGCTGGTGGATAGAGAGGCAAAAGAAGCAGCTAAAGGTAAAGTATCCATTGAAGCAGCTTTAATTCCAGATGGACAGATTTCCCTAGAAGGTGAGCCAAAGTATAACAAGAAGGACAAGAGACTTAGTGAGACTGAGAATGGGAAATACAAGCAGGAAGGATGGGCCATTACACAAGAAGGGAAAGGAAAGCTTGTAGTCGCCTCCTATTTGTTATGGTCACTAGTGAAAGAGGAGCATCAGAAAACCCACTGGGAAATAGATGCTTTGTCTAATTATTTAAAAGATAGGATTGTAGCCAGAAATTTACAAGGTACAGTTATTTAAGTGACTCGACAATGTAGTCTTTGCCTCCAAACTAATCCTAAAAATATTCCTAAACCAAAACTTGGACAAATTGGAAGAGGCTATGGGCCTAGGCAGCAGTGGCAAATTGATTTTTCAGAACTCCCCAGGAAAGGGGGATATTGATATTTATTGGTATTGACAGATACCTTTTCAGGATGGCTGGAAGCCTTTCCTACCAGAACTGCCAAGGCGCGCAAAGTGACTAAAGTACTGTTACAAGAGATAATACCACACTTTGGAATCCCAGCCACAATATCTTCAGATAGGGAGCCACACTTTATTTCAAAAATTGTACAGCAAATTAGTCACAAATTGGGCATAGACTGGGAACTTCATACTCCATATCATTCCCAGTCAAGTGGCCAAGTGGAAAAAATAAATCATTTAATTAAGTAGCAAATTATAAGGCTAGGGCAAGAAGCAAAATTACCTTGGCCCCAAGCTCTTCCGTTAGCGTTACTGCGAATCTGGACTAAACCAAGGACAAAAGAGAAATTAAGTCCTTTTGAGATATTATATGGAAGGCCATATGAGGTACAAGAGGGAACATCAACTCAAGTAGGGGAAGAAACCTTACACAACTACATGGTGGTCCTAAACAAACAACTCAGAGAAATTGAGAAGCATGTGGCTGGGGCTCAGAGCAGGGAATTAGATGGACCAGTACATGACATACAGCCTGGAGATTATGTGTATGTCACGTCTTTTGCAAAAAAAACTCTGGAGCCACAGTGGGAAGGACCATTCCAAGTGTTCCTCACCACTTTTACTGCAATCAAGGTCAAGGAACAGAATGCCTGGATCCACCATATGCGAGTGAAAAAGGACCCAGGAGATGTTTGGAAAGTGACACTAACGAACTGAAATTAAAGCTCACTTGGGAAAATAAATAGATTGTAGGAAGAAATTTTAGTCTAGTTTGTATTTATAATGACGTTGTTTCAAAGAATGGCAAGTATACTTTGGAAAGTTGTGGCCTTCACAATCATAGCTATGGCCACAACGCAACTGGTATATATACTTGTCAAGGAACAGCTTATGACTTTTACTCCCATAGATCCCTGTTGAAAATGATGAGAGTTACGAATGCATCTGCCTGGGGATGTGAATATGCATTTGTTCAGGATGGGTTCCTTGAATTCTATTGAGAACCTATGGAACTCATCCTGATTGGCCCTGAATGTTGTGACAAATGCTTAAGCAACTGCCCTGAATTCAGACTCAGAACAGAAGGATGTGCAGACAAGAACTATAGAATTGACTATAATATAATGCAAGTTTGTGGTGTTTCTCGGAAGTATAGAATTAGAACAATGCCACTACCAAGACAGACTGCCCAGATTAAGACTACACCCACCCAGATCCTAAAAGAGGCAATTCAACCTATAGTTACCAAAATTGGACCATATGCTATTGATGCAGGGCGACCCCCAGCCAGAGAATAACGCACTGTGACTCCATGATTCAGAAGGCTGAACAAATGCTTTATTAAGCTATACTATTTCATATTACACTACATACTAATACTATACTAAACTAATACTACACCTAATCCTAAAGAAAAACCCGTGACCCTTTACAGACAGTCACGACACAGCTTTGACCTAATTGGTCAATCAATCCAAACACCATCACCAGTGTCCAATTAACAAATCCCTTTGGGGTAAACAATCTCCATAACACATTCCACATGTGCCAAAAAACAGATGCAGCAGGTAGAGATAAGAATTGTTTTTCTTTCTCTCTGAGCTTTCTCACTGCCTTCCCCAGGAAAAATCCTGGGGAAGTTGTGCCCACTGCTCTCTGTGAAGAGAGCTGCGGCCACAATATGCCATTAAAAAGACTGGAATCCAAAGACTACTGCTTAATCTAGAATTGTCCCTGAAGCGAGTAGAAATGACAATGCAGGTAAATGCTTCTGCCGCTAGACCGGAGTGTACCCCATTCCTTAAGACCTCTTTTATGGATGGGACCACTTGGTTAGAGAAGCGTACATCATATACGCTCAGACAAAAAAGAGATCTGACTGGACTATTAGAAACAGGACTGGGGGTTTTGAATACAATGGATTCAGATGTATTAATGAACAAATTAACTGCATTTGGTAGTGACACAATTAAGTTACAACAGCCTTTACAATCTTCTTTATTAGCTTTAGGTACCACTCAGTGGAAAGTGTCCAAGATATTACCAGAACGGGAAGAGAACTTCAGTCTTGGTGGGTCTTGGTGGGTCTTGGTCAATTTTACCTATGATCCTGTCACAAGTGTAGTGACTGCTTTTGTCTTGACTATACATAATGCATTAGTGGATTTAATATACCCAATAGTCACCTTAAGGTTGAATCATGAAGGAACTGTACTATATCCTTCTGAACACAATATGGGCACGGAAAGTTGAAGGGAAGTGGCAGACTATTAATATAGAGTCATGTGCCATGAGAAGACAATTAGGTTTTATATGTGAAGGAAATATGAATAATGATCAAGATACTTGTCTAGATACAGAACAAAGCATTTATCACTTTGAAGTTCATTCAGTCAACCAGACAACCCTGCTTGTGTATTGTAATATATGGAAGGGATAATTCATGCTATTAATGTATGGTATAAAATATTGTGAAATCCAAACCATGTCTTTTGACCACCCCGGCCGGAAGCAGCTGTCTTATTTAGATTCAACTAGTTCCCGACACAAGATAATGATCAACGCCTTAACTATAAGAATAGAAGCTTCCAGGATGATGATCGTCCGTTTCCCGAGTTGTCAGGTGTAGAGAGCTTTTTGGATAATTGGTTAGCTGAGAAAGGACATTTCGATGTGATACCGATGGATAAGGATAGGGGAAACAAGCTGGGGATTATGTAACCAGTGTCCAATCACTGACAAAGGTCATAGTGACCTTCGCTGAAACGGGAAGACGGGGGAGAAAATCGCTTGACAGAAAATGTAGATATCTTAGGTAGAGAAGCTAGAAGAATGCAAACATAGAAGCAAAATAATTGTTAGAAGATAGAAGTAGGTGTGGTTGATCCAAGTGTGCTTTAACCAATAATGAGCTCAGCTTTTGCAATATGTATAAGCTTCATTAACACCAATATAAATATGTGTGAGTTTTCAATAAACTTTGAGATTTGTCATCCACGCATATGGTGTGTTGCAATTCCTCCGCCGTTCACGACAAATGGCGACCCCGGACATTCTTCTTCAACGGTAACCACGGTCGAAGCGGCGTAAGTGGTTCGGGTCCTATCGCAGCTGAGGACGGCAAAAGCACCACTGAAAAGAGGGAAGGTGCAAGGCTCCGGGTGACCTCAAAGGAGAGCCCGGCCGATACGTGCTGCCGGAAGCCTGAAAGGGCTGCAAGAAGCGCACTGTTATCGTTAACATGGATAAAGAAAGGCAAGCAGCATATGATTTATTTACTGACTTTCTACGAGGGCGTCAGGTTAAGGGTATAGATTTGCAGAAAGAGCTTCCTGGGTTGTTAGCTTATGGGTGTGCACAGGGGCTTTTTCGTAATCCGCACACGGTGCATGAATTGTCGGAGTGGCGTATATTTGGGGATAAGCTGTGGCAGGCAGTTATAGATGATGATAAGACCGCGAGAAAGTGGGGGAAGTTATGGCGAGTCGTTCATGATGAATTGCTGAAATACCAGGCAGAGGAAAGAGCTGCCCGGCAGGCCAGTGCAGCTCATGAAAGGAACAGGAGTTATGGGGACTGGTTTGGTTCCCCGCTGCCTCCTGTTACGCCCACAGTAAATCTGCCGCCGGCATCGCCTTCTACTCTAAACGGCAGTTCCCCACCCCCATCGGCGCCTGCTCTAAGCAGCACAGCCCCGCCAGCTTCGGCGCCTGTTTTAAGTGGCACCCCCTCACCGATTTCGGTTCCTGCCTCATATGGCAGTCCACCGCCGGCACCGGCATCTACATTAAGCGGCGGCTCCCTGCCGACCCTAGTTCCCGCTTCAGACAATAGCTCCCCGCCGCTAGCAGTTCCTGCTTCCGGCAGCAGCCCCCCCCCCCCCCACGTGTCCTCCGGCCGTGCTGTCCGCGCCGCCTGTCCCGGTGTCAAGCCCTATACCTCCTCTGCTTAGTGGTTCGCTCGTCCCCGGGTCGGAGAGTGACCTTGCAAGGGCCGTTGCTCAGCAGCGAAGGGAGGCATGGGCGGCGGTAGCTAAAGAATTTATGGACACGGGGGATGATGAGGCGATATCGGCTGCTATGGAAATGGCCTGCCCGGTGGTTTATTCTCCCCTGGCGGGGGGAGGGTTTCAAGCCACAATAACTGCCTTGGATTGGAAACTGTTATCGCAGTTACGATCCACGGTTAGTCAATTCGGAGTAACCAGTGAACCCACAAGACAAATGCTGGATTACATCTGGGGCACTCAGGTTTTGCTGCCGGCAGATTGCAGGACGGTAATACGGCTCATTTTTACTCAACACCAACAGCTTTTGTTCAACGCGCATTGGCACGCGATTTGTCAGCAATGTGTCGCAGTAGTACGGCAACCAGGGGACCCGTTATATGGGGTGACCCTGGAGGAGTTAATGGGGTTCGGGCCTTTTCTTAGAACGGAAGCACAAGCATTAATTGGTCCCGAAAAATGCAGGGAGGCTATGCGGTTGGCACGTTTAGCTATCGATAGAATTAAGGAGCCGGGAGGAATTCCTTCTTACATGGGGATGAAGCAAGGTAAGGAAGAGTCATTCGGAGCTTTTATAGATAGGGTAGCCAACGCTATTGAATGGGCAGGAGTCCCTGAATTCATGAAGGGGACCTTGCTAAAGCAATGCGCACTTCAAAACAGCAATCAGCTTACCAAGAATGTGTTAAATACCCTGGGAGCTAATTGGTCTATAGAGGAAGCTTTAGAACGATTAGCAAATGTTCCACTGGGATCACAAGCAATGTTAGTAGATGCTATTAAAGAGCTAGGGGTCGGGTTACAGAAGCAGGCAGAGTCTTCTCAGCACCAAATGCTGGCGGCCCTCGCCCCGCTCCAGGCAGCAGCAATAAATGCTCCACGAGCTCCATCGACTGGCCGACTCAAATGCTACCGATGTGGAGGAATGGGACATATGCGACGGGACTGTCCCGCCATCAGTGTTTGGTGTAAAGATTGCCGCCTGGATACCCACAACACCGGAGCCTGCAGACGCTGCTCGGGAAACGGCAGAGCCAGCGCGCCCACCAGCCGCCGCGCCCGGACACAAGTAGCAGCTGTCACCACTTCGGCTCAACCTGCCTCCAGCCCGCCACCACCGGGAGCCTTGGATTGGACCTCGCAGCCGCAGCAACAGTGACTTTGATGACTACTCACCCAGAAAAGGTTCCAACTGGGGTGAAGGGACCACTCATTATTGATGGATTACCTATGGGAGCTCTGCTTTTAGGACGTTCCTCGGCTACAATGATGGGATTATTTGTTTTATCTGGAGTAATAGACGCTGATTATACAGGGGAAATTTCCATTATGGTGCATACTCTTTTTCCACCGATGCGGATCGAAAAAGGACAAAGGATAGCTCAATTAATTCCTTTGCAACAGTTGGCTAAAACTGTACCCCCTCGTCAGGCACAGTCCAGAGGAGAGCATGGCTTCGGATCCACTGGAGGCCTTGCTCTTTTGACAATGAACTTAAATGAACGGCCAAAGCGCACTGTAATTTTGGATTATCAGGGTGAAAAGCAAACCTTGGTAGGATTATTAGATACTGGCGCAGACTCCAGCATTGTGAGTCCGGATTTTTGGCCCCACAATTGGCCATTGCAGTCAACCACGATGCCAGTAACCGGAGTTGGAGGCCTGACACTTGCAAGAAAAACACCCATGCTATCTGTGACTATTGAGGACAAAACTGTGCGGGGTGTTTTGTCAGTTGTACCTTTGCCTCCTACTGTGCAGTGCCTTATTGGTTGGGACATTTTGGCTCAGATGGGAGTAGTACTGACAAATGAACACCCTTTGGGCTAAGGGCCATTGCATGGACTTTCCCAATCCCATTAACCTGGACCACGGACGTTCCGGTATGGGTTAAGCAGTGGCCTTTAAAAAGGGAGAGTCTCGAACAGGTTCACATACTGGTATATGAACAATATAAACAAGGACATTTACAGCTGTCAACAAGTCCATGGAACACGCCCATCTTTGTGATTAAAAAGAAGTCGGGAAAGTATCGCTTAATACATGATTTGCGAGCTGTGAATGAACAGATGGAGCCTATGGGAGCCTTACAACCTGGATTACCTAACCCGGCTATGCTACCAAGGGACTGGCCACTTTTGATTATTGATCTGAAGGACTGCTTCTTTACTATTGCTCTGCATCCTCGAGACACTCGGAGGTTTGCATTCACTCTGCCGGCTTTGAACAGAGGGGAGCCGGACAAGAGATTTGAATGGGTATCTTTACCACAGGGCATGCGGAACAGCGCCACCTTGTGTCAACTTTATGTCGATGCAGCTTTACAACCCTTACGGCATGCCTGGCCTGACACAATCATTTACCATTATATGGATGATATTTTATTTGCACAACCAGAACCTTTTGCAGGTCAACAAATTCAAGCAATACATGATGCTTTGAAGCTTTATGGACTGACTGTAGCTTCTGAGAAAATTCAGTTATCTGCACCGTGGAAATATCTGGGGTGGACACTTACTGATCAAATTGTTACCCCTCAGAAATTGCAATTGAACATTAAATTACATACATTGCATGATGTTCAGAAATTACTGGGGGACCTACAGTGGCTACACCCCATTGTTGGTATCCCTAATGAACTCTTAGATGAGCTTCGACCTTTACTGAAGGGGACTGATCCGGCACAGCCTGTTCGTATAACCCCTGAACAGGTTAAGACACTGCAGCAGATATTGGACTGTGTTATACAAGGCAGTGTTCGGAGACGTGATCTTGATCTCCCTGTACAGCTGACAGTTTGGTGTGGACCAAAATTTTTACTTGGTGCACTTACTCAGCATAACAGAAAAACGGGGGAGATATGGGCCTTAGAATGGATATCTCCTCCACTTCAACAACATAAAACCCTTCTACAGAAAATTGAGATTTTAGCTGATCTGCTCAAAAAGGGTCGTGAACGGACAATACAGATTATGGGAAAGGAACCTGATCAGATACAAATACCAATGAAAAAGGATACATTGACATGGTATCTGGCAAACAGTATGGAGTTACAAGAGGCCCTGTTGGGAGCCGGTAGTGTGACTGCCACTGATGATATTCCCAATGTACCATTGAATTGGGTAGGACAGTGGGGTTGGATTCAATGCCCAAAAAGATCACTAAAGCCCTTATCGGATGCTATAACTGTCTACACAGATGCAGGAAGAAAATCCAAAACTGCTGCAGTGACCTGGCGAGAAAAGGGACAATGGCATCATCATATACTCCGAGCTACTGAGTTGGACACTTTGCAAACGATGGAGCTATTGGCTGTTGTATGGGCCATGATGCATTCCTCTGGACCTCTTAACATTGTAACAGATTCTTTGTATGTGGCAGGCGTGTGTGAGCGAATAGAGGATGCCTCTATAAAAGAGGTTCAGAACGGGAGGTTACATGAACTGTTTATGAAACTGCAGAGAGCAATTAAGCTAAGAAAGCATTCCTTTTGTGTTATCCATATCAGAAGTCACAAATGGGATATTGGTCTGGGAGAAGGTAACATGCGAGCAGATAAATTAGTCTCAATCACACAAGCAACTCCGATTCCCAAACAAACCATAGCCAGGGAGGCACACTCCATGTTCCACCAGAATGCAAAAGGCCTTCATAGAGAATTTCAAATACCTATGGAGGAGGCACGGGCAATAGTCAAAGCCTGTCCTATATGTAGTCATCATAATGGAGGCTGTGGTTTAGGTCTGGGAGTTAACCCAATAGGGCTGAGCACAAATGAGACCTGGCAGATGGATGTCACACACGTGGCAGAGTTTGGGAGGTTGAAGTATGTACATGTTACCATAGACACTTACAGTCATTTTATATGGGCCATAGCACAGATTGGTGAAAAAGCAGGGCAGGTAGAGAGACATCTCAGCAGTTGTTTTGCAGTAATGGGAGTGCCACAGCGCATCAAGACAGATAACGGGCCTGCTTACTGTAGCAAAAGAATAAAGCAGTTTCTGCAGATGTGGGGGATAGAACACATAACAGGCCTCCCCAATTCTCCTACAGGACAAGCGATTGTGGAGAGAGCAAATGGTACCTTGAAAAGATATCTGAGTAAATATATGGATACCAGAGAGCCACAAGAAAGATTGTTAAAGTGTTTGTTTGTTTTGAACCTCTTGTGTGTTTTTGGGGAAAATAAGGTTCCTGCTGTGATTCATCACTATGTACATGAAACAGATGGTGTAAAGAAAGATGTATGGGTGAGATACAGGGATCCCAAAACAGGACAATGGCAAGGTCCTGCCAAGGTGTTATATTGGGGCCGCGGATATCTTTGTGTTTCTACCCCTACAGGATCTTTGTGGGTACCTGCTAAATGGACCCGAGCAGCTGTGTTTGATGGAACACCTCGATCAGCTGAGCGAAGAGGATCGTCAGCGGGTGGAGACGAAGCTGCTGATCATCCTCCGACCGATACTTCTCAAACTGAAAGGACAGTGTGATGCTGCCATCGATCGAGCAGTTGATCGGTGCAAATCTCTTGATAACATATTAAGCTTGTATTCGATACTTTCTGATTTTGAATCTGAAGGGCCTAGGGGTTTAGCTTGTATTAAGTGTCAAGATAGACGTTGTACTGCATGGGCATTATTTTTCTGTGGAGGTTGTCAGGAAACTATGTGGGTACACCAAACTCGATTAGCTGAATTGTGTGAAAGCTGTAAGTTCTATTGGCGGTTTAACTCTTGGCAGAGAGATCTTACATTGTCCACAGGACTACCTGGCCGCCAAGGGTTACAATTGTATGAGTCCCCAGAACAGAAAATCCTTGCATGGTTAAGGTGGGAAATACAACATTTAGTCAAACGTGTTTTGGGGATATCTCGGTCCTGTATTTTGCAGACTAAGTGTGGTAGAAATATTCCTCTGTCACAGTCGAACGTGATAGGTCCTATTTTGGGAGGTCAGGATCCCAACCAAGTGTGGGAGGATTGTCTGAAGAGCCTAAAGAAGCTGAAGCTGAGAAAGAAGAGATATTCTTAAGGGTTTGTGACAGATATGATGGCCGAGTGGTCCAAAAGGGTGCCTGGGAAAATCATGATGGGATGGAAACTTTATGTTGTTGCTTTATTAATTTTTGCTTCTTTTGGGGACAGTGTAGACCATCAGGCATGGGCCCCACCTCAGCCCAAAACTAACATATGGGTCACCCTGGCAAACCTAACTAAACAGGAGACTATTTGCCTGTCATTATCTTCTCCTGGCAATCCGTTCACAACTTGTTTGGTTGGATTACCAGCAGATCCCTGGCCGTGCCCTTCACATGTACCAACTTGTAAGGTCAGCAACGCTAGGACAAGTGTGGATAATTGGGATCAGTGGATTTCCCACTTTCCTATAGCACCACAGGAACCCCAAGAGTTAGAGTTGCTAGGGTCAGTGATGGCAGATGCATGCATTCATTTTAACCATAGAAGCCTGCTGTCAGTCAAGAACCACTCTAAT
The DNA here is from genome assembly GCF_023055355.1 of Agelaius tricolor. NCBI lineage: Eukaryota > Metazoa > Chordata > Aves > Passeriformes > Icteridae > Agelaius > Agelaius tricolor. Next base: position 14,476,198 of record NW_027269281.1, read on the forward strand.
GTTGTAACTTCCAGCATGGCTGTCTACCGGAATGCATCGGCCTGGTGCAATTATACAACAAAGAGAGTGTCAGTCTCATCAAATGACCCTATTCAATTGCCAGCAGGATATTTCCTGATATGTGGAGACCGTGTTTGGGCCGGTATCCCATCAATGCTGCACGGAGGACCATGTACACTTGGACGGCTGTCTCTACTTACACCTAACATGTCTATGATACTGAACATGAGCCGTCGCCATCGTAGAGGCAGACGAATGGCTCATGCCTTTGCAGCTGACTGCCGAGACGATCTAAAGTTTTGGTCCCCAGCGGCCATAGTTGCAGCATCTTTCTTAGCTCCAGGGGTATCAGCAGCACGTGCTCATGCTATTTTAAATAGGTGAGGGTGTTGGCTTGCTAAACAAACAAATGCAACTTCTTTAGCGATTTCTAGTCTTTTGCTTGATGTAGATTCTATTCGCCATGCGACACTTCAAAATAGAGCTGCAATTGATTTTCTTTTACTTGCACAAGGCCATGGCTGTGATGAATTTGAGGGCATGTGTTGCATGAATCTTTCTGATCATGCACAGTCTGTTCACTCACAGCTCTCTGAGTTACGGAGGTTAACTGGGAACTTACAGGTAGAATCAGGCCTTGGTATTGATGGATGGCTCAAGTCTTTAAACTTAGGATCATGGTTACGTTCTATTGTTAAGGTTAGCATTGTAGTAGCTATTGTAGCTTTGTTGTTAATATTAGTTTTGCCTTGTTTTTGTATATGCTTGCAGAATATGGTGCGAAAGATGATAACCACCGCGTTTAACCAAACCATGCTTGTTCAACAGAAAAATGGGGGAAATGTAGAGAGCTTTTTGGATAATTGGTTAGCTGAGAAAGGACATTTTGATGTGATACCGATGGATAAGGATAGGGGAAACAAGCTGGGGATTATGTAACCGGTGTCCAATCACTGACAAAGGTCATAGTGACCTTCTCTGAAACGGGAAGACGGGGGAGAAAATCGCTTGCCAGAAAATGTAGATATCTTAGGTAGAGAAGCTAGAAGAATGCAAACATAGAAGCAAAATAATTGTTAGAAGATAGAAGTAGGTGTGGTTGATCCAAGTGTGCTTTAACCAATAATGAGCTCAGCTTTTGCAATATGTATAAGCTTCATTAACACCAATATAAATATGTGTGAGTTTTCAATAAACTTTGGGATTTGTCATCCACACATATGGTGTGTTGCAATTCCTCCGCCGTTCACGACAGTCGGGAGCCACCCAAGAGCGATTACCGCCTTGCCGATTGCATCTATCAAGATAGTCAGCAACGCCACTCTGATACATCTGAATACATGGCTCCTCTGAAGTCGATTGACACCAATGGCACACCTGGACTGGGCTTTTGTCCACCTCTGCACATGGAAAGCAACAGCGATGCATGTGAAGAGACACAAAGAAAATTTGGTCATCTTTGCCTCGGGCAGAATAAACTGTATAAAACCTCGCCGCACAAAACCACGAGTGTGAACAGGGGGGACTGACACTCGGGAGGTCAGACCCAGGTTCACCCAGCGCCGATCCTGGGCTCGACACTGTCTTTTTGGCTGTGGTGGTTTTGAAGACCGAACTTCGGTCTCACAGAAAAATTAATAAATCTTTACTAAATTTTTGATAATTTTGGCTCACTATTTGATCATTTATAACATGTATATAGGTCAAGGTTGTGTCCTGTATCAAGCACCTGTTGTATCACATCAGTATCTAGAGGCAAATTTGACTATCATACAAGAAATATTGAAGCAATACGTGGAATAAATAGACTCCACAACCTGATGTAGTTATGAAGTGGGTATGTATTGTCAGCACCCAGCACAAGCGAGATAGCTCTCGTGAAAACTTGCACCCCAAGCCCTGGTCTGAGCCACATTTTTAGTCACAAAGGTGTTCCATATACATTACATTGCACAACCTTTCCATGCATATTCAACCCCTGGCCCCACCTGTTCTCGCCTCATATGGTAATTAGATCCACGCCCTTCTGAGCATGCATTGTTTACAGTGGTGGTTGCAAGGGGTCTTTAGGTGGTCTGTGAGGCTTAAGGCCGTGGTCTTCCTCATGATTGAACTTTTGAACTTTTCTCCTTTGCACGTGCACTTTGGTCCCTTGGTGCTTATCTGAGTACGTCTGTCGATTTTGATTAGCTTGGAGACAGAGGAGTTCCTTTATCTAAGTTTCTTGCATTCCTTGGTTTTCTCCTGGTATTGTTCTTTATCGCAAGAAGCTTCAGAGATCTTCATTTTCCTATGCCCTTTGTACCATGGCAGAGGCTTCTTAAGTAAAAGGTTAAAATTCAACACACAATTCTACAAGCTAAAATTTAAATGCTTAATTCATATTGCTAACTTAAGCAAATCCCCAAAACCTCCATTTCAATATCACCTGTACCTATAGGGATGAATTTAACTTTAGTCAAGCAGTTATTGAAACATGGGGATCTAAAGGAAATTCTTGAAGAAATTGAAATTATGGGAAAGAGGACCTTAATTACAATACATCACGACACAGAGACCATATGGAGAGTTTTTAAAAGACTAGAAGATACGTCTCACCATTGGTGGGATGTACTTTTCAGATGGTCACCAAAGGCAACGATTATACTTAATGCTTTAGTTCACCCAATTATTGTTTTACTGATTTTAGTTTGTATAAGTTTGATTTTGTCTGTTGTAATGCTTGTTTGGAATTGGAGGATGCTACAATGAGTGACAGCCTTAATTTCATTATCAAGAGTGTACAGCATGATTTTAAGAGATTCTTATCGTATGATGGTTAGATGAAGAAGAATCTGTATATTAGTAAAAGAATTTACTAACTTTGTAGAGAAAGGGGACAATGAATCAAGGGGTTAAGTTAGAAATGTAGCTAGTAAGATGAAAGCTATATATTTTGGTTAAGAGCTGTCTTGGTTTGGAATGGGAAGAAATTCAGGAAAGTAATGTAAAGCTTTTTGTGTAACTGACAGTTTGTTGAACTACTGAGAAGCTAGATATGCCTCTGTGAAACACACATGTGAAAGACAAGAAACTCCAAGAAGTCACTCTTTTTTTTCTGATTAGCGAGGAGGTGGCAGGCCCCGGACCCGGCCCCTGGTCTCAGCCAGGCCAGGCTGGGCAGTCCGGCCACGGGCTGAGCCCCTTCCACCCTCCCGAGCTGCCCACCGCCGCCCCCCCCCCCCCCCCCCCCCCCCAATCGGCTCCAGTCTAACCAGGCCAGGGTCCAGCAACTGCCAGGCAGGAAGGCAGGGGAAGCTGCAGAGCCCTGGCCGGAGCAGGTCTGGAGCAGGACTGGCCGTGGCTGTGAAGATCTTATCATCAAATCCCCTTCCCCCAGCATGGCTGAGACCAGAAGCCCTTGCAGCCCATGCAGAAAACCAAAGACCAACCATGAGGCTGATCGTGACACAGCCCACCAAAAGCTACCAGCCGGAGTCAGGTAGGCCTCAGGCGTGATATTAACCCTTTCAGTGCTTCAATCCTCCCTCGAGTGAGATAAAAGAACAAGATGCAAGCATATAAAGGAACAGCATAAAGACATTGAGGTCAGTGAGGAAGAAGTAAAGTCTCAGATAAGAGGGAGGAGGAGAAGCCTTGTTTTTAAAACTGAAATCATCTTGTAAGCTGTAGAGAAAGAACTCTTTTTCCTTATAACACATGAAACTATGGGGAGATTAAAGTGTTCAAATTGATATTGAGCAAAAGCCGCCATGCTAAAATAAGCAAATGTTAAAATATCTGTGATCCCATGAGAAGTTTAAACAGTGGAAGATAAAAAAGTAGTCCTGTGCTTCCAAGAGAAGAAGAAGATCTCTATTCCCAGATGATTGGCTCTCGCAACTAAGGGATAACTATTGTGTGAATATTAAGAAAAGCTTTAGTGATGTATAGTTATGTTATTGTAGTTTAAATGTCCTCTGTTCTCCCCATAGTTTCCTTTCCCCCCCCGTATTGTTACCATCAGACAGCTGGGGTTATCTAGGACAGAAGGCGTGCATGTGTCCCTTACCTGGGGCAGTTGGGAATGGAAAAGCTTGTTGCTAAGGGGGTGTGGCATGGCAACACCTGATCTCCAATCAAGTTGCAAGAAAGCAGTCTCCACTGATAAATGGCAAAGAAGAGCTGACTGACAGACTTTGGGAGGGGCCAGGGCTAGTTGATGCAACCCCCAGGGGTATAAAAGACTGAGCATCCATCTTGAAGACGAACTGTCCACATGGTATCCATGGGGGTCAGATCCCAGCACTGCAAATTTTTCCTTATATAGTAATTTTGTTGTATTTTTATCAAGGTTTAATAGACCTTTTTTAAATTTTCAAAGTGAGCAGTTGTTTCTCACACCAGAGATGAAGATGATTTTAAAAATAGATAATGAGAACTTTTACCTTTTAACAGCTCATCTTTAAAACAATACCCCATAAGTCAACATAGCCCATCGACAATCTGTAAGAAGGCTTGTAGACATGGGAAAGATTTCACAATGGCAGGGTTCCCCAGGCGGCTGCTGCTCATGATGAAATTGAGAACCACAAGAGAACTGTTTTTTCCTCTTATAGAAAAGTCTCCATAACCTTAACAAGAGGAACTTCTCTCCCTCATTAAACTAAAGAAAGCCTATTTTTGAAGTGGTAAACTGACTAGAAATCTTAGGTGTAGTTTCTTTACATTGTCAGTAAGAAAAAAATTTGTAGGAAGAAGAGAAGTGTTCTGAAAAGTTTGTTTTCATTCTTAGTACCTTTTTTTCCCCTTCTAGTTACTTTTAATAAAATTTTCTTTATACCCTCTTAAAGTTTTGAGCCTACTTTGCCTTTCTCCTAATCCTGTCTCACAGCAAGAAGTGAGTGTATTTGTGCATTAGCCAAGAAAATCTCAAAATTAGAGAAATCTTAAATTAGCAAACCAAAACCACTACAAGAGCTTAACAAGGAAATTAATTGTTACCAGGTGGGGACAATTGAAGACAATATATCATGTATTTGACTTAGTTGTGTTCTTAGAAATAACAGGAAATATATGAAGTATTGTAAAAGTGTAGGAACCATAAATATACCTGGCTTCTAAGAATAATTGAGCCCCGGAGAGGGGGTTTGGACCATGACCAACGGGTCAAGAAACCCTGCCAACCAGATAAAGGTGAAGAGTTTACCATGAGGAAGATCTCCTTCTTCATCTTCGGAAGCCCACTGACCCAATTAAAGAAGAGGACTGCGCAGCCGTAATGAACATTCAGCTAATTATAATACAAAGCAGGAGCAGGTGATGCATATGTATAGGCGTCTCGGATGTCTTTATGAATGTGTAGAACTTTCGTGGATATATGGAGAAGCTACAGTTTTGGAAATTCGCACATGCCTTTGGAGGACTACCTCCCATGTGCCCAGGGCACTGAATCAACATTCCCCTTTTCAACTTTAATTAGTTGAAGAGTCATCTGTCCGTGCATCAAGACCACCAGTTAACCAAGTCTCTTAAAGCTGAAATCAAAGAAAGTGAATGGACTATTACACCAGAGGGACAGATTGTAGTCCCACCTCAGTGAGAACATGAAAGCACCCATAGGGGAACAGAGAACATTTTGAAACATCTGAAGAAAGTAGTAATAGAAAGGGAAATGACCGATATTGTACAGTCTATAACAAGCAGATGTGAAATCTACCCTAGAAACCATCCCAACATGAGCAAAAGAGTTGTGTTAGAAATAACAGAGGCAAGGGGTTTTCCTGGAGATTATTGGTGAGTAGATTTTGCTGAGTTACCATGCAAAGAAGGATACAGGTGTGTATTGGTGTTTGTTGACACCTTTAGTGGATGGTCTGAGGCTTACCCCTGTTGCAGTAACACAGCAAAGGAGGTGGTGAAAGTTTTGTTCAATCATATAATTACATTGTTTGGGGTTCTTTTGGGGTTGTTCCCCCAGTGATTGGGAAAGTTAGTCAAATGTTGGGAATTGTTTGGGATCTGTAAATTTCCTACACACCCCAGACAAGTGATAAGGTTGAACATGTGAATGAAACCCTTAAAACCCAGATTATTAAAATTTGTCAACAAACATCCATTACATGGATTCAGGCCTTGCCTATTGTCACAGCACAGCTGGTCTGTAGCTGGACAGATAAATCTGGCCATAACAGAAATCCAATTTGGCTAGCCTAGTTTGTTATAGAAAAGAAGTAAACAAGTCCCTGGGTGAGCAATGATAGGATGGATTTGAACTCAAACAGGGGACCCCAGCCAATCCCATTCAATCCTGAATGCAGACATATCATTGGCCAGGGAGCTGAGTGGTGCTGAGGCCCCAACCAATCAGTCATTCAGGCATGGGAATTTTGAACCCCCTATAAAAGGAGGCGGCCATAATAAATCTTTGCTGTTTGTCGCATGATCTTCAGTGAGTCCTGTTGCGTGTGTGTCGCCAACCTACGACCGTAACATAATAGCTTATAGCCTTACTGAGAATCTGCATACAACCAAGTCAGAGAGACAGCATAAGTCCTTATGAAATATTGCACGGCAGAGCATATCAAATTATGTATATTAAGGGAGAAATTCATATGAGGGGAAGTTAGTCTTTGCATATTAACTTACAGAGGTATTTAATAGCTTTAAGTTCCACTTTGCAGACGCTCCAGAGATTCGTCTTGTTATCCAGACCAATAGGACTGGACACACCTGCTCATCCATTCCAGCCTGGAGACTGAGGCTATGTTAAATGGTGGGACAGTGACCCTTTAGAAGTCCTGACTATCTTCACTGCAGCCAAAGGTGCTGGCAGACAACCCTGAAAAGTGTGTTGTTTTATTTCTAGGTTCTTTAATCATCGAGAGAATAAGATGGAAAACAACTAGTCAGTTGAGATAAGGCAATTTACTAAAGCAAAGAAAAAAAAAACAAGCAAAAGTTTGCATGCACATAAGCAAAACAAAAAGTTAATCTCTACTTTCCATCAGTGAGCAATGTTCAGACTTCCCAGGAAGCAGGGCTTCAGTGTCGCAGACATCTTTTCATTAAAAATCCTTTCTTAGGATTTTTCTTCCTGAGAAGCTGAGAGGCTTCAGGAACAAAATGTAAACAATGGTTATCTGCTGCTGTGGAATGCAACAGGTGCATCTGTGATTGGCCCATCTTGGATGTTTATAATTAATGGCCAATCCCAGCCCAGTTAGCTTGGACTCTGTCCGAGACACAAACCTTTATTATTCATTCCTTTCTATTCTTAGCTTAGCCTAGCCTTCTGATGAGAACTTTTCCTTCTATTCGTTTTAGTATAGTTTTAATGTAATGTACATCATAAAATAATAAATCAAGCCTTCTGAACATGGAGTCAACATTCTCGTCTCTTCCCTCATCCAAAGACTCCTGTGACCACCATCACACTTCAGCACACATAGCGGTTGTTCCAGAAGGCAAATGTAGAATAATGAATGCCCCCTGTTCCTCCTCCCTCCCTTAGCTTTTATATCTGAGCTGCTGTCATATGGTATGGAATATCCCTTTGGTTAATTTAGGTCAGTTGGCCTGGTTGTGTCCCCTGTCAGGATCTTGCTCACTCCCAGCCCCTTGATGGAGGGGAAGGAATGCTGGAGAGACAGCGTTGCTCAACAATAGCCAAAACACTGGTGTGTTATCAACACCCTTCCAGCTACCAATGCAAAGCACAGCACTGTGAGGGCTGCTAAGGAAAAAAATTAACTTTATCTCACTCAGACCCAATACACCATCTTACGAACAACAGCTCTCTGAGACCTGTTGCAATGCAAGTCCATCCCACACACAAGAGTCTTCCTCAAACTGCTGCAGTGTGGGTCACTCTTCCATGGGATGCAGTCCTGCAAGGACAGGCTGGTCCATCCTGGGAGCAGGGCCCCTCCATGGGCTACAGGTGGATCTCTGTATCCCCATGGATCTCCATGGGCTGCAGGGTGACAGCCTACTTCACCATGTTCTGCACCATGGGCTGCAGAGGAGTCTTGGTTCTGGTGCCTGGAGCACCTCCTGTCCCTCCTTCTTCACTGACCTTGGTGTCTACATAGTTGTTCTTCTCACATGTTCTCACTCATTGTTCTCACTCCACTCTTCTGTGGCTGAAATGATAACTGTGCAACAACTTTTTGATTTCTTCTTAAATATGTTATCACATAGGTGTTACCACTGTTTCTAATTGGCCCAGCCTTGGCCAGAGGCACATCCATCTTTGTAGCTACCAGGGATTGGCTCTGCTGGACATGAAGGAAGCTTGTAGCAGCTTCTCACAGAAGCCACCCCTGTAACCCCCTATTACCAAAAACCAGGCCATGCAAACCCAATACGTTGAAATAAGTTAAAAGACTATTTAGAAGACAACAGCATAAAGAACTACAAGCAAAAGCTATGCCAGAATCTGAAACAGTGAAATGAGTCTGTTTCTATCAACTGGTTATGAAGACTTGGAGTCTTGCAGATGTCGTACACAAGGAGTTAGTGATCTTGGCCAAGTCATGTCTATTCTACTTGGCCTTGTACTTGAGGTTTGAGAAGTCCACAGGTTAGCATTAATCACTGCTCTAAAACAATCTGCTGGAATGACCCATGCCAGCCTGTGAAGCACTAGTGGATGTTATCATTCCAACCTGTCAGGAGAAGATACATGGATTTGTTACACTAAATGTTACACAAAACCTTCCATGGTATGGAGGGAAGAATCTCTCCACAGACAAGAACTGCACACCACACTCTGGGGAAATCCATCCAGGGTCCATCCAATGCTGCATGAAGGCAGGGTTCCCAGCAACGGAAGGTTAATAAGATCTACTTGCTATATATATTCCTCTTTTTAATCTAACTTATTAAAACAGCTTTTTTAAGCTATTTGTTGTCAGGCATTTTTTATTGAGATCTGAAAGGAGACCTGCACTGCACCATTCCCTCCAATGTAGAATATCTGCAAAAAAGTTACAGTTGTATAAAGTGGAACTAGCTAGAGATGGCTTAAGTTGTCATTTATGTCTGCAAGTGAGAAACACATTATTTCTGTCAAGATTAAAAAGCCTGTTCTCTGGTCAGATTACTGCATAGATGATATCAGGGAAAGACCCTGAATCCTAAATGCCAGGAGGATGGCAACAAAGTTGTAGCACATTACATACACCAGTCTTTTCCGTGTTTAACCATGTGTTATATTCCAAACAAGGGAAAACAGGTAATAGGCAACAATCTTGTCCAAAATTTATGAAAGCTGAAGTTGGCAAGACTGAGGCAAAGGATAACTCCATAACAGCTGATGAGTCCTAAAGGGCACAAAAGATCTGTCCAGAAAACAGTTTGACAGTCAAGAATCCTGAGAAGTTATGAGAACTTGACAATGGGCATCCCTTCTACTCAGTACCAGTCCACTTGCACAGAAATGTCTTAGTCCTCACAAGCATGAATGTATGAGTAAATGAAATCTGAAAGCAAATGAACATGAGTGGGCAAAGTCAACCCACTTACAGACTGTGTAAATAAATATCTCCTACCTCTTCTATAAGATCTGACATTAAATTTTATTTTGCTATTTTCCCTATAGTCAGTTCTCTATGTCTCTGACATGCATGTTTACCTCCAGTTCTCTTTCCTTTTCTCTGAAGGTTTTCAGTTCAGAGTGAAATTGGTACATTTCTGGAGGACCAGTAGATTCTTCAGTGGCTTCAAGCAAATTAATCTTAATAAGTTTTGCAAATTTTGAAACTTTCCCCTACAAAATAAAAAAGTTATAAAAATGCAGTAGTAGTTAAAATAATTCTATGCAGCAATATTGAATTTAAATACAGCAACCTATTTCTCATCAAGATTGTGACAGTGGTCACAGGGGTTTTCAGGTGAGGGAAGAGACGAGAATGTTGACTCCATGTTCAGAAGGCTTGATTTATTATTTTATGATATATGTTACATTAAGACTATACTAAAGAATAGAAGGAAAGTTTTTCTCTCAGAAGGCTAGCTAAGAATAGAATGGAATGAATAACAAAGATCTGTGGCTCGGACAGAGCGTGAGAGCCAGCTCTGCCGTGACGGGTCAGTAAATCCAAGCATCCACAGGAGACCAATCACGGATCCACCTGTTGCATTCCACAGCAGCAGATAACCATTGTTTACATTTTGTTTCTGAGGCCTCAGCTTCTCAGAAGGGAAAAACTCCCAAGAAAGGATTTTTAGTGAAAGGATGTCTGCGACACAAGATCAACTGATTTACAGTTTTAAGTCAGATAATCATATTCTGTTTAACTTTGAGACCAATCTCCTGAAACAGTTACCCAATCCTCCCAAACTTTTGTAGGGATTCCATATGTGGTTTTGTTGGAGCTGTTCTGTCATAACTTACGCTTAAATCTTAGCTGTTCTTGTCCGGGGTGGTTTGGCTTTGTTGGCAGCTTTTGAGAGTAGCTGCTAAGGGTGAGGACTGGTTGTTTTTCAATTGTCTATATGCTTTTTCTGAGCAAGATAGTTCAGAAAATCAAAGATGTTATTTTACTGAATTACTAATGTTGTTTCTCAGGCTGTTAATGCCACATCTTTAGTAAATGCCATGATGTCTTGGGGTGATTTTATGAAGGTACTTTATTCCCTAACCATCTGCTTTATGTCCAGAAATGTCTGCAGTATCTTTAAGATGAATCAGGAGGCGGGGCCAGAGCCTGGGAACCCAGGGCGTGAGCTCCGTTCAATTTCTTTTCCCAGTGTGTTCTGGACAGGGTGGATTGTAGATGTTGCATTGTTCTTTTTGTTGGATTAGTTTTTTGTTAGCTTGAAGCCAGAAGTTTTTTTTCCCTTCCCTCCCCCTAGCCAGAAGGCTGTACTGGGGACTTTTTTGAGGTTTTTTTTGGTTTTTTTCCCCTTGAACTGTTTTTGGCTTGGCTTGTTTTTCTTTTCAGCCTGTCTGGGGAGGTGGTGGTCGACCGCCCGAAACCTGAGACCTCGGAGGAGCTGAACCAACACGAGAAAAGACATTAAACTCCACCAACTTTGACTGCTGTGAGGAGAAGACCCATGCCAGAAATCCGACAGGTTCCCAGCCATTGCGTGAACTCTTCTCCCCACTTCCCAGAGACAAAGAAGGGCAGCTGCCATCTTTGCCTCTTGGCCATGGGGTGAGGTGGAGGTGGGGTGTAGGGTTCTATTTTTTATTTTTTCACTGTCATCCCCTGGTGTCCATTTCTCTCAGTGGCAGAAGAAAAGGGAGTTATTGAAGCTGTCAGGAAAATTAATCCCCAAACACCAGAGTGTGAGAAACTAAGCCCATTACTCCATTAAAATTTAAAGAAAATTTAATAAGGGACAATAGGGGACAAAGTCAATAAAGCAAAAGGAACAGCACTGGGTGTGTTAGTGTTCAGGAACACATAATCATGGAATGATTATATGCAGGAGCTTTTATTGAAGAGCTCTGGGTGTCAGGGGTGTACAGACCCAAATCTGACTCCACCATGGGTTCAAGATGAACATGTTTTTATATTTTATCGTTATATAACTTACATATTAATTATTAAGTTTACATTGTTCTATTGTATACATTGATTTCATCCAAGCATGGGTTTCTAGTGATCTCCCTCAAACCCTTGAACATAGTTTCTCATGATTCTTCTTACGATTAAACAATAATTATATCTAATTACTAAGCAATCATCACATCTAACAATTATATAATTTATCATATACTGGTTACACACGTGCAGTTTCACATGATCTGGCAAACACAAGGCTTAACATTTCCCAGGGCCTACCAAGCCTAACTTTCTTTCTAACTCCCCTGAATATACCATGATTTTAGAAACATTTTATCCCTATACTATCAGGTGCTTAGCTGCAGACAGAGGCACACCAGCCAACATAGTGAGAAAAATGTGTATTTTATGATTGGCTTTTCGCAATTATTAAAAGTATTATTATATGTGTTATGTTAGAAAGTTATGCTGTATTAATTCTCTTAAGTAGTGTGTTAAATATAGTTTTAGGTTATAACATAATGTTAAAATAGAAACTATGCTATGTAAGATACTTTTTAACTAGCTCAAGAAAGAGATGAGATAATCAAGAAATTCTTCACACAGAGATAACAGCAACAAGACACTAATATCCTAAAAGAGAAGAATTATTACCCCCTTATCAGAAGAGACAAACTTTCTTCCACCTCCTTCTCATCTTTTCATCTTTAAGGCGTCAACAGGATTAATAAGGAGGAGTTGACAATAACCAGACAACACCCTTTGTTTGAAAAGAATTTTTGAATCATGCATGAAATATATGAATGTTCAACAGACTATTGCTTTTAAGGGTTAATCCCTTGTTAGCGAGCTATGCTTTCAAGAGGAAAGCATCCGAATGTTCGTAATTCTTTGCTTTTACTGTCCTTTATTGTCCTAACTCTGACTGTCCAAATTCTTATTGCGCTAATTTGTATTACTATTTTTATAACCATTTTATTACTATTAAACTTTTAAAATTTTAAAACATGTTGTTTTTCATAACAGCAACACCCCTTATATACCCTGGGTATTGCATCAGCCTAACACATATTTACAAATGCTTATACATATCCAAACATTTTAACATAGTTCCTCCTCCATTCCGCCTTTTTGGAGCGCTTGCAGTGGTCCTAGTCGTGGTCATTTGTTACTTTTCGATAAATTTAACAGGTTTCAATTCCTTCATTGGTTAAATGCTAACATTACAACAACTCTTCACCAACACTGGTATCACAACACAACATTCACGTTAAAAGAACTCTAAACTTTAGCAAAAATTCTTTTACAAAAGTCAACATTATAAAACACATAGTATTCACTCTAACAATTGTGAAAGCCAGCACTATAATATATTTATCACAATCTCTCCTCTTCCTTTTCATAAATCATTTGGCTTGAGCAAAAATTCTTTTTTTTTAACTTCGGTGATACAATCATGTTTTTCATAAATCAATTAAGCTTCTTTGAAAGGGTCCTTTGTTTTGTCTTCTTTAACATCATTATCTTTTGTGCCGTTCCGGATATAGCCAATTTTGGGTCCATAGGCATTGCCATTACTGGCATACCCTGGTCTACACTAGTGATTAGCTGAATAAAACATTGAATCAGACAAGGAAGAAATAATAAATCAGCTGCTGCACATAAGAGGAAGAAGCTTAGCTTTTTCCACCATTCCATTTCCAATAAATTGTCCCATCAACTGGCTTTTAGTATTGATTCCCATTTCTGGACCAGGACATGGGCTATTTTTCTGATATCCTTGCCTATATCCAGGATGGCATCCCTGTCATCATCTATTTTCAAGCAACAGTCAGATGTATTAAATTTTCAGACACCCCCTTCTTCTGCTAATAAGTAGTCTAAAGTCAACCTTTTCTGATACACTGCAGCTCTTGTTTGCATTTGTTGGTTTGATATTAATTGCGGTGCTAGGTCAGTTTTGTTAGTTATTATTTCTACAACTGTTTGGAGTCTTATAATATGATTTAGCATATAAATTTGGGTTCAGTATTCCCAACTCCCATCTTGTGCCCATGTGGCTGACCCATACATTTCCAATATTCGTTCAGGAGGCCATTCCTCATTCTCCCATTTTTGAGGTCCTCTGATTAATTCTCTTTCATTTTAAAGGCTTTGTAAACTGGCACCCCTAAGTCATCGCCATCCTGCCCTGGTGAAAGAAAAAATCCTGGCTGTGTAATTCCCAGAGTACCACTCCCTTTCCAATGGGGAGAATTTTGAGTAAGCTCTTTTCCCACATATCCAGAATAGGCCATCTAGAGCTCTCCAATAATCGTTACTCTGTTGATGTATATTTTCCCAAAATTTTGATATCTCCAGGATTTCAGAATAGGGATTTTTTTCCCCTGTAATATTACATAGAAAAAGTCCAGTTTCATTATTATATTCACAATTTTTATTAGTTTTTCTCTGGGCCTAGTACACCGTTGGTTCTTCAAGGACCCACCATGTAAAAGTCCCATTATTAACTTTATATATCTTACAGAGGGTACTTCCTTCTTTATTAAGAAAATTTTTCCCAGTGTGCCAGAGGCACTCTTCTCCTACCATTGTTGAACTCAAGATCCACCCTTCTGGTCAGTTGTCCCCTCTTATATTTGTTCGATTCCATTTAAGGAGTTCAACAGGGCCTAGGCTACTGCCTTTCCATGGCCATTCCTCGATCATTATGGCCCCCCCACAAACCCAACAATTGGTTACATTTAGTTCTCTACTTATTCTTTCCCCCAAATCCACAAATGTCCCAATACGGCACAAAATGAAGGACACTCACACGCTGGAATGTCCAAGGCAAAAAAAGGCTCATTTATTTCGGGACCTCTATATTTATAAAATTCCAAAAGTGACCATGGATTGGAGGATGAAATTGCCACCTCTCCAACCACACTGGTCAAACCAACAGTCCATCGGTTCTCTCATCCTCCAGAAAGGAATGCAAAACAATCATTATTTACATGAAAAGTGTGTGGGAAACTCCATTACAAAAATGTAAACATCAGAAGGCTTAGAAGAACTTTAGAAGAACAGGGCAACACACAAACAGGTTTTTCACTAATCTAGGGATTTCTATTTCCTTTTCCAATTGTCATTTGAGTTTTGTATACAAATCTTCATGTGGGGTTGCCCCCGAATTAGATTGCTTTATTTGTTTTGTCATCTTGCTTACTATTTGTTCTTTTACCAAATCCTGGACTCCATCCCTGAGAGCAATTGTAAAGCAAACCCATCTTTCCCCCTTTGGGCATCTACTTCCCAGCCTTTGCCCACCTTGTCCTAAGTTTTCTGCAACCCAGAATGTCGGCTTGTTCTGTGTACAGGTTTCTAATTTGGATGAGTCACAACAGTATCTGTTGATGTGGGTGTGAGCAGTGAAAAAAGAACCTTGGGATTTTCCTAAGTAAAGCGATTGGTAGTACTTATGACATGGATTTTCTTGAATTCCAAAAGGGAAAAGACAAAAAAGGAGTAACGGACAAAAAAGGAATAACAGAGTATGGCTTCTACCCCCACCTCTCATGCCTATGGGGTTGCTTGGACAGTACAAGAGCCCGGCCGAGGCTTCACTCAAGATGGACTCAGAGTCACAGGTTTTCACACTTTTATAAGTTTTGGTCCATTTACATATTGGGGTTAATTGCTCAATTACAGCTTCAGGTTATGAAGTCCCATCCTCCTAGTTTGCTCTCCTCAATTCGCTGTTGTTTATACATATTGGGCCAGAAGCTGCAACAGTGTCCTTGGTTCTCAGGCTGGAAAAGGATTGTTTTGTCTAACTACCCTGTGAAGAGAACTTGCTAACACTTTATTTGAAGTTCAGAGTTATATACTAATGCAGTACAGAATCTAGAAAATATGAAAGCTAAAACTTAAGTCATCATTAGGACCCCCTGACCAATACAGTCCTGATCCTCCTGCCTGGAGCAGAAGTGGATATTGGAGGTTACTCGAAACTTATCCTGACAGTACTTGAAACCACTGATATGAACTTGGCCTTGTTTCTCAATTATCTGTGATCCTTGGAACATTCCTTGGATCATTTGAGTCATCTCAGTTCATTACACCCCAGTCCTCGTTTAAGAGTCAGTTTTGTATCACCCGGTCTAGATGCTATGGTCCATTCTTTAGGTTCTTCCACAGGTCCTTTGATTCTGCTGGCGTGGATCCACCCTCTTTCCTTGGTTCAGGTCGCAGCTTCAGTCATCAGTAGTACCTGAAAAGGACCTTCCCATTGTGAAGTTAAAGATTGTTCTTTCAATGTTTTAACCAATACCCATTCTCCCGGATGAATGTTATGGATCTTGAAATCTAGGGGTGTGGTTTGAGGGATTAGCCCTTTTAATCATAAATTTTCTAGAGTTTGTGCAATTTTGGTGGCATATTTTCTAACACTCGCTTCCCCTTCTTCGTAAGTAGCAGTTTCATGTTGAGTGGTCAAAAAGGGCAATCCAAACATCATTTCATAGGGTGACACTGCCAGGTCTGATCTGGGTTGTGTCCAGACCCCTAGTAGTGCCAGAGGCAAACACTTTACCACTGACATCTGAGTTTCAATCATCAATTTAGTTAAAGTCCTTTTTAAAGTTTGGTTCTGTTTTGTGGAGAGAGAGCCAAAAACTCCACAACTTTGTGAAAGTTGTAAAGCCTGTATGCTTATTACAGCGCCGGACGCATGTGGAGATTACTCTCTTTAAAAGGCATGCGTACCTGTCATGGTTTGACACTGGCACAATGCCAGTGCCCCCATGAGAATACCCTCTCCCTGGTTTCTGCTGTGAGATGTGACCAGGAATAAGCAAAGCAGGCTTCCACTTAGAAAAAAAAAAATTAACTAAACTACAAGGGAAAGGAAAAAAAAGAAACACACAAGGAAAATGAAAACTTCACAAATACATCTCCTCCTCCTCCCCACCAAATTCCCAATACAATACATCCCCCAAATCATCGACTCTCGGTCCGGCACCACCCTTCAGAATACTCAATCCTCAGTTCATCAAGAGGAGAAGGAGTCCTTCTTGTGCCAACGGTGACCTCTTCCTTTCATGTCCAGCGCTCTCACCACTGAACACGGACCAGGGCTGCTTTTAGGGTTGTCTTTTAAGGATGCTTCGTCCCACTCCAAAAAGGCACAGTCTCAACTTTGGGACATCTGTCCCCCCCCCCCCCCCCATATTTTTTGCAACCCCTGGGGCCGAGGGGTACCCACACCAAACCCTCTTGGTCCTGAGGCATTGCCTCCCCCTAGAATGCAGTCTCTGTATCACAAGGAAACATGGCTCTGTCCATGGCTACACAAAAAGAGTCCAGCATAAGCTACTCCATCATCTCTTCCACCTGAGTTCTTCTCTATTCTTTTCAGATCTCTCCCTTGCTCAGACCTCCAACTCTTACTCAGCTCCCTCTTCATCTTCTGCTCCATCCCCCTTCAGGAGAGGTCAATGCTCTGCAGAGTTTTCATTGTCCACAAAAGGGTTAAAAGCTCTTACAAGCGGCTGGACACATGACGCAAGGTATCCCCCCCTCCTTTTTCGCCGGCGGGCTGCGCAGCCAGCACAAGATAACAGTCCCCGGCACTGGCGCGTGCTCTCTCTCTCTCTCTCTCCGAGGAGGGGCAGGGGGCCAGGCCTACCTCATGGCCGTGTGGCTGCCCCTCCCCTGCCCAGCAGCAGCAGCTGGGGGGGGGGGGAGAGATCCAAACTCTTTCCCGCTGGAAATCCAAAAAGAGCCTCCCAGGGGGAGAGCTCTGCTTTTAACCCTGTGTTCTCAGAGGCGGATCCAATGTCCCAATGGACACACTAGGTGCCAATATTAAAATCTGAGCACCCATTGGCCTGACCACAGCATCCCAGAAAACATATTTCCTGTCGAACCACCACAGTACCTCTGGGAACTTCAGGTCCCTTTTTATCCCCCTCTCAAATACATATGCATACAGTTTCACAATAGGTTCATACATATTCATTTTTACAAATTTCACATGACATTTGCCACTAGTTCTTCTTTATCAGAAAGAATTCCTAGGTCAGGCTGACCTGCTTCCACAGCAGTTTCTGTCTCTATCACTCTCTGTCTCCCCCTCCTTATCTCTGTCCTTCACTGAAACAGTCTCTCTTGAGCCTAGGCCTTGCAGTCAGGCTATACAGACTTAAAGATGTGCATTTCACCTAAATCAAAATGGATTTATACTCTGGGGAATTTCACTCTGTCTCATTTCCCCCCTTTTCTAGAAAATAAACAAATTCTTTTACTTACTTCAAACTCTTATGACAATAAGTGTCTCTTAATGCTTTACCATGTACGTTTGATAAGGAAGGTAGCACAGCTACTCGCTGTAGTATTCTTCAATTCCAAATTAGCAATATAATGGATAATCTTAAACTTATTCTAACTAATATTAACAAAACTACAATGGGATGACACAACTTATTAAAGATTCCATTTGCAGTTGGTGACCACCTAAAGATCACATCTCACTAGTGATGATCTGCATTTTGTTTTATTCTCTGTAGAATTCTGGTTATTTCTTTTGTATCATGTTGGACAGTAATTAAGGTTTTCTTTCTGCTTTCTTGGATTTCTTTCAAGATCTCCAGTAGGTCTTGGTGCTTAATTAATTGTTTTACTAATGTAAGGTCCATCTCAATAGGCGTAGGTGATAGTCTGTAATACATTGTATAATTGGTTTTAATCATCTGGTGGGATGTCACTGGGGCAAAGTATGAAAAATCACACTCGATAATCTTAACAAAATTAGAAATACAAAAATTGGAATGATTTCTACTGGACAAAATAACATCGTTGCTATCAATTTTTACAGCAGCACAGGCAGTTCTCAGGCACACACACCCTTTTCCAGTATATATGAGCACAGTTTTCTGGTCAGTGACTGGATGAACTTTGAAGTGGCAAATACTTTGTTCAGTGTCTAGACACACATCTTGGGCATTAATAGTATTGCTTTCACAAATTAATCTCATCTGTCCTCTGGTAATGCAGGATTCTAAGTTTACTGTTTGCTACTTTTCATTCACTTTTCGTGCCTACATTCTATGTTCTGAAGGGTAGAGTATTGTTTTTCCATGGTTTAATCCTAGTGCAATGATGGGATGGATAACATAAACAGTGGCATTACGTATGGTAAGCACAAAGGCAGTGGCCACATTAGAAGCAGGATCATAGGTGAAATTTACCATAGTCCACCAGGATTGAAACTTCCTTTCAAAATCAATCGCATTATCCCAGACAATTTTTTGAATTTCAGCTGGAAAATTACTTTCACCCCCTTCCCATATGATCAGAGCTGCTGTTGCCTGCATTCGTAACTGTGCTTGTATACAACTGAAAGCTAAAGACACATTATCTTGAACTGTACTAAGTGCTTCTACTATTAACTTGTGGTCTTGGTCCTCGGCCTTTTCCCACTTTGGCAGTACTTTTGAAATCTGCCACTGGCTAGTTCTTAATGCCAATAGAGATGACTGTAAAGGCTGCTTCAATTTTGTTAGGCCAACTGCTGCAGTGGCCAGTTTATTCATCGGTATTTCTGAATTAATTCTATTTAAAACTCCTAATCTTGTCCTTAATATTCCAGTTAGATCCTTTCTTATTCTGCTCCTGAGATATACTTGTCTTTGTAACCATGTTGTCTAGCCCTCAAAGGATGTTCTTAGGAAAGAGGAGCAGGCTGGTTGGATTTTTGAGATGTTAATTTGCATTAGCAACTCAACACGTTTGACAGACCATTCTGGATTGAACAACAATTGTTGTTCACTCACATTCCTCACTACATAGGGGCTTATTTCATACACTTCAGGTTCAAGTTTGGGTTGAGTCTGAACTATTTGAGTCCTAGTGTGAGTTGTATAAGGTCTTGCTGTTTTAAAAAGTGCAGTGTCTACTTTGAATTTAAATGCAAGTCCAATAGCATCTCAAGCCCAAAGGCAAGTCACTTCTACAGGCTGTATTAAGGTGAAATTACACCAACAGTCTGATTCACTTAGGCTATCACAAACTTCCTGGTGTTTGTATACACCAGGAGAGGTTGAGACACTAATTGCATTTGGTCTCTCATAAGCTGTCCCATTGATGACTCAGCACCTTACTTTGATTTCTTCTCTTCTGATCCTTTGAAGTGTCCACAGTTCTCGTTCCTGCCATTCTTGCTCTTCATATACCTGATTCCCGTGGATTACTACAGTGGATAGGTTTAAATCTTTCATCTCAGAAGGTTCTCCCATGGGTCCAGTATACTGACTAAAAGCCTGGGACTAAGGCCATTCAGCATCGCTTTGGATAGAGGTACTCTCTAGTTCTAAAACTTCAGTTATAATTACATACAAAACAATTCTGTAAATTAAAGTATGAACTACCCCTGACCGCAATATACTCATTTTGCCCAAGTAAGTTTTAGTCTCAGTTCATTGTCTCCTGGTGTCACTCTCTAAGGGGCTTCTGGGGCCTTCTTCACTCAAGAGTGATGGATCCAGGCATTCTGCTCTTTGATTTTGATTGCAGTGAAGGTGGTGAGAAGCACTTGGAACAGTCCCTCCCACTGTGGTTCTAAAGTCTTTTCTGTAAGAGACTTAACATATACATAATCTCCAGGCTGTATGTTATGAACTGGCCCATCTAGCTGCCTGCTCTGAGTTCTAGCCACGTGTTTCTCAATTTCTCTGAGCTGTTTGCTTAAAGCCACCATGTAGGTGGCCAGTGTTACTTCCTTAATGTGGGTGGACATTCCCTTTTGTATTCCATATGGTCTTCCATAGAGTATTTCAAAAGGACTCAACTTTTCTTTAGCTCGAGATTTAGTTCGAATTCGCAATAGTGTCAGTGGAAGAGCTTGGGGCCAGGGTAGATTAACTTCTTGCTCCAGTCTTATAATTTGCTGCTTAATCAAATGATTCATTTTCTCTACCTGGCTGCTTGATTGGGGGTGGTATGGAGTGTGAAGTTCCTAATCTATGCCTAGGTGGCTACTAATCTGTTGCACTATTTTGGAAATGAAATGTGATCTTCTATCTGAGTATATTGTGGCTGGAACTCTGAAGTGTGGTATTATTTCTTGTAATAATACCCTGGTTACCTCTCGAGCTTTGACAGTTCTGCTGGGGAATGCTTCTGGCCACCATGAAAATGTATCTGTCAATACCAGTAAATACTGATACCCCCCTTTCCTTGGGAGTTCTGAAAAGTCAATTTGCCACTGCGATCCAGGCCCATGGCCTCTCCCAATCTGACTGAGTTTCAGCCTGGGGGTATTTTTGGGGTTAGTCTGGAGGCAAAGATCAGACTGTCAGGTCACTTGAGTAATAGTGGCATATAAATTCCTAGCAACAATTCTTTCAGTCAAGTAGGTGTATAGGGCATCTATTCCACAGTGTGCTTTCTGGTGTTCTTCCCTTACTAGTGACCACAATAAATGGGAAGGGATTACCAGTTTCTTTTCAGTGGTAGCCCACCCTTCTTGGTTATACGTCTTTCTTTGATCTTCAATTAATTTTCTATCTCTCTTATTATATTTTGGCTTACCTTCAAGGGAAATTTGTCCATCTGGAATTAGGGCTCTTTTAGTAGTTACCTCACCTTTTGCTGCTTCTTTTGCCTCTCTATCTGCCAGCTCGTTTCCTTCTTCTAATTCTGAGCTCACTCTTTGGTGTGCCTTAATATGTATAATTGCTACCTTTTCAGGCAGGTGAACTGCTTCCAGCAGCTGGATTATCTCTTGTGCATGTTTGATATTCTTTCCCTGTGTGGTCAGCAGTCCCTTCTCTTTCCAGATGACTCCATGTGCATGTATGACTCCAAGTGCATACTTCGAGTCTGCATAGATGTTTATTGTCTTTCTTTTTGCCATTTCCAAGGCACGGGTCAGGGCAATTATCTCAGCCTTCTGTGCAGAGGTACTTGTTGGTAAGGGTCCAGATTCTATTACCTCTCTGCAGGTGGTCACTTCATACCTAGCATGTTGCTTCCCATTGGCAACATAGCTACTCTTGCCAGTGAACCAGGTCTCTGCGTCGTCTAAAGGAGTGTCCTTCAAGTCTGGGTGGCTGGAGTAGGTAGCTTCAATAGTCTCCAGGTAATCGTGGTGTCCTGCTTCTCCTTGATTTCCACTGAGAAAGGAAGCTGGGTTGACAATATTAGTCACCACTATCTCTACATCATCTTGCTCTACCATGATGGCCTGGTATTTCAGAAACTCCTGTGGTGAAAGCCAGTGGCCACCCTTTACTTCCAGTACTGTGGACACTGTGTGGGACACTAGAACAGTAATTTTCTGTCCCAGGGTAAACTTGCGTGCCTCTTGAATATTCAGCACGACTGCTGCTACAGCTCTGAGGCAACCTGGCCATCCTTTGGCTGTTGCATCTAGTTGCTTGGAGAAGTAAGCAACTGCCCTCTGGTATGGACCCAAGTCCTGAGCCAGTATTCTCAGGGCAATTCCCTGTCTTTCATGGGAAAATAGAAAGAATGGTTTACTTACATCTAGAAGTCCCAAAGCTGGAGCTGACATGAGAGCACTCTTTAGCTGGTGAAAGGCCCGTGTGGCTTCTTTTGTCTACTGGAGATCTCTGTTTCCATCGGCAATAAGAGCATAGAGGGGTCTGACGAGCAGTCCATAATTATAAACTCACAGCTGGCACCACCCTGCCATGCCTAAGAAGGTTCGGAGTTCTTTTATTGACTGGGGTTTTGGGGTTTGGCATATGGCTTCTTTTCAAGCCTGCCCTAAAGTCTGTTGCCCAGCACTCACCTCGTACCCTAGGTAGATTACTTTCTGTTTCACTACCTGTGCCTTTTTCTTTGATACTCTGTATCCTTGGAGTCTTAGGAAATTCAAAAGGCTTGCCGTCCAGGCCACACATGCTTGTCTCATCCGAGTGGCTACTAGAAGATCATCTACGTACTGCAAAAGCCTTCCTTCTTCCTGTGGAGCTTCTCAGGACTCCAGATCTTTTGCAAGTTGCTCCCCAAACAGAGTGGGGGAATTTTTTAAGCTTTGGGGCAATCTTGACCATGTGATCTGGGTTTTGCTCCCACTTTTAGGGCTTTCTCATTCAAATGCAAAAATTTTCTGGCTGGCTTCGTGGATGAGGAGGCAAAAGAAGGCATCTTGTAGGTCTAAAAGAGTAAACCAGGTTAGCTCACGTGTTAGACAAGTTAATAAAGTATATGGATTGGCTACCACCAGATACAAATCTTCTGTTACTTTATTGACAGCCTTCAAATCCTGTACTATCCGGTATGACCCATCAGATTTCCGAACAGGTAAAATGGGAGTATTGAAATCAGATTGGCATTCTTTCAGTAACCCTAACTGCAGAAAATTTTCAATTATTGGGCTGATTCCTTCCCTGTCCTCTTTCTTTAGGGGGTACTGCTTAATTCTCACTGGTTGTGTCCCTTCCTTGAGCTTAATTACTACAGGGGAGGTGTTTTTGCCCTCCCTGGTACATCGGAGGCCCATAGCCTGGGAAATACTTGACTTAGTATCTCTTCATCAATTTCCTCCTCAATTTCAATAGCTGTTAAGGTTAAACTTAATACCTCTATGTACTTTTGATCATTCACCTCCAGAGTAACTTCTCCATTTTTGAATGTAATGGTTGCTTGTAACTGCTCCAATAAATCTCTGCCTAAAAGTGCCTTTGGTGAATTGGGCATGTACAAGAATTTATGAATACTTCATTGTTTTCCCAATTTATACCTCGAAGGTTTGCAAAAATATGCCCTTTCAGACTGGCCAGTTGCCCTTTGCGCTACAACATAATCATTTTCCACAGCTACTAAAGCTTTATTTAAAACTGAATATGTAGCCCTTGTATCAACCAAAAATTCCACCCTTTTCCCTTCTTCCCCTAGCCTCATTGTTATAACCAGTGGATCTGCTGGGGCAGAATCCCCCAGTCCTCCTCAGTTGTTTTGTACGTGTGCAGCTACTTGTTGGTCACCCCGTCTTTGTTCTGGGCATTGATCTTTCCAGTGACCAATTCTTTTGCAGATTGCACATTGGTTCCTGCCCAGCCGAGGTGGTCCTTTTCTGTGTGGCCCCTGGTTGTATCTTCTTTGCCTTTCCTCCTGTACCACTGCCACCAACTTTTTCATTCCTTGTTTATATCCTTCTTCCCGGTTACGAAATACCCTCCAGGCTTCCTCTAGCAATACTTCGAGATTTCTCCCTTCCAGTCCCCGAATTTTCTGAAGTTTACATCTAATATCTCTAGCAGACTGCCCTAAAAATGAATTAACTAGCTGATTCAACCTTATCTCAGATCTCGGATCTAATGATGTGTGACGACGCATAGCATCCTTTAAACGCTCTAGAAACTCAGATGGAGTCTCAGAAGGCCCCTGGGTAAGGGAATTTAAGGCAGACCAATTTATGGTTTTTGGAATAGCTCTTTCCACCCCTGTTGCTATTCACTCTTGATAATCTGCTAATTTCTTTACCTCTGCTGATACATTAGGATCTCATTCTGGGTCTTGGAGGGGGAAATGTTCTTTTACATCTAGCTGCTTGCTCTTGCAGTGATCCTCTGCCAAAGTCCCTGCTGTCTTTAAGATCAGCTGTTTTTCTGTTTCACTGAAAGCATCCAGTAGTAACTGGATGTCAGCCCAATCTGGATTGTGTTGCTTGATAACATATCGTAGATGTTTGGCAGTAAGTATCGGATCAATACGATAATTCCTAGCAATCTTTTCCCATGCCTCTAAATCAAGAGTGGTAAATGGCACTTTAACCATTAATCTCCCTCTTTCTGGTCCCACTGCCTCTCGCAGAGGGGCTTGTAACACTGCTTGCCTCCTAGTTCTAGATGCAACTGGACTGTCAGGGGAGGGGGTGTATTCTAGTGGATGTGCCTTCTCAACTTGAGTCTTCTTCCTTTCTGGGGAAGTTCACTTCATCTTCATCTTCATCTTCATCTTCATCTTCATCTTCATCTTCAACCTCCCTCCTCCTCCTCGGAGCTTTCATCCACTCAAATGTATCTCGTTCTTTCTCCTCAGAATGATAAACCTTATCTGATCTCATACACCGTTGTCCTATACTGCATGCTGAACAACAACGTTTGATTTGCCCTCTCTTTGCCTTGTTTTCCTTTTCAAGGGCCAAGACCAGGGGGTCCCAGGGCGGTCTGATCCTACAGTCGTTTTGCCATACTTGGTGATTTCTTAAAACAAAAAACATATCAGCATACGAAACCTCATCCCATTTACCTTCTTGTCTTAAAAACAACATTAACTGCAGTAAGCTATTATAATCTAAAGTTCCAGTGGGCGGGCACTTCGCTCCATCCTCTAACCTGTATAATGGCCACCAGCGTGTGCAATATTGGATTAGATCTTTTTTTATTCTCAGAGCCCCCCTACTGGTGACTTCCTTCCAGTGGGCCAAGATGCACCCCAAGGGGCTAGCCCGAGGAACTTCTTTCCTCTGGTTAGTTCTCATTATCTCCTTCTCCTTGCTTTATCTCGCTTCTACCCAAACCTCTCTTCACAGAGCTTCACAGTAGTTTCCCAGTCTTCCTCCCACACACAAGTCCAGGCGGCAGGTATCAGATGTGATTTCCTACACACAAGCTTTAAGATCTTAGGTTCTGAATCAGCTTGATCAGGAAACTTTAATTTACACTTGGGCATGTGCCCTGACGCTTACTAGAACAGCAATACCAGCGTCTCTCACAAACTCCGCACTGCAATAGTACCCACGCAGTGTGCCAGCCTCTTGATGCACCAAAGGCTCTCAGGAATTGCTCGCAGAGGCAGGCTATTCTGTTTATTACAGGGAACTCTAAATCCTCTACGGCAGGTTGTTCCCAGTCCAGACTTACTATAGTACCAGCTGAAGTCTGATAAAGCTCTTCTAAATGAACTCATTCGTCTCCTCTATCTATCTAATAATTCACAGGATTCACAAACTCCTAGGGGTCGAGTCTAAACCACTAGGGCAGAGGAACCCCTTGGGTTCATCTAGCTATGGTAAAAGCGTGCACAATCTGCACCACAATTCACCACCTTTATTCAATGAACGTCCTCACCCACACTTCTCCACTACTTGCTCTACTTCTCTGCCAGGCGCTCCCTGCCCCCACAGCCTGCTCCGGCTGGTGCCTCAGGCCTCACTCGGCCCTTTCAGTCACAGGTAGAAACCCCCCCACACTGTAGATATACTCTCTTTTATACACCATACACTTGCATGATTACAAACACTATGTATTAACCACACAATGCATTAACCATACAATGATACAGTGTCCGGACACCACACACACACACACACACACACAGGTTCACTCGACCCACCCCCAGGGTCGCTAGCGGTTTGCTCTATCAGACAGTGAACCCCCGTCTCTAGTCTAGCCGCTCTATCAACTGCAACTATAGGCCAAGCACTCAGACGTCTCTGAGCGACTTACTCAGCCATCCTATCTCTTTTTTCTCCCGGGGGTCCCTCAATACATACCGTATCCTCTGCACACCAGCAGGTCCTTGTCTGTCCCCGCAGGAGGTAAGCCGAGACGAGCAGAGCTCCTCCAGGAAAATCCCGGGGCGTGCCTAGGAGTCCGTCTGTTCTCCCCTGCCTCTGCAGGGACAGAGACGGTTCCTCCTGCCTGGCTTCGCCAGAATGTTTTGCGGAGATAGCTAAAAACTCCACAATTTTGTGAAAGTTGTAAAGCTGGTATGTTTATTACAGCACTGGACGCATGTGGAGATTACTCTCCTTAAAAGATATGCGTACCTCTGGGAACTCCAGGTCCCTTTTTATCCCCTTCTCAAATACATATGCATACAATTTCACAATAGGTTCATACATATTCATTTTTATGAATTTCACATGACATTTGCTGCTAGTTCTTCTTTATCAGAAAGAATTCCTAGGTCAGGCTGACCTGCTTTCACAGCAGTCTCTCTGTCTCTCTTTATCACTTTCTGTCTCCCCCTCCTTATCTCTGTCCTTCTCTGAATCAGTTTCTCTGAGCCTAGGCTTTGCAGTCAGGCTACATAGCTATGTTTTCTAACCACAGACTCAAAGATGTACATTTCACCTAAATCAAAATGGATTTCTACTCTGGACAATTTCTACTTTGTCTCAGCACCTCAACTAGACTATAGCACCAAGTGCCATGTCCAGTCTTTGTTTAAACACATCCAGAGATGGTGATTCTACCATCTCCCTGGGAAGAGCATTCCAGTACTTTATCATTCTTTCGGTGAAATTTTTTTCCTTATATCCAACCTATACCTTCCCTGACGTAGCTTGAGAGTGTGTCCTCTTGTTCTGTCAGTTGCTGCCAGGTGGAAGAGACCGACCCCCACCTGTCTACAACCTCCCTTCAGGAAGTTGTAGAGAGCAATAAGGTCACCTCTAAGCCTCCTCTTCTCCAGGCTAAACAACCCCAGTTCCTTCAAACGTTCCTCATAGGGCTTGTGTTCCAAGCCCCTCACCAGACTTGTTGCCCTCCTCTGGATGCGCTCAAGCATCTCAACATCCTTCCTAAACTGAGGGGCCCAGAACTGGACACAGTACTCAAGATGTGGTCTCACCAGCGCCAAGTACAGGGGAAGAATTACCTCCCTGCTCCTGCTGGCCACACAATTCCTAATGCAGGCCAGGATGCCATTGGCTTTCTTGGCCACCAAGGCACATTGCTGGCTCATATTCAACCAGCTGTCGACCAGCACCCCCAGGTCCCTTTATGCCTGAACACTGTCCAGCCACACTGTCCCCAGCTCGTAACATTGTAGGGGATTTTTGTGGCCAAAATGTAGAACTCGGCACTTAGACTTATTAAACTTCATGCTGTTGAACTCTGCCCATCCATCCAACCGATCTAAGTCTCTCTGCAGAGCCCTCCTTCCTTCCAATAGATCAACACAAGCTCCCACCTTAGTGTCATCTGCAAATTTACTAATGAAGGACTCGATGCCCTCATCCATGTCGTCTATAAAAATATTAAATAGAACCGGTCCCAGTACAGACCCCTGAGGGACACCACTGGTGACTGGCCGCCAGCTGGATGCAGCACCATTCACCATCACTCTCTGGGCCTGGCCATCCAGCCAGTTCCTAACCCATCGAAGAGTGCTCCTGTCCAAGCCATGGGCTGCCAGCTTCTCCAGGAGTGTGCTGGGGGAGACAGTATCAAAGGCCTTGCTGAAGTCTAAATAGACAACATCCACAGCCTTTCCTGCATCCACCATGCGGGTCACCTGGTCATAGAAGGAGACCAGGTTGGTCAGACATGACCTACCCTTCATAAACCCATGCTGACTGGGTCTGATACCCTGGCCATCCTGTAAGTGCTGTGTGATAGCACTCAGTATGAACTGCTCCATTATCTTACCTGGTACTGAGGTCAGGCTAACTGGCCTGTAATTACCAGGATCCTCCTTCCTACCATTTTTGCAAATGGATGTCACATTGGCCAGTTTCCAATCATCTGGAACCTCACCAGTGAGCCACAACTCTTGATAAATGATGGAGACCGGCTTTGCAAGCTCATCTGCCAGCTCCCTTATCACCCTAGGATGGATCCCATCTGGTCCCATTGATTTATAAATATCCAAGTGTCCCAGCAGTTCTCTGCCTCTTCTTGGATAACAAGAGGACCATTCTGCTCCCTGGCACCACCTACCAATCCCTGAGGACAGTTGTCTTGAGGACAAGCTGTCTTACCACTAAAGACTGAGGTGAAGAAGGCATTAAGCATTTCTGCCTTTTCCTCATCTTTAGTTACTAGGTTGCCTGCCTCATCCAATAAGGAACAGAGGTCAGTTTTACCCTTCCTTTTACCATTAATATATTTGTAAAAACTTTTTTTATTATTTTTAACAGAAGTTGCCAAGTTAACTTCAAACTGAGCTTTGGCCTCCCTAATTTTTCTACATGCCCTAGCAGCTCCCTTAAATACTTCCTGAGAAATTAGCCCCTCCTTTTAAAGATGATACATCTTTTTTTTTAATCCTAAGTTCCTTCAAAACCTTGTTGCTCATGCAGACTGGACGTTTGCCTTGTCGACTCATCTTTCGGCAGACAGGGACAGTCTGTTCCTGTGCCCTCAAGATCTCTGCTTTGAAGCACACCCATCTCTCCTGAACTCCTTTGTTTTCAAGGACTGTTTCCCAAGGAACACTCTGAATAAGTCTCTTAAATAGGCCAAAGTCTGCTGTTGCGGTGTGATGTCATAGCTTACCTCAGTTATCCCAGTCCTTCCCCAGGTGCCAATCACCTCTCCTTTCCCCTACCATGACCCCTGCTGAGCGCTGTCTGTTAGTCCTGACATTCCAGAAGGGCGTCAAGTGATTGGCAGAATTCAAAAGATGCCTTCCACCCCTGGAAGACATTGGGCCATCCAGGTGTCATTTGTCCCCTGAGACTTCCCCCCCCTACCTGGTTGGTGGGATCCCTACCCCTTCCCTCTCCCCCGGGTTAAAAGGAACAGCAACCACGCGGTTTGGAAGTTCTGTTGGAGCTGTTACTGGATTCAGAGGCCTGTGGGCCAAGAATAAAGCTCTGGATAGAAACCCTCCATCAGAACCGACTCCTTTCCTTCATCCTCACCTTAAAGCTTCTCCACCAAGGTAAACCTGAGCTCCTGCATGTCTGGACTTGTCTTTATGTGCCCAACTGCAGCATCTAGCTAGCGAAAGGTGTCTCTGAGGTAAAATCACCACAGCTGCCGCCTTTTGGTCAAGCAGCAAGGGCCAGACATGCTCAGGCATGTCTCGTTCCGGCTATATCCGGCTATATTGGTATTATTCCAATAGCCTGCCCTCTGGAAGTCCAACGTAGAGATCTTATTGATATTCCTCCTTATTTCACCAATTATCAAGAATTCTATAATTTCATGATCACTGTGCCCCAAGTGGCGTCCAACCTCCACATCACCCACCAGTCCATCTCTATTTGTGAACAACAGGTCTAACACAGTCCCTCCCCTGGTGGGCTCTCCCACCAGTTGTGACAAAAAGTTATCCTCCACACACTCTAAAAACTTTCTAGACTGCTGTTTTTCTTGCTGTATTAAGTTCCCAGTAGATGTCTGGTAGGTTGAAGTCACATACAAGAACAAGGGTTGATGATCCTGAAACATTGTTTAGTTGCTTATAGAATAAGTTGTCCACCTCTTCATCCTGGTTGGGTGGACGATAACAGACTCCCAGTAGGATGTCAGCCTTGTTGGGCTTCCCCCTAATTCTTACCCATAGGGACTCAACTTCATCGTCATTAGTTTCAATACCTATGACATCCAAAACCTCCCTAATATAAAGGGCCACCCCTCCACCTCTTCTCCCTTTTCTGTCTCTTCTGAAGAGCTTGTAGCCATCCAGTGCAGTGCTCCAACTATGTGAGTCATCCCACCACGTTTCCATGATGGCAATTACATCATAGCTCTGCTGTTGCACCATGGCCTCCAGCTCTTCCTGTTTGTTACCCATGCTATGTGCATTAGTATACATGCACCTCAGCTGAGCCACTGATTTCTCCCCTAAAACAGTCTTACCACCCTTGGGCATGCTTCCAGACAGCCCAGATGCATCCCCTTCCCCCTTCAGATCTAGTTTAAAGCCCTCTCAACAAGGTCTGCCAGTTCATGAGCTAAAAACCTTCTGCCCTCAACAGAGAGATGTATCCTGTCAGAACTCAGTACATCCCTCTGGGTGTCCAGAGTTGCCAGGGCCCCTGCCAGGGAGCTTGGAGACCCTGGCAGGCAGCCCAGAACACCTGTGGATTTGATTATGACCCGTGGAGCAAATAACCAGCTTTGTATGAGGACCTGAAAGTCACAGAAGTTTAAATAGTGCAATAATAAAATTATCACCAGGTGAAAAGGTAGATTTTAGGATTTTTGGAATGGCAGTTTTGGGGACAAGATGGAGGGACTTGGGTGTGTCCAGTCCTTCTTCTTCTTCTTCTCTGCCTCCATCTTCTGCTGTGATGCTGGCACTTTGGGATTGGTTTAGAATAGAAGTTCACTGTCTAACATAGGTGATAGGTATCGGAAAATAATTGTAAATATATTATACGTAGTTTGTAGTATAAAAAGACAACATGGCCGTGAGGGCAGTCAGAGTGCCGCTGGCTGCCTTGCTGAGCAGACCTCAGCTGGGCAGGAGGAAAATTTTATAGATAAGATTTAATAAACAACTTCACAGACTGAAAACTGAAGAGCTCTGACATGTTCTTCGGACGTGCGAGCCAAAACAGAGACTTTTTACATATCTCGGAGCTGCAATTAACAACTAAGCTCACGAGAGTATCCCATCTGATTCCAGTAGAGCAGGTGCTGTAAAAGTTGCCCCATGATCATAGAATCCAAAATTTTGCCGATGACACCAACCCTTGAGCCACTTGTTAATGATGTGAGTTCTCCTATTTCTTTCATCATTTTTCTCTGCTGCCAAAGGGACTGAGCAGAACACTACCTGTGCCCCTGTCCTATCAACCACTTGACCCAGTGCCCTAAACTCCCTTTTAATTGCCTTGACACTCCTCTTTTCAATCTCATCACTGCCAGCCTGGAGTATCAGCAGTGGGTAATAATCAGAGGGCTGAATCAGCCTAGGAAGTCTCTCAGTGATATTTTGTACCCAGGCCTCAGGAAGGCAGCAGACCTCCCTGTGGGATGGGTCCGGTCGATATATGGGGCCCTCTGTTCCCCTCAGACGGGAATCACCCACTATGATTACCCTTCTTTTCTTCTTGATGTTAGAGGTGGTGATCCGTTTTTTAGACGAGTCATAATTGGGAGGCTCACTGGGGAGATAATTTTCTTCTAAATCATCTCACTGGCTCTCTAGATCCAAGGCCTCATACCTATTCTGAAGTGGCACCTGGCTAGGGGATGGGGGGCAGGAGGGATTTTTGTTATTACCTCCCCGAGCAGGGACGCATTTCCACTCTCCTGCGTCTACCAGGTGTCCCTCTATTGCCTGAGAGTAAGAGGCATAAGAGGCATAAGAGTCCTCTGGCTCTTGGTGGGTGTCCCTTAAAGATGTAAGGGCTGAACTCCACCAGTCTATTTCCCTTTCACTATCCCTGATACTCCTTAATCTTTCAACTTTCTCCCTAAGCTCAGCCACCAGCGAAAGGAGGTCGTTCACCTGTTCACATCGTAGGTAGGCCTCCTCCACAACACCCCCTGAAACCACTGATAAGCTCAAACACTCCACACAGGAATGGGTCTGTACAGACGCATCCTTTTTGGAGGGCTCCACTTGGTCACATACACTTGTACCAACCACAGATTTTGACCGAGTTAAGACCATTACTAGGAGAAAGCCCAAAATCAAGCAACCACACAGCTGCGGAGGAAATGCGCCTGGCCAGGGCCGGCAGCCAGCTGGGCGGTGGTCCCTGCACCGGCCTGCCCTCCCCGGCCTGCCCCCCCAGCCCAACCCCATGGATGGGTTTGCCCGGGGGACGGAGGGGAGGCAGAGGCAAGGATCCGCCGAACCCGCGCCGGCCAACTGCAACTCGCCGGGTTGAATCCTCCAGGCGGACTGCGCTGGCCCCACCCCTTTACCTCTTAACGGTTTCACGCCCTCTTGAACTCTCTCTTCAAAGTTGATTTTAACTTTCCCTTACGGTACTTGTTGGCTATTGGTCTCGTGCTGATATTTAGCCTTAGATGGAGTTTACCACCCGCTTTGAGCTGCATTCCTAAGCAATCCAACTCCGAGAAGCCCCGGGCCCGGCGCGCCAGGGGCCCACTACCGGCCTCACACATCCGCAGGCTGCAGCCTTGATCACAAGGACTTGGGTCCCCTGAGAGCGCTGTTGGAGACGGGGACTTCTGTACGCCACATGTTCTGCGCCCCACCGCGGGGCAGGGATTCGGTGCTGGGCTTTTCCCTCTTCGCTCGCCGTTGCTGAGGGAATCCTCGTTAGTTTCTTTTCCTCTGCTGACTAATATGCTTAAATTCAGCAGGTCGCCATGTCTGATCTGAGGTATCTGAGTATTACTCTATGCTGTATTACACTACATCAAAACTGAAACTGCACAAGCACTCAACTGAACAAAATCTTGTGACTGTCTCCTGACCAACAGTCTGGACACGTGCTTGGCGCTGATAGGCCAAGGAAACAAAACACCATCACTTTGGGTAATCAATCTCCGTATTGCATTCTACGTTGCCACAACACAGGAGCAGCGAATGAGATAAGAATTGTTTTGATCATTCTTTTCTCTGCTTCTCTCACTGCTTCTCTCAGGTTCAGAGAATGTGAATCCCACACTCACCAGACAGAAAACTGGGTGTATATCTGGACATGAGACAAGGAGCCACTCAAGCAGCAGTGGGAAGGAGTGTTGACTACCTACACTGTCACAGAAATATTTTATGAAAAATCCTTTCATTAGGATTTTTTCTCCTGAGAAGTTGTGAGGCCTCAGAAACGAAATGTAAACAATAATTTTCTGCTGCTGTGGAATGCAACAGGTGGATCTTTGATTGTGGTTGTTTTTAATTAATGGCCAATCACAGTCCAGCTGTCTCAGACTCTCTGGTCAGTCACAAGATTTTATTATCATTCCATTCCTTTCCTTTCAAGCATTCTGATGAAATCCTTTCTTCTATTCTTTTAGTATAGTTTTAGTATATCATTTTCTTTTAATATAATATATATCATAAAATAATAAATCAGCCTTCTGAAACATGGAGTCAAGATTCTCATCTCTTCCTTCATCCTGGGATCCCTGTGAACACCACTACACCTACACGTCTGTGAAGGCTACTGACAGAGACTCCTGGACTCCTATAAGCGAATAAAGCCAGTTTCAGACACAGAGGGGCCATACTAGACAGCACAGTAACTAATGAATCTGCTGTAGCTAAAGCTTCAACAGAATCAGAAATTCTAAAATGACAATCATTGTATAATTTACCTTTTTATGTTTACAGGCCAATGTTTTCCATACCGCAGCATGGCTGCTCACACATGGATTAGTCAGCCATCCCAACAAAAACTTGCAACTAACAATTGTAAAAGAAAGAAAAGACAGCAATGTCATTTTTCCTAAGGGCCGCTCTAATATAATACACATAGAACAAAAGCTACCTGACCCTTGGAAGAGAAATTCACACCTAAAGCTAATGCAAGCTGTGACACTGATAACAAACTGAAGTAACAGCTGGGTTTGTCGTCAGTTTCCCACTCATTCAGATGAAAGTGTTCAGATGATGGGAATTCCAGCACCAAGCATATTTTCCTAGTGGTCTTCCTCCAGCTGGAGTGATGCTCCTGGAAGGAAAGACAGCCCAAATCTCCATAGATCAACAAATCCTGACAGTAGTCTATAGTGAACATATCCAGAGTTACTGAACAAACAGAAAATCGGAAAAACGATGCAATCAGTGCCTTGCAACAAGAAGTTACCAGCCTTTCAAAGGTAATTAAAATCAAATGGCTTTGGATTTGCTTTTGACTTCCAAAGGCGGTGTGTGCACAGTTATCAACACCAGCTGCTGTGTATATGTAGATCAGACTGAGAATACAGACTGATTTGGAAGAAATTAGAAAGAACACCGAAATCTTTCATGAGATACAAAAAAATCAAGGGGAAGATATATTTGACTGGATAACATCATGGGTTCCAAATTTAAATGTGACCATGAGAAAATTTTCTCATTGGCATAATTAGCATAGTTCTGACATTAATGGCTGGTACATGGATTCTATTCCAAATTTGCAAAACTGGATATAACAAAATGTCTAAATCTGACAATAACTGCTTTTTCTAAAGGGTCTCAGAAGGATGGACAACTATTCTACTCAAATTTGTTTACATGATATTAAAATTCTCGATCAGTATTGTTAAGGCACTAGATAATTTGATAGTTTTAAATTGTTTTGATTAATATTCCTACATGTTTTGTAGTTTTCCGCAAGTATTACTTTAGAATGCTCGTGTTCACTCTGGTTGTCACAGTGGATGGAAAAGATTTCTCCCTGAATGTAACTTGAATTTTCATATGATTAGGGAATCTGTCCTAGGGTGACATTATGATGCTTGTATCCCCAATCGGGTGTTCTGTTTATGCTGGACATTATATTCTGTGCCTTCAAGACTGGCTCTGAGAGCAAAGGCAGGGAGAAGAAGCACGGAGTTTATCAGCCTGCACTCACTCCACATTCGGCTGGAACACAGAATTCCACTGTGGTGTCTGGGCATGGATGGAGAAGAACAGAGCACTCCTTTGCTTTTTAGTTAGTTTAGCTAGCTGAGGCAGAGAAGTTCCCTGGACTGTTTTTCTTTCCCTTTTCTTGGAACTGTTTGAACCTGCTCCGGACTGGGACCTGGGGAAACACCGAGACCTTGCACTTTGTAGCCTACCGGGGCCTACTCTGGGCAGCAGCCTTTCCTAGTGCCAGAGGGACTGATAACAGTGACCACTCGCAGAAGAGACTTTCTGAATTTGTCATCTGTTCAGAGCGGCAAATGAGTTTTGTCATCTGATATTGTTCATTTTTTGTGCTGGGGAGTGCTTTGCAAGTTAAATAAACAGGTTTTTTTCCACTTCTTTCTGAGGAAATTCTTCCCGAACCTGTTGGGGGAGGGGCCATGCAGGTTTGCTTTCTGGGGGGGCCCTTTTTGGAGGTTTTCTCCAAAATTTGCCCTAAACCAGGACAGAATCAGTTTTGTATACCTCTTCCTACCTCCTCAGGGTAAGGCATAAAATTCCTGACTGGAGTAATTAAGACTTTTTGTCTGTTATCTGCTGTCTATTCAGTAAATAACTCCTTTTATAAATAGACCTGATCTGCCATCCTTAGAACTTGCGGGCCAGAGTGATTTCTTAAATGTAAGCTGTTGCCAAAAATCTGAGGCTAAGGCAAGGCCTGCCTGAAGCTCCCACTGGTTCCATGACACTGATCTATAGATTTCTCCTAATTGATTATAGAGTAACTCCATTGTGGTCCTGCATGAGCTGCAGGGGGACAGTCTGCCTCACCACGGACTTCACCAAGGTCTGCAGGGGAATCTCTGCTCTGGCACCTGCGGGGGAATCTCTTCTGCCTGGAGCACCTCCTCCCCCTCCTTCTTCAACTGACCTCAGTGTTTGCACCTCGTTGTTTGTCTATGTCTACATACGCATTTTTGTTTGCATCAGAGCCGGAAGCTCCACTCCTACCACAAATGCTAAGGCCACTGTTTTGGACAATGCCATGAATCCAAGTAGTTTTGTATTGCCCTGTGATTGGCTGGTTGCCATTTTTGACACTGGTATACCCATGTGATCTCAGAGCATCCTCTGATTAACTGCCCATTTCTTTTGGACCCCCAAAGTGTTCACATATAAAAAACATATACATTTCCATGTATCTATACATCTTTTATATTTGCACCTTTCATATATTACTTATACATAGATTTTTTTTTATATCTATATACACACACAGGTAAACAGGTACTCAATATACAGGTGTTTACATATTGATAAAGATTATTAAAAATTAAAGTTTAAATGTGAATAGAAAGTAATTAAACATAAGTAAACATAAAAGGCAAGTTTAGAGATGCACACTGACTCCTTTTAAAAGTCTGCTGAACAAGCTCTAATGTGTTTGGAATTGGGAGGAATGCCAAAAGGTGGGGATAGGAGGTGGGACACAAACAACTCAGAAAATGCCTGAGGGTTACGGACTCTTATGAGGGACCCTTCCCAATCCCCACACCATGCAAAGAAGAGACCAATCATGCAAGCCAGACTGAGAGGCCTCCTATATCCAATCCCAGCCCAACAGGATGACCACACAGTGTTACTGAGACAGCTTCTGGACTTTGTACTGTGCTTTAAGATGTGGGCAAAATTTTTAAAAAGGAAAATCAGGACAAAAGGCCAACTTCAGAACAGCACATCCATGGGAACCACAAGGAAAAGCCCCCAAGGGATTCCCTCCCAAAGACCATATGAACCAGAAGAGCTAGCTGAAAGGCCCAAAACCAAAAAACTGTTATGAGGCAAGTCTCACAGAGAGAGGGCAGGTGGTGGTGGTAGCTCCCTTTGGCCATGGCTGCTGGAAAGAGTACTAGGGTTATGTGGCAAGATTTTGATAGAGAGGAAGGGGCGGAAGGAAGGGGCGGAAGGAAGGGGCGGAAGGAAGGAAGGGGCGGAAGGAAGGGGCGGAAGGAAGGGGCGGAAGGAAGGGGCGGAAGGAAGGGGCGGAAGGAAGGAAGGAAGGAAGGAAGGAAGGAAGGAAGGAAGGAAGGAAGGAAGGGGCGGAAGGAAGGAAGGAAGGGGCGGAAGGAAGGAAGGGGCGGAAGGAAGGGGCGGAAGGAAGGGGCGGAAGGAAGGGGCGGAAGGAAGGAAGGAAGGAAGGAAGGAAGGAAGGAAGGAAGGAAGGAAGGAAGGAAGGAAGGAAGGAAGGGGTAGAAGCAAGGCGGGAAGGCAGGAAGGAAGGAAGTGTGATAGATGAGTAATGCAACGATTGACTGTCACAATTAACAGACAAATATCATGTATATAGGTTAAGAAAAGTTTTATAGATTATAGTTATGTTTTACCCCCTTGCATTGTTATCAAGAGACAGCCAGGGTTAGGATGTTTGGGGGCATTGGCTTGTCACTACAGCGACATCTGACCTCCAATCAAGATTTGAGGAAGTAAACTCCACCACTGGACAGCCAAGAAGGGATTGATGGACAGAACTTTGGGAAGGGTTAAAGGGTTAAAAGGCGAAACCTCCATTGTGTGGGCGAGCACATGGTAGGGAAAATCCTTTGCTCCTGGTGCCGTAACATTTTCTCAATTCAGTCTTCTGTTGTATTTTTGATAAGGTTTAATAAACCTTTGTAAAATTATGAAAAGTAAGTAGCCATTTCTCAAGGAAGGAAGGAAGGAGTGAGCCAGAGCAGAGATTCCCTTGCAGCAGCCCATGGAAAAGACCATGGTTATGCAGATTTTCCCTCTACAGCCCACCAACCACCGCATTGGAGTCCACATCTACACTGCATTTCATAAAGGAACCCAAGTTGAAGCAGCCTCCTGGCAGGATCTGTGGCCCATGGAGAGGAGCCCACACAGGAGCAGACTTTGTCAGAAACTGCAGTCCACACTGGAGCATTCTGTTCTTGGAGGACTGTACCCCATGGAAAGGGCCCTGTTCTTGAGGGACAGTATTCTGTGAGAGGGATCCCATGCTGAAGCAGGGGAACAGTGTGAGGAGGAAGGAGCAGCAGAGATGAAGTGTTATGAATTGAACACAGCTCCCACCCCACCATGCCACTCATGGGAGGAGGAGGTAGAAGAGTCAGGAGTGAAGAAAGGGAAGGTGGGAAGAAGGGGGGCGGAGTGTGTTTTTAGTTTTGTTTCTGAGTATCCTTCTCTGTTATTAAGTGTCAATAAGGTAATTGGTTCAGAAGATTCCTAAAACATCAGGATGATAACTTCATGGTGCAGGTACAAAGGGAACCAACTAGAAAAGGTGCCTTCCTTGACTTGTTGCTCATTAACAGAGAGGGTCTCATGAGCGAAGTGGAAACTGGTGGCTGGCTGTTGTGAATAGATATGAGGGTTTATCTAAGTCTTTGCCTTTTGCCCAGGCCTCTGGCAGCAGGCAGTAGCTTTATTGGGACGGCCAGCACCCCAAAACCCACTCTCAGTTGCAAGCTCTTTAATAATGGCCAATTTGGTCTATTATAGAATGAATTATTTATTTAACAGACACAAAACTAACAGACATAAGACTTTAAACAGTCTATTTACTACACAGGACTAAAAAAAAAAAAGAAACTACTAGTAAATAAATACAGCGTGAGGTTAAAGGTACCTAATAATTTTACAGATAGTAAAGAAATCATATAACTTAGAATCCAATGTTTCTTACCATCCAATTTCCCTTAATTCCCAGGAAAGTAACCGTGGAATCTGCATCCAAACTCTGGGGAGATGTCCTGCACATTTTCAGGGGGGGTGTGTGTAGGAGGCTTCTGCCTCCGTGATAATTTGTGTGTGCTTTTACAGTTTGCAAAATAGTGTCTCTCAGTCAGAAATATTTATTTTTCTTTTATCTCTTCCTACATCTGCTCTCCAGACTAAGATGTTGATTTTTATTTGGGGGTCTGAACCCTTTTGGCACCAGAGATGACCCCTTGCTGGGCATTTGACCCAGCCTAGGTTATCTCTTTCATATGCACCTGTGGTAGAGAGGGGGGTGGACACGTCCTGCCACACTGTCTCGGCCACAGTGACCATGAAGCAATCAAGTTTAACATCTCTGTTGACCAGAGCAAAAGTGCCAGCTAAACTTCAACTCTGGACATGAGGAGAGCAGACTTCAGGCTGCTCAGGGAACTAGTGAGTAAGGTCCCCTGGTGTGAGAGTCTGTCCAAAATATCCTTCATTTTTGCCTCACAATTGCCATGAAGACCACCGAAAAGTTAAAAAAACTGTTGAGCCAGTGGGGGGGGGGGATCATGCGCTTCTTAGCTCACTGTTTCCACAGGTGTTGTTTGCTAACACGCCACGCTGAACTTGAAGGGGCACCCTGCCCTTTCTGAACAATGGACCTGGACTTTCTCTCCACCTCCTGGCCTGGCTGGTTTGAGCTTTGGGGTGGTCCCTCTTCCAAGAGAAGACCCCTCTCATCCGCCCTCAACCATCGTGACAGACAAGCAGAGGTGTAGGCCTCTTCATCAAAGAACCAAGACAAGAAACCCCTGTGCAAGAAACCCCCCTCGCACCTTCTTCAAGAGACTGGGACTGAACCCCCCCCCCCCAACTCGGGGGAGGTGCACAGTGGGGGGAGGAAAAGCTGCCCAGAGTAAGCACAGGTGCGAGCACTGGGCCATGAAAACAATGGTTCTCGCCTGTTGCCTGGCTTGGGTTTGTGTACCCCTATTCTTTCCCCCCCCGAAGACCTTTGTTTCGGCTGAGAAACCATTCTCTTTCCCCCAATGAAAGATAGTATAACTGGGGTCCTGGTCAGCCATGCCTTTCGAGATCTCCCCAGACGTGGCCTGGTGAGCTTTTGACGGCTGGACCTCAAAGGATAAAAGCAGCATCACGTTTCAGTAGCTATACCCATCTCCCCTCCTTTCCTCCCTCTTTTCCTAATCTTCTCCTTGTCTCCCTGGTTCCCCCTCACCAACGCATTTCTGTTGTGGTTATTTGAATAAAACTGCATTTGTTGATTTTGTTACTGCAAATCCCCTGTGCCTTTGTTGGTTCTTTTGCACCTT
Organism: Agelaius tricolor; assembly: GCF_023055355.1. Lineage (NCBI taxonomy): Eukaryota > Metazoa > Chordata > Aves > Passeriformes > Icteridae > Agelaius > Agelaius tricolor. The sequence goes on from NW_027269281.1 coordinate 14,515,925, forward strand.
AAAATCACCGCGTTACCCGTTCACTAGGACAGATCGCGACACCTGGGAAAATGCTTTTGAAGGTGCTGGGGGTCCATCAGTGCTGGTCACTTTTTAAACATCACCTCCTAAGGGCACAGGAGCAGCATTCCCAAACGTCAGAAGTCAAGCAGATGAGGCAGAAGGCTGGCTTGGCTGAACAGGGATCTTCTTCTGAAGCTAGGGCAAAATAAGAAGGTGTATACCCAGTGGAAGCAAGGTCAGCTGACATGGGAGGAATAGAGAGGTGCTGCTCACCACTGTACGGAGAAAATTTGTGCGGCCAAAGCTCAACTGGAGTTGAATCTGGCCAGAACTGTGGGGGACAATAAAATGAGGTTTTTATCAAATATGTCAATAGCAATAGCAATACATACTAACCATATGAAGTTCAACAAGGGAAAGTGTCGGATTCTGCACCTGGGACGGGGCAACCCAGGATCTATGTACAAACTGGAGAATGAGATGTTGGAAAATAGTGCTGCAGAAAGGGACCTGGGGGTCCTGGTCAGTGGCAAGTTGAATATGAGTCAGCAGTGTGCCCTGGCAGCCAGAAGGGTCAACTCTGCTCTGGGATGTATCAGGCACAGCATTGCCAGCCAGTTGAAGGAGGTGATTGTCCCTCTCTGCTCTGTTGCTGGTGGGGCCTCACCTCCAGTACTGGGTGCAGTTTTGGGCACGGCAATATAAGAAAGACATTAAGCTATTAGAGAGCGTTCAAAGGAGGGCAACAAGGATGGTGCAGGGCCTTAAGGAAAAGCTATATGAGATGGGGCTGAGGTTATTTGGTTTGTTCAACCTGGAGAAGAGGAAGCTGAGGGGAGATCTCATTGCAGTCTACAGCTGGGAAGTGGAGGGGCAGGGCCCGATCTCTTCTCCATGGTGACCAAAGACGGGACCCAAGGGAATGACCTGATGTGCCAGGGGAGGTTTAGGTTGGATATTAGAAAAAGGTTCTTCCCTTAGAGGGTAGTTGGGCGCTGGAACAGGCTCCCCAGGGAAGTGGTCACAGCACCAAGCCTGCCTGAGTTCAAGAAGCATTTGGACAATGCTCTCAGGCACATGGTGGGGCTCTTGGGAGTGTCCTGTGCAGGGCTAAGAGTTGAACTCCATGACCCTTGTGGGTGCCTTCCAACTCAGAATATTCTGTGATTCTGTGATAGTAAAAGACAGTCCAGAAATAACATTGGCCCGTTACAGGATGAGAATGGTCACCTCACAAACAGGAAGATAGACAAGGCAGAGGTGTTTAATGCTTTCTTTGCTTCAGCCTTCAACAATGATGATGGGCTAAGGGGGGTCTCAGAGCCCTGAGCTTGTTGCCAGATGAAAAATCATCTGTACCTGGTAAGCTAACGCAATGCTTATTCTTCAAAAAACACTGGCTTATGGAACTGCACAATGCCCGTTCCGTAAGAAGGAGAACTGGAAAGCAACCCACCCAGTTGTGCCAACTTTTACCAGTTCACCTGGTAGTCAGGTATGACTTTGGGGTCACCAACCACCAGGGACCACCAAAGAGACCCCCAGGACAGAAGAATGCATGTGTAAAGGAGGGGGAACATATGTTAATGATTTCAAGGAAATTATTATCATGTGTATGTTTATTCTGGGACAATCAATGAATATGAATGTAAAATATAGTATATAAACAGGAACTTTACTGTATTCAGCATGCATGATATTTCAAAGGAGATATCCCTTGCCCATCCGGCCAAATAGATAATGCCTGCTTCTTAATGCTACATTGATGTTCAGGAGGTTTTTCTTACTTTTACTGATTTTTGCTAAGAAGCTGAAAGACCATGACTGTGAGAAGGATCAACTCCCAGTCAGCCCTGAACTTGTGGGGGATTTGCCACTCCAGCTGGATCCCTATGAGTCTATGGGGCCTGATGTGATTCATCCAACAGTACTCAAAGAGCTGGCTGATGTCATCATGAGACCTCTCTCAAAGATTCGTGAGGGGTCTTTGGAACCTGGAGGGGGTCGGGGGGGGGGTGGGGGGGGGTGGGGGGGTGTGAGCGAGTGCCTGCATGGTGCTTAGTTGCCAGCTTGGCTTATACCATGGCAGCCCTTTTTGGTGCCCAGTGTGGAACTCAAAGGGTTGAGATAATGACAGATCTGACCAGAGTGTGTTCAAACCAAATTGTTATAAGCATTCATTGTATTGGTTTAATAGTCACTGGTTACAATGTTGATTTGTTTGCTCTCACAGTTGTTGCACTTGTTCTCAGGGTTGTGTTCTGTAATACCTGTCAGTTGCCCCCATACAGAAGCAGAAGAAATGCACACAAAAGTCACTCTGTCAAACAGCTTTAGCAAAAACAGTCAAGGAGGACAAGGAGGTCCGTCTTAGGCTGCAAATGCAAGATGTAGCTGGGGGTGTGTATTCTATTGCCATCTGTTAGAACCAGGTGGGACAGTCTTCTTTAGCTGAAATGAAAGCAAGCTTTGAGATACCTTAGTTACTGAACAACTGGAAAACAATGGTATGGCCCGGCAGAAGGTAATCCCCTTTTGATGAAACAATACCCTCTGCTTGCAGACAGGTCCAAGGGTCAGAACAGGCCCTACTAGCTTGTCAGAAGGGGTCCAAAGAGTAGTTTTTAGGGTTTAGAATGTATAACACAGTATGGTAATGTTATGATTCTTATAGGCTGTATCTTGTACTAGATTGGTTAGTGAGAATTAGAATATTCAACACAGAAGAAGATTTATTGTATTGTAACGGGAACCTCGCTCTCTTATCCTCTTTTACTCTTCCTCACTCTCTCTCATCCTCTTTACCACGCTCTTGCCTTCTCTCTCCTTACCACTCTCTTTACTTCTCTCGGGCCTGCTCTGAGCTGCCGCTGACAGCTCCAAGCAGGGCCCCTACACCCACGCCCTTTGCAATAAACTGCAAGTTCCACGACCTGGCTTCAGAGGTCTCTCATCTCCGTCCATCCCGACCGTCCTGACCCCCATCGTTCCTACAGAAAGGTATCTCTATAAGGAAGATATTCTATGTCACCCAGGCAAATGGACTGCAATAGAAAAAGGTATCCAATACCTGAGGGAATTTGCCACGCGAGAAATAATATATTATGACCCAGACAATACGCAGCTCCCCACAGATCCAGTTAAAGTCCTATGCCTATGACCCATGTGGCAGAAATCGGTACAGAGTGCCCAAAGGTGCATGCCACCCCCTTGGCAACATTAATTTCGAAAGATGATGTGCCACCAAAAGTAGATGAAGAGATTTATCAAATCTGGGAATATGAAGACAGTATTTCTTCTTCCCTCATCTTGGCCGTGGAGAAACTATCAGATGAACTGACCCAGGAGTTCCAGCAATTCAGAGAGGATATGTCCTACTCCTCACTTGTACGGGCCCATATCTCAGCAACTGACAGGAGTCTTCTTGCTCAAGAGAGAGGATATAGAAGGTACACACCACAGGGTACCCTGTGGTTTGACCTGTGGGACCACATAAGGAAGTACAGTAGAAAACCTACCTCAACCCTAGAGGCATAGTGGTGGGAAATGCAGAGAAAAACAATCACAAATGGGGGTTCTTCCAGGAAAGCTGCTGCTCCAGTCTCCAGTGGGCAGTTTCCCAGGCCTAGTGGAAGGGCTGATCATACTGCTGACTCTATGGAGAGAAGTTCTAGGCCATTTCTACAAGAAGTAAGGGAGGAATCTTGTGATCAGTATTAGAGGGGCCCTGCCTGCAGACAGGTGGAGAGGGATAACCAGTGTAGGAATGTGCCCCCTCTTGACGGAGTAACAAAACTATCCTTTGTCCCCTCAAAAAGGAAAGAAGCCCAGAAGTTTCTCTTCTCGATTAGGTGAAAAAAGCCACCTCATAGGCCCAGGGGACTTCACCTCAAACTTAAGGATAGCTAATTGGACAGAAGCCAAAAAAGTCCCGCCTGGGCAATTAACTAGAAAAAGGAGTGAACAAAGAAACTAATGGCTTTTGTGAGGTGTTTTACCGGGCGCAAGAATGTCTGGCACCTGGCTCGGTTTTTTTCTCTGTTTGTTATTTTGCCTTTTATTAAACCTTTTTGTTTCCAACACTGCAACAGAAGCCATCCTGCTGATTTTTATGCCTCCAAGGGTAGCTGAGCTGTCTTGGGTGTGTTATAGGCCTCCGAGAGCTTATTAGACCTGGCTCAAGTAGGTTACTATAACAAACCGGGTTTACTGGACTGTGCGGATTCAATGGCCTGGCACAGCATCCCCACAGGAGTACAAGGCTTTAGTAGACACTGGTGCACAGTGTACCCTAATGCCATCAAGCTATACAGGGGCAGAACCCATTTGTATTTCTTTAGTGACAGGGGGATCCAAACAGCTGGTTGTATTGGAGCCTGAGATTAGCCTGACTGGGAATGAGTGGCAAAAGCACCCCATTGGGACTGGCCCAGAGGCTCCGTGCATCCTTGGCATAGACTATCTCAGTAGAGGGTATTTCAAGAACCCAAAAGGGCACCAATGGGCTCTTGGGATAGCTGCCCTGGAGACAGAGGAAATTAAACAGTTGTCTCCCTTGCCTGGTCTCTCAGACAACCCTTCTGTTGTGGGATTGCTGAAAGTCGAAGAACAGCAGGGGCACCACAACGGTACACCAGCAGCAATATTGCAACAAATGAGACTGCCTGATTCCGATCCATAAATTGATTTGTTGACTGGAGAGCCAAGGAGTGATCAGCAGGACCCGCTCACCCTTTAATAGTCCCATATGGCCAGTGCAAAAGTTTAACAGAGAATGGAGACTAGTAATAGACTACTGGGGCCTGAACAAAGTCACACCGCCATCGAGTGCTGCCATACCAGACATGTTAGAACTTCAATATGAGCTGGAGTCAAAGGAAGCCCAGTGGTGCCACAATGGATATCGCTGATGTGCTTGTCTCAATCCCTTTGGCAGCAGAGTGCAGGCCACAGTTTGATTTCACTTGGAGGGGCATCCAGTACACCTGGAACCAACTGTCCCAGAGGTAGAAGCACAGCCTGACCATCTGCCATGAACTGATCCAGACTGTACTGGAACAGGGTGAAGCTCTGGAATGCCTGCAGTACATTGATGATGTCATTGTGTGGGGCAATGCAGCAGCAGAAGTTTTTGAAAAAGGGAAGAAAATAGTTAAAATCCTTCTGAAAGCTGGTTTTGTTGTAATATAAAGTTAAGGTACAGGGACCTGCACAGGAGATCCAGTTTTTAGAAATAAAATGGCAAGATGGATGTCGTCAGGTCCCAATGGATGTGATTAACAAGATAACAGCAATGTCTCCACCAACTAACAAGAAATAAACACAAGCTTTTTTAGCCATTGTGGGATTTTGAAGAATGCACATTCCAAGTTACAGTCTGATTGTCAGCCCTCTCTATTAAGTGACCTGGAAGAAGAATGATTTCAAATGGGGTCCTGAGCAGTGACAAGCCTTTGAAGAAAGTAAACAGGAAGCAATTCATGCAGCAGCCCTCAAGCTGCTCCAGACAGAACAAGATGTAAAACATGCTCTCCACCACAGTCAGGGTGAATGGCCCTACCTATAGCCTCTGGCAGAAAGCACCAGGGGAGACTCAAGGTCAACCCCTAGGCTTTTGGAGTCAGGGATACAGAGGATACGAAGCCCGCTGTACTCCAACTGGAAAATAAATACTGGCAGCTTATGAAGGGGTTCGAGCTGCTTCACAAGCGATTGGTACTGAAGCACAGCTCCTCCGGGCACCCTAGTTACCCATGTTGGGTTGGTTGGATGTTCAAAGGGAGGATCTCCTCTACACATCATGCAACAGATGCTACGTGGATAAGTGGGCTGCACTGATCACACAATGAGCTCGAATAAGAAACCCCAATGGTCCAAGAATCTTAGAAGTGATCACGGACAGGCAAGAAGGCAAAGAGCTTGGAATGTCACTAGAGGAGAAAGAGGTAACGTGCTGAAGAGGCCCCACTCCATAATAAATTTCCAGAAAGTGAGAAGCAATATGCCTTGTTTACTGATGGATCCTGCCGTCTTGTGGGAAGGCATTGGAGATGGAAAGCAGCTATATGGAGTCCCCAACAACAAGTAGCAGAAACTGACGAAGGACAAGGTGAGCCGAGTCAGTTTGCAGAGGTGAAAGCCATCCAGCTGGCTTTAGACATTGCTGAATGAGAAAAATGGCCAATACTTTATACTAATTCATGGACGGTGGCAAATGCCCTGTGGATAGTAGTTGCAGCAATGGAAGCAGAATAACTGGCAGTGTAGGAGTAAACCATCTGGGCTGCCACATTGTGGCAAGATATTGCTGCCCAGGTGGAGAACCTGGTTGTGAAGGTACGTGTGGGAAGATGACTGGGGGTAAAATTTGAGAAAACTGGGAAGTTAGATTCACGTTCTAACAGAAGTTATAACGGTACAGAAATTATAGGGTGAAATGCAGTTGCTACTCCCTGGATGGAATGCGGTTGGCATGCCTGAAATCTATTCCATGATGACTCCACACACACACACAATCCACAACCTTAAGCACATTCTAAGGGGGATGAAACAGAGGGTGGAGCGGAGTGGAGACACTGCAGCCAGGCTCTGTAGAAATCCTTGCGGGGAGGGGAACTCGATGGTACCTTGTAGCTGATAAACCGCATAGCACCTGTCAACCAGGGGAGATAGGAGATGTCTTGCTGCTGAACCAAAATCACTCTCCTCAGATGAACTTGGTTCATTATAATCTAATTGTAATACTAACGCACACCTCCATCCCAAAGTTACCTGCCTCCAAGGTATGACCATCCCTCACTGAGCATTAGTTCTATATTTTATTGACCATGTCTTTAAGAGCGAAGCGAGAGAATTTAACACCAATCAGTAACAAAGGTATGGATGACTAGAGTCATTCAAGCTCCAACTAAATGCGATTAAATAGTATAAAAGTAAGTTAAGAATGGGGAAAAGTTAGGGAAGACTCCATCATAACTGCTGGGATCAGTTAGCAGGCTGAACCTCTCTTCTCCCCCATAGGGACACTTATTGGGTAGGAACTGTATGCATGCAGAATGATTATCTTGAGCCAACTTTTATTGGTGATTAGAGCTTGTCTATATATTGCTTTGAATAGGTTCACTGGCAATCCTCGAACCTTAACCCATCACGATTTTCTGTTATCAGTGTATAGATTAATAAAGAATGTTATTCCAGAAACTGTGAGTCCTTCAAGGGTGCTAGCAGTCGCCAGCAGTAGGTAACATACTTGAAAAAAAGTGTGGAGACTCAGGAAGGGGGATGCCTCTCTTTTATGCTGTTGTCATGTGACCCTAAACAAGTTAGTCAAATCACCCTCCAAATCCAGCAGGCTACTTGGTGGAGAGTCCCCCTAACGGGATGCTGACAGACTGGTTGGGCATGAGAGTCTTGGCTTTCCTGGGGTGCTGACAGACCAATCAAACACAAAGGGGCTTGAGGAAATCCCCCCTTTCATGTGACAGTATGTCATGTGGATGCTGATGTACCCAAGAGTCGGGCTAATGAAGAACATCAGAACAACCAGCAGGTGGATCAGGCTGCTAAGATTGAAGTGGCTTGGGTGGATTTGGATTGGCAACATAAAGGTGAATTATTTCTAGCTCGGTGGGCCCATGACACCTCGGGCCATCAAGGAAGAGATGCAACATACAGGTGGGCTTGTGATCAAGGCGGGGACTTAACCATGGACCCTATTGCACGGCTTATCCATGAATGTGAAACATGAGCTGCAATTAAGCAGGGCCAAGGGGGTTAAAGCTTCTTTGGTATGGAGGATGATGGCTGAAATACAAGTATGGGGAGGCCTGGCAGATTGACTATATCCCACTCCCCCAAACCTGTGATGGCAAGCGCCATGTGCTTACAATGCTGAAAGCAACCACCAGATGGCTGGAAACACCCTGTGCCCCATGACACCGCCTGGAACACTATCCTGGGCTTTGAAAAGCAAGTCTTATGGCAACACCGTACTCCAAAAAGAATTGAATCGGACAACAGAACTCATTTCCAAAACAACCTCATAGACACTTAGGCCAAAGAACATGGCATTGAGTGTGCATATCGCATTCCCTATCATGCACCAGCCTCTGGAAGGATCAAACTATGTAATGAACTGTTAAAGACTACACAGAGAGCAATGGGTGGTGGGACTTTCAAACACTGGGATACACATTTAGCAAAGGCCACCTGGTTAGTCAACACCAGAGGATCTGACAATCGAGCCGGCCCTGCCCAATCAAAACTTTCATGTACTGTAGAAGGGGATAAAGTCTCTGTAGTACACATTAAGAACATGCTGGGGAAAACAGTCTGGATTATTCCTACCTCAGGCAAAGGCAAACCCATCCATGGGATTGCTTTTGCTCAAGGACCCGAGTGCACTTGTTAGGTAATGTGGGAGGATGGGGAAGTGCGGTGTGTGCCTCAAGGGGATTTGATTCTGGGTGAGAAGAGCCAATGACTCTAACTGTATGATGTTAATAACCATTTAATACTGTGTATTATCACTTCTATGGTGGCTATGTGTGCATCACCACACCGGGCACCTTGCGGAATCTATCTTTGCCACATCCCTTCTGGGAATATGAATCTGACTTCCCCCCGATCATCGCATTAATGAGGAATGAACTTTGATAATATTGAACAAGTGCAGCAACAATGGAATCAGAACTGACTTCAACATGCAGCATGCAACAATCCAACACCTCACACCATCTTTCCTGCTTGAAAAACTGTTATCAGGGATGGAGGCCAAAGTCATGGACTAAGTTAATTCAACAGACATTTTGTGGACATTTTATGGACAATTTGCAGACGTGGTCCATAGACTAAGGGTATGACATCTGTGTGTATATCTATCAAAATAAATAAATAGGGAAGGTGGTGGAGGACTGGGAAGTGTGAGACCTGGTATGATGTAAATGGGATGGAATAAGGGGTGGCTATTGTTGGGCACAAAGGCTTATAGCAAACGGGGTTACATCAGGCTGGCATCCAGTCACTAGTGGGGTTCCGCAGGGCTCCATCCTGGGCCCGAGTCTCTTCAACATCTTCATTAACAACTTGGATGCAGGACTCGAAGCTGTACTAAGTAAGTTTGCCAACAACACCAAATTTAAAGGAGCTGTTGACTCCCTCAAAATCAGAGGGGCCCTGCAGAGAGACCTAGACTTATTAGAAGGCTGGACAATCACCAACCATATGAAGTTTAACAAGGGCAATGCCGGATTCTGCACCTGCGATGGGGCAACCCTGGATGCACATACAAACCAAATGTATCCTGGGGTACATCAGGCACAGCATCTCCAGCCGGTCAAGGGAGGTGACTGTCCCTGTCTACACTGCGCTGGTACAGCCTCACCTCCAGTACTGGGTGCAGTTTTGGTCACTGCAATATAAGGAGGATATAAAGCTATTAGAGAGCATCCAAAGGAGGGCCACAAGGATGGTGAAGGGTCTAGAAGGAAAGCCGTATGAGAAGGGCCTGAGCTCACTTGGTTTGTTCATCCTAGAGAAGAGGAGACTGAGGGGAGACCTCATTGCGGTCTACAGCTTCCTCGCAAGGGCAAAAGGAGGGGCAGGTGCCAATCTTTTCACTCTCGTGACCAGTGACAGGACCTGAGGAAATGGCCTGAAGCTGCGTCAGGAGAGGTATAGGTTGGCTAACAGGAGAAGGTTCTTCCCCCAGAGAGTAGCTGGGCACTGGAACAGGCTCCCCAGGGAAGTGGTCACAGCACCAAGCCTGCCTGAGTTCAAGAAGCATTTGAACAATACTCTCAGGCACGTGGTGGGACTCTTGGGGGAGTCCTGTTGTCCTGATCTTTTTCTCCTTAGAGTCATCATGGCAGTTCTCTTCCAGATATTTCCCCACCTCGTCTGGGTTCTGAATTTGTTCATGTGAAAATTCCCAGGCTGGGGCATCAGAAAATTCTTTCAGGGTTTGACTCATTCTCTCCCATTCTCCACACCACTCAGGATTTTCCACACCTGGGTCTACTTCTGGGTCAGATGTCTCATCAACTTCTCTGGACATCTCAGCCCTCGTTCTTGAGAAACTGAAGACCGTATAGGGGAAGCCTACCAGATTAAATACCAAGAAGGTGGTCTCTAACATTCAGGGGAAACGAAACATTCTCAAAAAGTGACTTAACAGATTTGAAGGAGAAAAAGGAAAGGAAAGGCAGAAAAGCCTCATCCCCTGCTCCTCCTGTAACAAACGGGGTGCAATTACTAATAAACCCCAAAAACATGCTACTGGAACTAGGATGCAGGGTAGGAAGAAGAAACAATAAACCATACATATCTTGAACAGAGTCCGGTACCTTTGTAAACTCTATAAATCATTATCGCCCAGCCCACCACAATAGCTATTCTAATCTGTGCCCCTCTACTGTAAAAACTATGTGTTAGAGACAATACTTGAGCTATTTCTGGATAAGAAAATAATCCTAGGGACCAGAAAGATATTAAAATTTTAGAAAAGCCTGGGGACCAGAAACACATGAAGGCCTTCACTCTGAGAGACATTATGAATTCAAGCAACATGGCTACTGACTACTTTATCCCAATACAGAGTAAATACAACCAAAATGCAATCAGTACAGGTTTTTTCTACTTTCTCGAGCCCTACGTTGGGCACCAATAAATGTATTTGTCCTGGTTTGAGGCAATTTTGGGAGACAAACCTCTAAAGGGGTTCCTCTAGAAAAACAAATTCAAACAGCCCCTCCCCCAACTGGTTCAGGAAAAAGATTTCCTTGGAGAAAAGTGGAAAAAACTGTTTATTTAACAGGCAAAGCATTCACCAGCACAAAAAAAATAATGAACAATATTAAACAATAAAACCTCTTGCCACTCCAAAAGAGATGACAAACTCAGAAAGTCCCCTTCGTGGGCTGTAGCTCAGCTCACTCAGTCTCTTATCAGTCCCTCCGGCACTGGAAATGCCACGGCCCAGGCCAGGCCAGGCCAGGCCAGGCCAGGCCAGGCCCCAGTGGGCCATAGGTGCGAGCTAGCGGTGCTCTTCTGGGTTTTCAGTCCAGAGCAGGTTTAAATAGGTCCAAAAAAAGAAGAAAACCTACAGTCCAGGGAACTTCTCTGCCTCAGCTAGTTAAAACCAACTAAAAGCAAAAGAGAGCTCTGTCCCACCATCTGTCCGTCCGCAGACAACACGGGAGCAGGGATATGTAGGAGTGAGTGTAGTTTCTGAAAACAAACTGAGTGCTGCTTCTTCTTCCCCCCTCCCCCCCCCCCCCCCCCCCCCGCCCCTTTAGCTCTCAAAACCAATCTTAAAGGTGCAAAATGTATTTCTGGGCTAAACAGACTAATGGGGATACGAGCATCATCAAGTCACCCCAGGACACCTGTGCAGGGCTAAGAGTTGGACTTCGATAATCTTTGTGGGTCCCTTCCAACTCAGGACATGCCATGATTATCTTCCGCAAATTGAGTCCGCTTTGCCCATGATGGTAATTGGCAAGTGATCTCCCTGCCCTTATCCTGACCAATGAGCTTTTTGTCTTATTTTCTCCCCTTCTCCTGCTGAGGAGGGAAAGCTGCTTAGTGGGCACCTGGCAGCCAGCCAAGGTTGAACCTTCATAGTTATATACCTCATTCAACAAAGAAAACATCTATACTTATTGCTTCAAAAACAACCTAAATATTTTAGCTTTACACCAGGACAGGTATAATTTGCAATGTATGCTTTAACCACCCAGTTCCCTCATGGAGGCAAAAAAACCTTTTCTCCTCAAGTGCAGGATCTTGGGGATTGGGGCAACACACACAGCAGCAGGCACCTGCATTTGGGGACAATATGTTCTAGGATTGGTGAGCACTCAACATGTTTAACAAGCGGCAAGGTTATATTTGTCTGCCTTCTCCCCCTCCCCAAAGGGAGGATTCAATTAGGCTTTAAAAACCACATATGAAAAAATATTTAAGTGTCAGAGATTAACCAGCCAGCATGATGCTAAAGCAAGAAGGGCAAATGTAATTGTTGGCTGTATAATTCAGGGGAATAATGAGTCAAGAGAGAAATATCTCAGTGGTGCAAACAGAATCAGCCAGATACCATATACAGTGCTGGAATCCATGCTTTAAAAAAAATAAACAAAAGCACAGAAGGAAAAAATTTTGAAATTAAGTTCAGGACCTCAAATATGCCTCAGAGAGGCAGAGAGAACCATCTGTTCAGTTATCAAAAAAAAGATGACTGGGAGGTCAACTGTGGTGTGTCAGCACCTTTGCAGAGTGAAAACAAAGTATTAAAGGGCTTTAGCTATCAGATAAAGGCATGGCAGGAGTTAGGGCTTTAATCCAATGCCAATTTGCATTAGAAAATAGGTATATGTTTTCAGCAGTTAGCATGATCAACCACTGGAAAAAGCAAATGAAAATCCCATGGATTCTGCATCTTTAGAATCATAGACTCAACACTGGATTCCTTTTGTCTAGGACACATTTTAGTCATATTCAATGCAAGGGCAACTGTATGGAAGTTAATGGTTTGATACACAGGCAGTCAGACAAAAATCTCAGTCCATTCTTGCCCTAAACTCTGAGGATACAGTCCTGGCTTCAAACAGTCTCCATGCCTTAATGTTTTGGGAGTTAGGTCACTCCAAATGAACAAAACATGCCAGAAGATTTCAAAGTTTCCATTCCACAACTCAAGCCTACAGATAACTACTGTTAAGTACAACAAATAAACTCAGTGTAATAAAAATTATATGCCACAAAAAATTCTCCTGTCTAATAAGTTAGCAGAAGAGCACTGTATTGCCAAATCTATTTCAAGTAATCAGTTGACTCACAGATTCCATTATATCAGTCTGTATATTTAAACTAGTAAATGGCTCCCACTCACCACAAAATCAGTCAGGTCAGTTGGTGGTGAGCAATTGTTTTCATTTGCATCACTTGCCTTTCTTGTGTTCTATCCTCCTCTCTTCTTTTTTTTCTATTTTCCTTACAATTTATTATTATTTATCTCTAATTATTAAACTGTCTTTATCTCAACACACGAGTTTCTCACTTTTACCCTTCCAATTCTCCCACATCCCACCGGTAGGGGAAGGGGAGGCGGTAAGAGCAGCTGTGTGGTCGTTAGTTGCTGGCTGGGGTTAGACCACAGCAATACATAAATGTGAAAAAAAAAAAAAAAATCAGTTCAATTTATGAGCTAAATAATTGTTCACAAGCCAGCAGTTAAATTTTTGTTCCAGTAACCTGGAAAAAAAAGTGCTTTTAAGCAGATATTGCACAGCACACATTCCCCAACACAGATGCAAGTGTTCCCCACCACACTATGCTATGCACAAGTTGTTCCATGAGCAGTAGAACTGAGAGCCTGGTTTCCTTTGCATTTGTGCCTTTACTTTCCTCCATCATAGTAACGCCAACATATTCACCCTTGATAACTCCAGTTCTCACCCAAATCTCCACAACACTTTCTCCATCTGACTCCACATTGCCTAACTACAAGCTGGGCAAGAGGCAGTCATTGCTACACGACTGGTTGCCAAAAGCCAACCAGAACACAGGTAAGTCTTGAGCTCACCGCACTGTCTCACACACTTATTTAGGTCCCTTCTTTACCTTTACTCAGCCATCAACTTATTTTTATTATTATTTTAAAGAAAACATGTAGGTTTCATTTCTTTATCCCTCTAGAAAACATAGCACAAGTTCACTAGCATGAGGAATGTCAGGTTGACTACAAACAGGTGAGGTAAGAGGGTGTTGGGGGCAGGGGGTTTTTTTTGCAGTGTTTTTTTCAGGGCTTGGGGTTTTTGGGGGGTGTTTTGGTTTGAAAAGATAGGTATCTGCTAAGAAAGGCAGGAGCCTCCCTTGAAATGGAAAATTCAAACCCCCTCCCTCCAAATTATTATAATTTTGAAATTAAGAGGCTCTCAGGTAAAGATATAGGAGTGGGAATAACAGTTCTTTATTAGGAAAAAAATAAAAATAAAATATAAAAATAAAAATGCAGTAATACAAAACAACACTGACAGAGTCAGAATACGACGTGACACCCTGTTGGTCAGGGTGGTGGTAGCAGTCCAATTAAATGGTGGTTGCAGTCCTCCTGGAGTGACAAACGTGGTTCTGTTGAAGCAGTGATCCTGTAGAAGGCTGTAGTTTTCCTCTGAAGGTCCAGTGGTGGTGTAGATGGGCCTGGTCTTCCTCTGGGAATCCAGTGGAAAAGAGCTGATCCTCGGGGAATCCAGTGGAGAAGGCTGCCCTGGTGTCCCAAAATCTCAGATTATATCCAGGAAGGAATGCTTGACTCCTCCCCCTGGGCGGAGCATCTCACAATGGGATTATGTAATTTTTATCAGTCATGCAGTGAGACTCAATGGCCCATTAACAGAAGATATTTCCCAGAGGGAGGATTGGTTTGTGGAAGAGATAAAGAAAACTGCCCAATTAACAGAAGATAACTGCCACACCTCTAACAGATGGCAAATAGAATATACACTTATCTTGCAATCCAGGACAGTGCTATTAAGAATAATCTCTAAAAAGAATTTGTGAGAAGTTCTTCAAACAAAATGCAATTTGCTGAGCTCTTACTTTACAAGATACATAATGAGACACGGGGTTAGGAATTTGAGGGGTACTGATTAGAAATAGATATTTAGATTTTATATATATAAACACTATATATAATAATAATAATATATATATTGTTTAATATTTACTGCATTTTACCGTGCTAATTGCCTGTAAAGGGAAGACGGGGTATACGTGGGACACAGGGTCTATGTGTGAGAGCAATATGAAAGAATGCAAGGATGTGTGATAAGGGAAGGATGATGTTCATCAAAACAGGACAAAGTTACAAGGCTACCGAGATAACAAGGCTCCTCAGACCAACCTCATGGTTTGGACTGTGACCAAAGGATCAGTAAGCATGCGCAAGAAGACGGGGTGAGAAGGTCGACTTCGATGAAGACCATTTACTTCATCCCCCTGAGACCCCCAAGGCCCCCCAAAATGACCACCAGAGACAACTACGCAGGTGCAAGGGACTGATAAGTTAATTAGCATACGAAGCGGGACAAGGTGGAGCCAGGAAATGAATATGCATAAATGTATTGCAAAACCCAATGTATATGTAACATTTTAGAGGATAAAAAAGAACGCTGAGAGCGAGTAGACACACACGCCTTTGCAGAGCTATCCCGCTTGCACCTGGCCAAATAAAAAGCATACGTACTTTATAACTCACTTTGTCTTTTAGAGTCTTTCCACGTATCAATAACACTATGTCATTATACATGTAACGGTTTTGGTTGGAATAGAGTTCAAATGTGAATAGAAAGTAATTAAACATAAGAAAACATAAAAGGAGGTTTAGAGACACACAAAGACCCCTTTTAAAAATCTGCTGAACAAGCTCTAACATGTGTGGAATTGGGGGGAAATGCCAAAAGGGGGAGATAGGGGGTGGGGCACAAACAAGTCAGAACATGCCTGATATCTATGTGCCTCTCTCCCCAGCTTGCACAACAGCCTGCATCTGCAGAAAGTTCCCAAGTTAACTGCACAGTTGTGAGACAAGCAGAGCCAACAATAATATTTACAGCTGTGGCCATGATTACATAATGACTGACTGTGAAAAATGCATATTATTTGATTGGCTCTTTGCAAATATTAAAATGAATTCTATATGTGTTATGTTGGAAAGTTATGTTGTATTAATATTAACATAATATTAAAATAGAAACATAATATTAAAATAGAAACTATGTGATATAAGATACTTTTTCGAACTAGCTCAAGGAATGGATAAGATAATCAAGATGTTATAGGTAATAAATGAAAAAGCCAAATTAATAATAATAATGATAAGTTTTATTTTTGCGACCGAAATATGGTCTCCGATAGCCACAATCAAAGGGACAGCGTCGAGCCCGGGATCAGTGCTGGGTGAACCCTGATCCAACCTCTATCACATCGGATCCCCTCTGTTCACGAATTCTGTCTCCGTCGGGGCTGGTTTTATACAGTTTTTTCCACCTGAGGCAGAGGTTCCTCTATTCTTTTCGTTGCTTCGCATATTCATGCTGGCTGAGGTCAATCCACAACACTCACAGAAGTTTCTTGCCCCAAATAACTTTTTGACAAATTTAACACCATAATAATATTCATAATGTAAAAGGAGGGAACAAGTCTTGGTATATCTAAGACTGTTGCTTGTTTTGCCAGTGAAAATAATTGGTAAGTGACCTCCCTGTCCTTACCTCAAGCCATGCACTTATTTTCTTCCTCTGCTCTGCTCAGGCAAGGGAGTTAGAGAGCATCTTGGTGGGCACCTGGAAGCCAGCCAAGGTTAAACCACCACAGTTTTCTATTACAGTATAATGTTTGTTATTGTCTATATACCTAAATAAAAGAAAATCTGAATGAATCCAGTGTTGGGTTCAGATCTGTGATGGAGAAAAGAGGGTGTTTAGAAACCCTGAGCAGTCTGTTACAACTAATAGGTGAGTTACCCTCAGAAGTTGGCAATGGTCTGTGGAGCACTGATAGCATCTAGGAAGAAAGATGAACCCTGGGAAGAAGAGCAAACAGTTGTTTGCTAAGGTTTACTTGTCTAGAACAAGTTTATGCATCATAGAATATCTCACTTTGGAAGGGACCTATAAGGATCATCGAGACCAACTCCCTGCTCCTCTCGCAGGACTACCTAAAACTAAACCATATGACTAAGATCATCGTCCAAGCACTTCATGAACTCTGACAGGCTTGGTGCCATGACCATCTCCCTGGAGAGCCTGTTCCAGTGACCAACCTCCCTCCCAGTGAAGAATCTTTTCCTAATGTCCAGTCTGAACTTCTCCTGATGCAGCTTTATTCCATTTCCTCATGCCCTATTACTGGTCACCAGAGAGAGAACAGTGTGGTATTCACATGCCCTCTGAACAGAGAGAAGCTGTGAGACAAGCAGAGAAGGAAAACACAATTCTTATCTTGCTTGCTGTGCCTGTGTTGTGCTAAAGTAGAATGCAATATGGAGATTGTTTACCCAAAGTGAGGATGTTTTGTTCCCTTGGCCTATCAGGGCCAAGAAGTGTGTGTGTGTGTCAGACTGTCATGGGACAGTCACGAGACAATGAGAGACGAGTGCAATGTGAGCAGTTGTGAGCAAGAGTGAGTGCAGGGCAGATTCAGTTTAGATACAATGTACATAGTATAGTATAATAAAGTAATTCTTTAGCCTTCTGATGATGGAGTCAGATGCATCATTCTCTCTCCCCTTTGTCCGAGTCGCCTTTGATTTACAATAGAACAGCACCTCCCTTTCTACTGCCCTTCTTGAGGAAGTTGTAGACTGTGATGAGGTCACCCCTCAGCCTTCTCTTCTCCAAGCTGAACAAACCAAGTAACCTCAGCTGCTGCTGGTAAGTCTTGCCATTGACACTTGTGGTGCATTTAACCCCAGCTGGCAAACAAGTACTGTGGGGTGGGGAGGAGAATGGAGGAAAAAAGTAAAACTTGTGGATTGAGATAAGAACAGTTTTTAATAATTGAAACAAATCAAATTATACTAATACTACAAATGATAATAATATCAATAATAATAGTAATGAAAAGGACACAGAGAGAGAAATGAAACCCAAGAAAAAGAAGTGATGCACAATACAATTGCTCACCACCCATTGACTGATGCCCAGCTAGTCCCCAAGCAGCGATCGGTGCCAACTCCCCTCATTTTATATGCTGAGCACAATGTTCTATGATATGGAATATCCCTTTGGCTAGTTCAGATCAGCTGTCAAGGCTATGCTCCCTCCCAGCTTCTTGTGCACCTGCTCACTGGCAGAGCATGGGAAACTGAAACATCCTTGACTTTGGGTAAGCACTACTTAGCAACAACCAAAACATCAGTGTGTTATCAACACTATTCACCCACTAAATCCCTAACACAGCACTCTACCAGCTACTAAGGAGAAAATGAGTTCCATCCCAGCTGAAACCTGTCGTGAACGGCGGAAGAAATGCCTCACACACTATGCGTGGATGGCAAATCCCAAAGTTTATTGAAAGCTCACACATATTTATATTGGTGTTAATGAAGCTTATACATATTGCAAAAGCTGAGCTCATTATTGGTTAAAGCACACTTAGATCAACCACACCTACTTCTAAGCTCTAATGATTATTTTGTTTCTATGTTTGCATTCTTCTAGCTTCTCTACCTAAGATATCTACATTTTCTGGCAAGCGATTTTCTCCCCCATCTTCCCGTTTCAGCGAAGGTCACTATGACCTTTGTCAGTGATTGGACACTGGTTGCATAATCCCCAGCTTGTTTCCTCATCCTTATCCAACGGTATCACATCAAAGTGGCCTTTCTCAGCTAGCCAATTATCCAAAAAGCTCTCCACATTTCCCCCGTTTTTCTGTTGAACAAGCATGGTTTGGTTAAATGCGGTAGTTATCATCTTTCGCACCATATTCTGTAAGCATATACAAAAACATGGCAAAATTAATATTAACAACAAAGCTACAATAGCTACTACAATGCTAACCTTAACAATAGAGCGTAACCATGATCCTAAGCTTAAAGATTTGAGCCATCCATCAATACCAAGGCCTGATTCTACCTGTAAGTTCCCAGTTAACCTCCGTAACTCAGAGAGCTGTGAGTGAACAGACTGCGCATGATCAGAAAGATTCATGCAACACATGCCCTCAAATTCATCACAGCCATGGCCTTGTGCAAGTAAGAGAAAATCAATTGCAGCTCTATTTTGAAGTGTCGCATGGCGAATAGAATCAACATCAAGCAAAAGACTGGAAATTGCTAAAGAAGTTGCATTTGTTTGTTTAGCAAGCCAACACCCTAACCTATTTAAAATAGCATGAGCACCTGCTGCTGATACCCCTGGAGCTAAGAAAGATGCTGCAACTATGGCCGCTGGGGACCAAAACTTTAGATCGTCTCGGCAGTCAGCTGCAAAGGCATGAGCCATTCGTCTGCCTCTACGATGGCGACGGCTCATGTTCAGTATCATGGACATGTTAGGTGTAAGTAGAGACAGCCGTCCAAGTGTACATGGTCCCCCGTGCAGCATTGATGGGATACCGGCCCAAGCAAGGTCACCACATATCAGGAAATATCCTGCTGGCAATTGAATAGGGTCATTTGATGAGACTGACACTCTCTGTTGTATAATTGCACCAGGCCGATGCATTTCGGTAGACAGCCATGCTGGAAGTTACAACATTAGAATGGTTCTTGACTGACAGCAGGCTTCTATGGTTAAAATGAATGCACGCATCTGCCATCACTGACCCTAGCAACTCCAACTCTTGGGGTTCCTGTGGTGCTATAGGAAAGTGGGAAATCCACTGATCCCAATTATCCACACTCATCCTAGCATTGCTGACCTTACAAGTTGGTACATGTAAAAGGCACGGCCAGGGATCTGCTGGTAATCCAACCAAACAGGTCGTGAAGGGATTGCCAGGAGAAGATAATGACGGACAAATAGTCTCCTGTTTAGTCAAGTTTGCCAGGGTGACCCATATGTTAGTCTTGGGCTGCGGTGGTGCCCATGCCTGATGGTCTACACTGTCCACAAAAGAAGCAAAAACTAACAAAGAAATAACATAAAGTTTCCATCAAACACAGCTGCTCAGGTCCATTTAGCAGGTACCCACAGAGATCCGGTAGGGGTAGAAACACAAAGATATCCGCGGCCCCAATATAACACCTTAGCAGGACCTTGCCATTGTCCTGTTTTAGGATCTCTGTATCTCACCCATACATCTTTCTTTACACCATCTGTTTCTTGTACGTAGTGACGAATCACAGCAGGAACCTTATTTTCCTCAAAAACACACAAGTGGTTCAAAACAAACAAACACTTTAACAATCTCTCTTGTGGCTCTCTGGTATCCATATATTTACTCAGATATCTTTTCAAGGTACCATTTGCTCTCTCCACAATCGCTTGCCCTGTAGGAGAATTGGGGATGCCTGTTACGTGTTCTATCCCCCACATCTGCAGGAATTGCTTTATTCTTTTGCTACAGTAAGCAGGCCCATTATCTGTTTTGATGCGCTGTGGCACTCCCATTACTGCAAAACAACTGCTGAGATGTCTCTCTACCTGCCCTGCTTTCTCACCAGTCTGTGCTGTGGCCCATATAAAATGACTGTAAGTGTCTATGGTAACATGTACGTACTTCAACCTCCCAAACTCTGCCACATGTGTGACATCCATCTGGCAGGTCTCATTTGTGCTCAGCCCTATTGGGTTAACTCCCAGACCTAAGCCACAGCCTCCATTATGATGACTACATATAGGACAGGCTTTGACTATTGCCCGTGCCTCCTCCATAGATATCTGAAATTCTCTATGAAGGCCTTTTGCATTCTGGTGGAACATGGAGTGTGCCTCTCTGGCTATGGTTTGTTTGGGAATCGGAGTTGCTTGTGTGATTGAGACTAATTTATCTGCTCGCATGTTACCTTCTCCCAGACCAATATCCCATTTGTGACTTCTGATATGGATAACACAAAAAGAATGCTTTCTTAGCTTAATTGCTCTCTGAAGCTGCATAAACAGCTCATGTAGCCTCCTGTTCTGAACCTCTTTTATAGAGGCATCCTCTATTCGCTCACACACTCCTGCAACATACAAAGAATCTGTTACAATGTTAAGAGGTCCAGAGAAATGCATCATGGCCCATACAACAGCCAATAGCTCCATCGTTTGCAAAGTGTCCAACTCAGTAGCTTGGAGTATATGATGATGCCATTGTCCCTCTTTTTGCCAGGTCACTGCAGCGGTTTTGGATTTTCTTCCTGCATCTGTGTAAGCAGTTATAGCATCCGATAAGGGCTTTAGTGATCTTTTTGGGCATTGAATCCAACCCCACTGTCCTATCCAATTCAATGGTACATTGGGAGTATCATCAGTGGCAGTCACACTACCGGCTCCCAATAGGGCCTCTTGTAACTCCATACTGTTTGTCAGGTACCAGGTCAATGTATCTTTCTTCATTGGTATCTGTATCTGATCAGGTTCCTTTCCCGTAATCTGTAACGCCCGTTCACGACCCTTTTTGAGCAAATCAGCCAAAATTTCAACTTTCTGAAGAAGGGTTTTATGTTGTTGAAGTGGAGGAGATATCCATTCCAAGGCCCATATCTCCCCCGTTTTTCTGTTATGCTGGGTAAGTGCACCCAGTAAAAATTTTGGTCCACACCAAACTGTCAGCTGTATAGGGAGATCAAGATCACGTCTCCGAACACTGCCTTGTGTGACACAGTCCAATATCTGCTGCAGTGTCTCGAGGACGAAGAGCAATAGTAAAGAAGCAGTCCTTCAGATCAATAATCAAAAGTGGCCAGTCCCTTGGCAGCATAGCCGGATTAGGTAATCCTGGTTGTTAGGCTCCCATAGGCTCCCGGCGGTGGCGGGCTGGAGGCAGGTCGAGCTGAAGCGGTGACAGCTGCTACTTGTGTCCGGGCGCAGGGAGCTGGTGACCGGGAAGCAGAACCGCGCTGGGCGGCCGCGGGGCGGGCGGACCCCCCGGAGCCCGCTGCCCCACGGGGGGTGGGAGGCCCGTCCTGCCGCCCCCCCGGCTCGGGGGTCGGGGCGGCTGCGGAGCGGAGCGGGAGGCGGCTGGGCTGCAGCTGCTAAGCCGCTTAGGGCCGGGGCTGGCATGAGCCTCCCCGGCGGGGCGGCTGCGGGCTGCGCACTGCGGCGGGGAGGCTGAGGGAGCGGATCCGGAGCGGGAGGAGGCGGAGGGGGGGCTGCTGCCTGAAGCAGGAGCTAATAGCGGCAGGGAGCTGCTGTTTAGAGCAGGAACTGGTGTCAGCGGGGAGCCAAACCAGTCTCTGTAACTCCTGTTTCTTTCATGGGCTGCACTAGCCTGCTGGGCAGCTCTTTCCTCTGCCTGGTATTTCAGCAATTCATCATGCACAACTCGCCATAAATTTCCCAACTTTCTCGCGGCTTTATCATCATCTATGACTGCCTGCCACAACTAATCCCCAAATATACGCCACTCTGATAACCTATGCACTGTGTGAGGATTTTGAAACAGTCTTTGTGCATACTCATGAGCTAACAACCCATGAAGCTCTTTCTGCAAATCTATACCCTTAACCTGACGCTTTTATAAAAAGCCAGTAAATAAATCATATGCTGCTTGCCTTTCTTTATCCGTGTTAAAGATAACAGCGCGCTTCTTTCAGCCCTTCCAAGCTCCGGCAGCACGTCTCGGCCGGGCTCTCCGATGAGGTCACCCGGGGCACGGCACTTGCCCTTTTTCAGCGGTGCTTTCGCCGTCCTCGGCTGCGATAGGACCCGAACTCCGTACACCGCTCGACCGTGGCTACCAGCAAAAAAATGTCTGGGGTCACCATTTGTCGTGAATGGCGGAAGAAATGCCTCACACAATATGCGTGAATGGCAAATCCCAAAGTTTATTGAAAGCTCACACATATTTATATTGGTGTTAATGAAGCTTATACATATTGCAAAAGCTGAGCTCATTATTGGTTAAAGCACACTTAGATCAACCACACCTACTTCTAAGCTCTAATGATTATTTTGTTTCTATGTTTGCATTCTTCTAGCTTCTCTACCTAAGATATCTACATTTTCTGGCAAGCGATTTTCTCCCCCATCTTCCCGTTTCAGCGAAGGTCACTATGACCTTTGTCAGTGATTGGACACTGGTTGCATAATCCCCAGCTTGTTTCCCCTATCCTTATCCAACGGTATCACATCGAAGTGGCCTTTCTCAGCTAACCAATTATCCAAAAAGCTCTCCATAGAAACCAGGACAAGACCTTTCACCATCCAAGCCAGCCTTCTGCCTCGCTTGCTTGACTTCCAACATTTTGGAATTGCCTACTCCTGCACTTTTAAGACATGGCTCTTAAAAAGTGACCAGCATTTGTGGACCCTAATACCTTCAAAAGCAGATGCTCTGCAGACCTTAATCCTTCTGGTTGCTCCTTCAGCAGCTTGAAGTCTGCTCTCCCCATATTCAGGGTTGAAGTTTTGATGACTGTTTTGATGGCTGTTTTTCTCCTATTGCCAACGATTTGAAACTCAGCTACTTCATGGTCACTGTGACCACCAATCACCACTTCTTCCACGAGTTTACAAACAACAAATCTAGGAGGGCACTTTTTCTAGTTAGCGCCCTTAGTATCTACACCAAGAAGTTATTTTCAGTGTGCTTCAGTGTCGTGGTTTGGAATAGGAGGAAAATTTAGGGAAGTGATGCAGAAGATTTTTGTGCAACTGACAGTCTGTTGAACCACTGAGAAGCTGGACACGCCTCTGTGAAACACATGTTAAAGACAAAAGAAACCTGGGAACTTACTTTTTCCCTTCTGGTCAGGAGCTAGGTAACACGGCTGGGCGGCCCCTGCCACGGGGCCAGGCCGGTCGGCCCTGCCGCGGGGTTGAGCCCCCTTCCCCCAGATCGCCCACCGGCCCCCCGCCATCGGCCCCTGTCCTGCTGCGGCCCGGGCCCTCAGAAGCTGCCAGGCAGGAAGGCGGGGGAGGCTGCGGAGCCCTGGCCGGAGCAGGACTGGCCGCGGCGGCTAAGATCTTGACGTCAAGTCCCCTCCCCCCAGCGCGGCTGAGACCAGAGACCCCTGCAGCCTGCAGCCCGTGCAGAGTGGCCCTGTAGCTGGAATTGAACACAGAGAAAACCAAAAACCCAACCATGAAACCGATCCTGACACAGCCCCAGCTGCAGCTCCCACCACAAGTTACCGGGCCGGCCGGAGTCAGGTAGGCCCTAGGCAGGATGTTAACCCTTTCAGTGCTTCAATCCTCCCTCGAGTGAGAGAAAGAAACAAAATGCAAGCATGTAAAGGAACAACATGAAGACATCGAGGTCAGTGAAGAAGTTAAGTCTCAGATGGGAGGGGTGAGGAGATACCGTGTTTTTGGAGCTGAAATCCTCTTGTAAGCTATGGAGAAAGGACTCTTTTTCCCTATAACACATGAAACTATGGGGAGATTGTTATAAACAAAAATCTGCCAATTTTTTTGCGGAAGAAAAAGAGTTGCAAAACCAGTCAGACTAGTTGTTGCCAAGGTGGAATTCTACCTGCTTTGTTATCTTAATCATGGGTCGTTGTAACTAATTGCTGCTTTTGTATTGGTAAAGCCCTGCCTGGGGCTAAATTGTACTTCTCCTCAGACAGTGAAGGGAGGAGATGTGGGAGGGGGGCATCAGGGAGAGTGCAAAATAACCTTGAGACCAGCATGCCATGGGAACCTCATCAAACTTACCAAAAAGACCCCAAAAACAACCAGCCAATACAGAATTAAGAAATTAGAGTGATGTCTAGACGTGAGGAACAGAGTGCTGAGCCTGCAGAGATGCTGAGAACCTTTGTTGCCCCTCACCCTGAGCGAAGACCTCATCTGAAACCAAGACCACGAGCTGGGAGTCACTAGAGAGTTGTGAAATTGGGGTTACGCCCACGGCTCCTGTGAGGACGGGACTCAAACCTCTGCCCCTAGTGGACAAAGCTGCGCATACCTCCTCCTCTGAGTCACCCGACGAAGACTGCAGACCTGTCGAGCTCCCCAAGTTTGAGCTGATCACTTTTAATAAAGGCATTAAAAGGAGAAAAAGTCTCCTGCCCTGTTTATTTCATAGATGAAAGTGTTCAAATTGATATTGAGCAAAGGCCTCCATGCTAAAGTAAGCAGATGTTAAAGTACCTGTGATCCCATGAGAAGTTTGAACAGAGAAAGAGAGAAGAGTAGTCTGGTGCCCCCAGGAGAGGATCTCTGTTCCCAGGGATGAAGATGATTTTAGAAATAGATAATGAGAACTTTTTTGCCTTTGAACAGCTCATCTTTAAAACAATACCCCATAAGTCGACATGGCTCATCGACAAGCTGTGAGAAGGCTTGTGGCAATGGAAAGGACTTCACGATGGCAGGGTTCCCTGGGCGGCTGTTATTCATGATGAAATTGAGAGCCACAAGAGAACTGGTTTTTTTCCTCTTGTGAAGTCTCCATAACCTTAACAAGAGGGACTTCTCTTCCTAAGTGAACTGAAGAAAGACTGTTTTAGAGGTGGTAAACTGACTGGAAATTTTAGGCTTTGTTTCTTTACATTGTCAGTGGGAAAGAAAAGGTTGTGGGGGGAGAAGAAGTGTTCTGAAGGGTTTGTTTTGATTTTTTTTTTTCTTAGATGCTTTTAATAAAAATTTCTTTATACTCTTTTAAAGTTTTGAGCCTGCTTTGCCTTTCTCCTAATCCTATCTCACAGCAGGAAATGAGTGCACTGGTGATTGGCCAGCACTGAGGCCCACCACACTCATCAG
The DNA here is from genome assembly GCF_023055355.1 of Agelaius tricolor. Taxonomy (NCBI): domain Eukaryota; kingdom Metazoa; phylum Chordata; class Aves; order Passeriformes; family Icteridae; genus Agelaius; species Agelaius tricolor. The sequence continues at coordinate 14,541,289 of NW_027269281.1, forward strand.
CACATTGGTTGGGAAATCTCAATATTGGAGAAATCTGAAATTGGTGAACCAAAACCAGTACATTCAGGAATTTCCAGGACCTGTTGGTATCTTCTGTATGATATTCCTGGTTGATGCCTGGGAAGTCAAAATCACCCATAAGAACAAAGGTAGCTGATATAGAGATATCCCTTAATTCCTTATAGAATAATTCTTTGATGTCATCATCCTGACTGGGTGGTCAATAGTAGGCTCCCACAACAACATCCACACTATTTACTTTGCCTTTCATCCTTACCCAGAGGTTCTCAACTGTGTCATCACCCACTGTGCCATACAAACCAACCCCTCCCTTATCTACAGCACCACTCCCACCTCACCTGGAGACCCTGTAACCATCCATCAGGGCACACCAGTCACAGGACTCATCCCACCAGGTTTCACTTATGCCAATGATGTCGTAGCTCTGGGACTGGGCCAAAGCTTCGAGCTCCTCTTGTTTATTCCTCATGCTGCGCACATTAGTATAGAGACACGATCGAATAAGGCAATGTTCTTTTACAATGTGGCAAAATCTATGGAATTTCATTTATAATTGTGATATAGGGAGGAAATTCAGGTTTTCCCTATTGTTGCAATTGTGGTATAGCCGAATATCAGAGCTGTACTTGTGTGTATACCTGGTGGGCCTAGTCATTGATTCCTGGGTGGTCCAGGAACTCCCCAGCTTGTCTCTGCCTAGATGAGACAGTGGATTGATTTGAGACAATGTGACAGGGTTCACAGGGGTTCTTGGACGAGGGAAGAGACGAGAATGTTGACTCCATGTTCAGAAGGCTTGATTTATTATTTTATTATATATATATTACATTATAACTATACTAAAAAGAATAGAAGGAAAGGTTTCCTCAGAAGGCTAGCTAAGAATAGAATAGAATAGAAAAGAATGATAACAAAAGCAGCTGGCTCGGACAGAGCGCGAGAGCCAGCTCTGCCGTGACTGGTCAGTAAATCCAAACATCCACAGGAGACCAATCACAGATGAGCCTGTTGCATTCCACAGCAGCAGATAACCATTGTTTACATTTTGTTTCTGAGGCCTCAGCTTCTCAGAAGGGAAAAAATCCCAAAGAAAAGGATTTTCACAAAAGATGTCTGCGACATATCACCTTTTTTTATTTAGTTAAATTAAAAAGAAAAGTGTTTATAATTTTCTCTGCTGGGCTCATGTGGAGGAAAGAACAAACACTTGACAGGTTATCTGTTGCCAATCAAACTTCAATCAAGTGCTCCTGTGGAATGAACAGGGAATTTCTTCACCTGTAGAACATAAAATTCTATCATATCACTAAAACAATTTTACAATATAAGAAAATGCAAAAACAATGCAAAGAAAATTCAAGTCCAAGCAGCTGAGTTTCAGGAAAAGTCCATGGACTGAAGATGGTCCTCTTTGACATATCTGAAAGTCCCTTTTGATCCTGAAACAGGCTTGCTACAGAAAAATCCATCAATAGTTATCAAAAGTCCATTGACAGTCATCAAACAATTTGAAACAATTTTGAGAAAATTTCTAGAGTGTCTTGGCCACAGCCCTTTATTGAACAACTTGGGCTGAGGCTAAGCTTTTTTGCCTCTTCAATGCTTTGAGCTGCTGCCAGCTCTTTCAACTCTTTTTATTTAATTTAATTTTTTTTTTTTTTTTTTTTTCCGGAAAGAGCAGCAGCAGCAGAGAGCCTGAGAGGCCCTGGGGGACCCTGGCCCTCTTGGAAAGATCAGGAACCCCAGACCTGGCCCACAAAACGGTGGCCCAGGACCTGAAGGGGGAAACGAAGCCCCCAAACCCAACAGGAGGCCAGGTGGCGGCCCTAGCCCAAGCAACCAAGCCAAACAGCCCAGGCCCAACCTGCCGGGCTGTCGTGAACGGCGGGAGAAATGCAGCACATGATATGCATGAATGGCAAATCCCGAAGTTTATTGAAAACTCACACATATTTATATTGGTGTTAATGAAGCTTATACATATTGCAAAAGCTGAGCTCATTATTGGTTAAAGCACACTTGGATCAACCACACCTACTTCTATCTTCTAACAATTATTTTGCTTCTATGTTTACATTCTTCTAACTTTTCTACCTAAGATAACTACATTTTCTGGCAAGCGACTTTCTCCCCTGTCTTCCCGTTTCAGGGAAGGTCACTGTGACCTTCGTCAGTAATTGGGCACTGGTAGCTCAGTTCCCAGCTTGTTTCCCCTATCCTTATCCATTGGTATCACATCGAAATGTCCTTTCTCAGCTAACCAATTATCCAAAAAGCTCTCTACACTGGGCAGGCTCTGCATTGTCACAGACTGGCACCACACTGCCAATGGAATGGCAGAACAAGTGACCAAACGCTTCCTCCCCCCAAAACCACCAACGCATGCCAGCAGTGAGGGAATAGAAGCTGTCCCGAGAATCTTCATCTCAGGTCTGGGGATGTTTTTTCCCCACAGCAGAAAAGCGATGATCGCCTCCCGCTGTCCCCTCTGCCTCTGCAATGCAAATGCAAAAGGTGTTCCTCCCATCTGCCTCCCGGTACCACCCCCACCCCCTCTGGGCTGGGGACCAAAGGCAGAACTTTAGGGACCCACCTCCCCCTCGCCGCTGGGGCGCGCGAGGGGCGGCAGGGATGGCAACCTCCAAGGGGGAACCCCCGACCAAACACCCCCCAACCCGCCAAGAACGCTGAGCTTGAAAGCAGGCATCTGGGCTGCGCCCGCACTCAGTGGCCGAGCCATGCCTCCTCCACGGAAGGAGAGGCCGGCCGCTGGAGCCGCCGCCGCAGGGGCAAACGGCTCGGGACGGTCCGAGCTCGAACATGCCGCCGGTTCCAGGGCAGCCTCTGACGCAGACACGGAGGACAGAGTCCCAGAAGGCGGCAGAACTGCCGGGGCGGCCAGTGGGGACAGCAGGGGTGCGCGGGAAAACGCCTCCGTTGTGTCGCTCAGCTCCGGGAGCGGCAGCGCAGGGGCGAGCTCTGCCCCTGTGGGAGGGGCTGGCGGGGATGGCACGGGGTCGCCAGCATCTTCTGCCCCTGGCTCTGGGATCGGCCACGGAAGCGCAGTCGCAGAAGGCGGCGAAGTCCGCACGGAAGGCAGTGGGGGGGCCGGCGGGGGCGACGCCGGGTCGCTGTTCTCAGCTGCAAGTGCGTTGCCTAGCAACACAGGCGCAGCCGCAGGAAATGGTGTTTCTGAGATCTCAGGCGCAGGCACAGAACCCAGAGGAGCCGCGGGCGGGACTGCCCCGAGAGGCGGCCGCGGGGAGAGCTGGACTGGCCCCCCAGGCCCGGGAGGCGGGACCTCGGGCACTGATGCCGCCCCCAGCTCTGAGCGGGGCGGGGTCCAAGAGGCCAACCAGGGCTGGGCCTGCAGGGCTGCCAGGGGCGGCACAGCCCACTCAGAATCCCCCGGAGAGCGATGAGGGGTGGGAAAAGACGGCTCCGTCTGAGCATGCTTCGAAAACGCAGGAAAAAAAACTTCTTCGTCTGCAGCCATAATCTGCGAAGGGCAGCATCCTCAGGAAGGGAAAAGCTAACAGTACCTTGTGACAGTGTCCAGCACGCTCTAGCCAGCTGCTTGGTGCTGCTAGGCTTTCCAAACATCTTCCCGGAGGCTTTTCAAAAGGTTCTCTTTGTGGTTAGCCTTGGCTGTGAACTCTGTCCAAATCAGGATTTTCAGTTCTTCAGCTCCTGGCTAGAATCCACTTCTGTGGTCACTTGTGAGGTGACCATCAACGCCACACGGGGTTTACCCAGTGCAGCAGCTCCTCTGGGGTCTCACCAAGTGATGTCTTCCTCAGTCAAGGGTCACCAACTGTGACAGTGTTCACAGGGGTTCTTGGACGAGGGAAGAGACGAGAATGTTGACTCCATGTTCAGAAGGCTTGATTTATTATTTTATGATATATATATTACATTATAACTATGCTAAAAAGAATAGAAGGAAAGTTTTCCTCAGAAGGATAGCTAAGAATAGAATAGAAAAGAATGATAACAAAAGCAGCTGGCTCGGACAGAGCGCAAGAGCCAGCTCTGCCGTGACTGGTCAGTAAATCCAAACATCCACAGGAGACCAATCACAGATGATCCTGTTGCATTCCACAGCAGCAGATAACCATTGTTTACATTTTGTTTCTGAGGCCTCAGCTTCTCAGAAGGGAAAAAATCCCAAAGAAAAGGATTTTCACAAAAGATGTCTGCGACAAGACAAGGAGATTGTGAATCCGCATAGAAGTTAAGTCATCGAATCAATAACAGCTACAGGACCCCTCTTTGGGTGGGTGGGATTCTGGATAGTCCAGATGGTTCCCCCAGGCAGCCCCAGCTGTGCATAGGCAAAATGACAGGTGCTACTTCTATGCTTCAATGTGTTGATTAATATCCTAGGTGGAGAATTTGACAGTTCAAGTAGCTCCCCCCAGTTAGTTCTTGCTGTAGAGAAAGGAATTGACTGAACCGTACACAAATAAGATTATTTAAAATAGTCATTTGTATTGGGGTTGACATGGCAAGGTTTTGGTGGGGAGTGGAGTGGTCTGCAGAGGTGGTCTCTGTGAGAAGAGGCATGGGGCTACCCTGTGTCAAATATAGCCAGTTACCAATCAGCTCAGAGATAGACTGTAGGAATCCTGACCAAAAGACCATTGTACACTTAGGAGTTAGTGATCCACATAACAGTTAACCCAAGTATGTCCAGACCAGTGCTGTGCTGCACTACACGTACAACATACAACATGGCCTTCAGGTCTGTGTTGTGCTGCACATAGTCCTTGGTCAGAGGATAAGCTCAGTCACCTCATTGCGACACAGGAGCCTGAAGGCAGCTCCCACTCAGTACCAGCGATTATGCCACATGCGTGACCTTACCTTTATCTAACAGTGAAGCAAGAATTTATGCCTACACTTATGCCAGTACCAGATGGCAGTAGTGAACACACATGTAGGAGGCGTGCCCAGGTAGAGGAACTTCTTCACTTAGTGACAGAGCTCCAGGAGGAGGTGAGCAGGCTGAGGAGTATCAGGGAGTGCAAGAGAGAGATAGACAACCGGACTCGTACCCTACCTTCCCTGAGATAGGCCCAACAGGCAAACAGGATGTATGATACAGAGGATTCCCTATCCTCTCTCCACCTGGCTGAACGTGGTGACTTAAGGAATAGCGGGGGAATGGCAACAACTTCCTGCCTGGTGCAGCAGGTGCATCTCTTCTGTGACTACCCCATTTTTCCAGATGCCCTTGCATAATAGGCACGAGGCTCTGCAAGTGAAACCGAACAATAAGAAGGACAATGGTTCATCTGGCTTGGAGGTGTCACTAAAGTTAAGTTAGTCTGCTATCTATGTCAAAACCGCTTACATAAAGAAAAAAATAGATGGGTCATTCTCATAGGAGATTCCCTTTTGAAGGGAAGAAAAGGCCCAATATGCAGACTAGACCCACTTCTTAGGGAAGTCTGCTGCATCCCTGGGGCCCAGGTTAAAGATGTGAAGAGAAAGCTTCCTACCCTGGTATGGCCCTCAGATTATTATCTATTTTTGCTATGTTATGTAGGCCACGATGAAGTTGCAACAGGGAGTCTGGGGGCAATCAAGAGAGTCCCCAGGGCCTTGGGATGACTGATTAAGGGATCTGGAGCACAAGTAGTGTTCTCCTCTATCCTTCCAGTAGCAGGAAGCAATAAGGGAAGAGCCAGCAGATCAATACCCAGCTCCAAGCCTGCTGTCACCAACAGAATTTTGTGAGTTTTGATCATGGGTCACTTTACACACCACCAGGACTGCTGGTGACAGGCAAAGTACACCTTTCTCAAGGGGGATAAGGATCTTTGCACAGGAGCTGGCAGGGCTCATTGAGGGAGCTTTAAACTGTATGTGAAGGGGGAAGGGAAAGGGATAAAAGCAGGATCACCAGAGATACACCTGGGGGTGCCATGCAAAAGTTTGAGGGACAGTGTGCTAGCGAAGCCCTTCGGTCTGGCATCTCAGGGGAGGTAGGGGATGGAGATCCATGTGGCAGCAAGGATGCAAGGGTTATTGAGGTATTAGAAACTGTGGAAGCACCTGAGAACTTTTACATAGGAATTAGGGCTTCTCCCCCCAAAAAGATGGTGGGATCAATGGCCCAACTGAAGTGCATCTACACCAATGCGCTGAGTAAGGGCAATGAACAGGAGGAGCTGGAAGCCATGGAGCAGCAGGACAATTATGATATAGTTGCCATCACAGAGACTTGGTGGGACGAGTCACACCACTGGAGTGCTGCAATGGATGGCTATAAACTCTTCAGAAAGAACAGGCAAGGAAGGAGAGGCAGTGGGATAGTCCTGTATGTTAGGGAGTGTTTTGATTGTGTAGAGCTTGATGATGGTGATGAGTGTTTATGGGTAAGAATCGGGGGGAAGGCCAACAGGGCAGATATCCTGGTGGGAGTCTCTTATAGAAAGAAAAGGTAGACAAAATATTTTATAAGCAGCTGGGAAAAGTCTCGTGATCGCTAGCCCTTGTTCTTGTGGGGGACTTCAACTTACCAGAGGTCTGCTGGAAATACAGTACAGTCTGGGAGGTTCCTGGAGTGTGTGGAAGAGAACTTCCTGACACAGCTCGTAAGGGGCCCAACTAGGGAAGGTGCCCCGCTGGACCCATTGTTTGAAACAGAGAAGGACTGGTGGGTGATGTGATGGTCAGAGGTCATCTTGGGCAAAGCAATCACAAAATGAGAGTTTTTGGTTCTTGGAGAAGTGAGACAGGTGGTTAGCAGAACTGCTACCTCGGATTTCCAGAGGGCAGATTTTGGCCTTAGAACACTGGTTGACAGAGTCCCTTGGTATAGCAGGATGCTCTGCCTAGGTGGGGGTAAAACAGCTCAAACTTTACCCTATTTGCAAAAGTTTTCAGTGATATGGATGGAGAATGGGAGTCACGCTGCTTTTGGTGTCAAAGAATGCTGAGACCAGCCTGACTCATCAATTCCAAAGTTAAGCATTCTGAGGATGAGAAGAACAATGTTTCCGGACAGAAACTAGCACTGGTGAGGATGTGGCAGACAAAGATCCTGATAAAGGAACCAACAAGTCATAATACTGGTGACTTATCTAAGGCTGCTGAGCTAAAGGCTGATGAGCTGACACAGCTCACCTAGAAACATCTAACTGACAGTCAATCAATTTATGCTATTGTCATGGTTTGACACTGGCACAATGCCAGTGCTTTTATGAAGATACTTTTTTTCTGGTTTCTGCTGTGAGATGTGACCAGGAATAAGCAAAGCAGGCTCTTACTTAGGAAAGAAAAGAAAACAGAACTTTATTAACTACTCTACAATTATAGATAAAAGGAACACACACAGGGAAAATGAAAACTTTACAAATACATTTCTTCTTCTTTTTACTAAATTCTCAACACAATACATCTATTCTTCAAATCACTAACTCTTAGTCTAGCACTACTTTTCAAACAATCAATTTTCAGTTCATCAAGAGGAGAGGAGTTTTTCTTGTACTATGGGCTTCTTCTGGAAACACAGCTGAAGCTTCGTGTGTTTCCGTGTCACTCGTGGCACTGCTTGGAGTACATCTGCTGTCGTGACTTCTTCTTTTTCATGTCTAGTGCTCTCACTACTGAACACGGACCAGAGCTGTTTCTAGGGTTGTCTTTTTTTAAGGATGCTCTGTCCTGATTTAAAAAAGGCACAGTCCTTTTTTTGGGACACCTGTCCCCACAATTTCTTTTTTGGGACACCTGTCCTCTCCATATTTTTTCACTTCCTGGGGCCGAGGGGCACTAACACTGAACTCTCTTGGTTCTGTGGCTATTGCTTCTCTCTAGAATGCAGTCTCTGTGTCACAAGGAACATGGTTCTGTCTATGGCTGTACAAAAAGAGTCCAGCAAAAGCTACTCTATCATTTCTTCTTACTAGGATTCTTTTCTATTCTTCTACTATTTCTCACTCGCCCAGACTTCTCTCACACTTGCACATTTCTTTCTTCATCTTCTACTCTATTTTCTAGGAGAGGTCAATGTTCTGTAAAGTTCTCATTTTCTGAAAAGGGGTTAAAAGCTCTTACAAGCGGCTGGCTGAACCCCCCCCCCCTTCTTTTCCTTCCCAGCCGTGCTGCCGGCACAGGCTCATGTTTATCAAGTTTCAAGGTTACAGTCCCAGGCAGCGGCTCTCTCTCTTTCTCTCTCTCTCTGTGTTTCTCAGGGGGGCTTCCTGATGGCTCCCGGTGTCTCTCTTTCTCTCTTCCACCCTTCCACCCCCAGGGTCAGGCCTACTTCTCCCGGCCACATGGCTTTTCCCCTCCCCCTGCCCAGCTAGCAGCTGGGCCGGGGGAGAGACTCGAACTCTTTTTGGCTGGAAGCTTAAAAGAACTCTCTCAGGGGAGAGCTCTGCTTTTAACCCCGTGTTCCCAGAGGCGGATCCATGTCTTAAATGGCCAGGTTAAATGCCAATATTAAAGCCTGAATATCCATTGGCCCAAAACACAGCATCCCAAAAAACACATTTCCTGTCAAACCACCACAGCTATAAAAGCCAAGTCCCACTTTTTAAAGGCAGGGACACATCCTTTCTAGGTGTGTGTGTGGAGATTCCTCCCTTGAGTGGGGATGCTCCTCAAGGTTACTCCTCAAGGCTGAGTGAAAGAGATTTGCCCATGGTTGTTGGTATAGGCGAGCAACATCAATCACTATTTAACAATTATTTTGCTAGTTTTAATATCATTGCTTCAATATTGCTTTAAAAATAGTGCATTATGCTAGTACTTTGAACTATCTATACTGTGTAGTAAATTATTATTTTTGTCTAATCATTATCATCATCAATTTAAATAAGTAATTTATTTTATTCATATAAATATATTTAGTTTTCCATCCTTAATCCTAAAGGACAAAGTTGTATAAAGGTTCAATTACACCTATATATAACTTTAGACATAAACGGTTGACCAAGTCTGGGACTAGGATTGGATCCAGCTGCACCCAGACTGCTCTCTGAGAAGGAGTTTAGAAAGCAAGGCAGTCCTTTCTGCACCTCATGACTCAATGGGAGGGTCTCCCTGACAAACCTTGTCCAAAGATTCCAATCGGCCTGTGACACTTGGGAGGCAGTCCTGAAGGGCAAAGCAGTGCAGAAAGGCTGGACATGTTTTAAGAAGGAAATCTTAAAAGTGCAGGAGCAGGCTGTCCCTGTGTGCTGAAAGATGAGTTGACAGGGAAGAAGACCGGCCTGGGTAAATACAGAGCTTTGGCTGAAACTCAGGGGAAAAAAAGACAGTTTACAACCTCTGGAAGAAGGGGCAGGCCACTCAGAAGGACTACAAAGGTGTCAAAATGCAATTTGATTAGCTCTTACTATACAAGGTAGGTTTAAAACAAATTAAATCAAGTTCTCTGAAGTAGACATATTTGTTCCTACAGACTTTGTCTTCCTTTTTAAGTAATCAGTCTTTCAGACAGAATTTACCCCTCCTTCCCCCCCCCCCCCCCCCCCCCCCCCCCCCGGAACAACTCAACTCAACTTTCACTTTAAATGAAGTTTTCTTTCTGGTAGAAAAAGAAAAATGGAATTACCTATCAAGTCACTACTCTTTTATTTTGTCCTGTAACGTTCCTGTAAGACTTTCAGAGCTTTGTAATTACAAGTTTCATTCAAATCTTTAATAGCAAATAACCTTTTTCCATCTCCTAAGTTCTCATCACAGGGAATACTTTTCTATATGCTAGCAATTTAAAAAAAAAGAATTTATTCAGAAGATTAACAGAAACCTGATTAACAGAAACCTGATTTGAGAAAGAGCACCAAGCTTTTCATCAGCTCTTCAAAACAGACTACAGTAAAACTGCTGCATACAGTATCTGTTTCAAAAACAGTAAAACACAACAGTACATATCACAATAGCAAGGGCTGATTTTAATGCAATGCAAACCCCCTCTCTCCACCCTTTGATTGCATTAACTACTTCAGCATAGCAAGTACATTAAGTGAAACCTGGTGGGATGAGTCCTGTGACTGAAGTGCCCTGTTGGATGGTTACAGGCTCTTTAGGAAGAATAGGCAGGGCAGAAGAGGGGAGGGAGGAAGGGTGGAGGTGTATGTAACGGTGGAGGTGTATGTAACGGAGGGGCTGGAATGTATGGAGCTCACAGCTGGCAATGGCTCAGTTGAGAGCCTCTGAGTAAGAATCAAGGGATAAACAGATAAGGCAGATGTCACTGTGGGAGTCTACTATAGACCTCCTAACCAGGATGATGATGCCAATGAATTATTCTTTGAGGAACTAAGGGATGCTTCCAAGTCAATTGCCCTTGTCCTTATGGGACACTTCAACTGTCCAGAAATTAACTGGGAGCATCACACAGCTGGTACAACCTGGGCCGGAAGATTCCTAAAGGGCTTGGATGACAACTTTATGGAACAGGTCCTAAGGGAGCCAACTCGGAAAGATACCATCCTCGATCTACTGCTTGACAACAGAGAGGATCTTGTGAGTGAAGTGGAGATTGGTGGCCATCTTGGCCACAGTGACCACAAAGCAACTGAGTTTAAATACTCTGTGGACAGGAGGAAAAGTGCCAGCAAAACCTCAACTCTGGACATGAGGAAAGAAGACTTCAGGATGCTCAGGGAACTAGTGAGTAAGGTCCCCTGGGAAAATGCTTTTGAAGGTGCTAGGGTCCATCAGTGCTGGTCACTTTTTAAACACCACCTCCTAAAGGCACACAAACAGGCAATTCCCAAATGTCAGAAGTCAAGCAGATGATGCAGAAGGCCAGCTAGGCTGAACAGGATTCTTCTCTTGGAAACAAGGCAAAAATAAGAAGGTGTATACCCAGTGGAAGCAAGGTCAGCTGATATGGGAGGAATAGAGAGGTGCTGCTCGCCACTGTACAGAGAAAATTCATGTGGCCACAGCTCAACTGGAGTTGAATCTGGCCAGAACTGTGGGGGATAATAACAAGAGTTTTTTCAAGTATAATAATGGCAAAAGGCAGTGTACAAATAACATTGGCCTGCTAAAGGATGAGAATGGCCACCTCACAAACAGGAACATAGACAAGGCAGAGGTGTTTAATGCATTCTTTGCCTCTGTCTTCAACACAGATCACGGACCAAGGGGGGCTCAGTGCCCTGAGCTGTAGGACTATGACTGCGAGAATGATCAACTCCCAGTCAACTCTGAAATTGTGCAGGACCTGCTGCTCTGGCTGGATCCCTACAAATCTATGGGGCCTGATGGGATTCATCCAAAAATCCTCAAAGAGCTGGCTGATGTCATCGCAAAACCTCTCTTGATGATTTCTGAGCAGTCTTGGGAATGCGGAGAGGTCCCAGCTGACTGGAAGCTGCCTAAGATTGTCCCGATTTTCAAGAAGGGCAAGAAGGAGGACCCTGGAAACTACAGGCCTGCCAGTCTCATGTCAGTGCCCAGTAAAATCATGGAAAAGATTATTCTGGGAGGCATTGAAAAACACCTGGAGGACAATGCAGTCATCGGTCACAGCCAGCATGACTTCATGAAGGGAAAGTCCTGCCTGTTCAACCTGATGTCTTTTTATGACAAGATAACCCATCTAGTTGGTCAAGGGACACCAGTAGATATAAAGTTTTTGGATTCCCGTAAAGCTTTTGATACTGTCTCTCACAGGATGCTTCTGGACAAAATGTCCAGCATTCAGCTGGATAACCATGTGTCATGGTTTGACACTTGCACAATGCCAGTGCCCCCATGAAGATACCCTCTCCCTGGTAGCTGCTGTGAGATGTGACCAGGAATAAGCAAAGCAGGCTCCTACTTAGGAAAGGAAAAAAACCAGAACTTTATTAACTACTCTACAACTACACATAAAAAGGAACACACACACAGGGAAAATGAAAACCTCACAAATGCATTTCCTCCTCCCCCCACCAAATTTCCAACACAATACATCTATTCCTCAAATCACCAACTCTCGGCCCAGCACCACCTTTTAGACAACCAATCCTCAGTTCATCAAGAGGAGAGGAGTCCTTCTTGTACCATGGGCTTCCCCTGGAAACACAGTCGAAGCCTCGTGTGTTTCTGTGTCACTCGTGGCACCGCCCGGAGTACATCTGCCGTTGTGACCTCTTCCTTTTCATGTCCAGTGCTCTCATCACTGAACACGGACCAGAGCTGCTTCTAGGGTTGTCTTTTTAAGGATGCTCTGTCCCGATCCAAAAAAGGCACAGTCTCTCCTTTGAGACACCTGTCCCCCCCATATTTTTTCACCCCCTGGGGCCGAGGGGCACCAGCACTGAACTCTCTTGGTTCTGTGGCCATTGCCTCCCCCTGGATGCAGTCTCTGTGTCACAAGGAACATGGTTCTGTCCATGCCTATAACAAGAAGAGTCCAGCAAAAGCCACTCCATCATCTCTTCCCACTAGGATTCTTCTCTACTCTTCTACTATCTCTCACTCGCCCAGACCTCTCTCACACTTGCACATTTCCTTCCTCATCTTCCACTCTATCTTCTAGGAGAGGTCAATGATCTGTAAAGTTCTCCTTTTCCAAAAAGGGGTTAAAAGCTCCTACAAGTGGCCGGCTGAACCCCCCCCTTCTTCTCCTTCCCAGCTGTGCTGCCGGCACAGGCCCATGTTTATCAAGCTTCAAGGTTACAGTCTCAGGCAGCGGCTCTCTCTCTTTCTCTCTCTCTGTGTCTCTCAGGGGGGGCTGCCCGGTGGCTCCCGGTCTCTCTCTTTCTCTCTTCCACCCTTCCACCCCCGGGCTCAGGCCTACCTCTCCCGGCCACATGGCTTTTCCCCTCCCCCTGCCCAGCCAGCAGCTGGGCCGGGGGAGAGACCCGAACTCTTTCCCGCCGGAAACCCAAAAAGGACCCTCCCAGGGGAGAGCTCTGCTTTTAACCCTGTGTTCTCAGAGGCGGATCCATGTCTTAAATGGCCAGGTTAAATGCCAATATTAAAGCCTGAATATCCATTGGCCCAAAACACAGCATCCCAAAAAACACATTTCCTGTCAAACCACCACACCATGTTATGTGATGAGTGAGCAACTGGCTGATGGGTCGGACACAGAGTAAATGGGGTTACATCAGGCTGGCATCCAGTCACTAGTGGAGTTCCACAGGCCTCCATCCTGGGCCCAGTCCTCTTCAACATCTTCATTAACAACTCGGACACAGGATTCGAAGCTGTACTAAGTAAGTTTGCCAACAACACCAAATTTAAAGGAGCTGTTGACTCCCTTAAAATCAGAGGCCCTGCAGAGAGACCTAGACTTATTAGAAGGCTGGACAATCACCAACCATATGAAGTTTAACAAGGGCAATGCCGGATTCTGCACCTGCAATGGGGCAACCCTGGATGCACATACAAACCAAATGTATCCTGGGGTACATCAATGTATCGGTCTTGCACAGCCGAGTTTTTGGTAGCAGCAGGGCCACAAAGATGGCTCCTGTGCAAAGCTGCTGGAAGCTTCCACCATGTGCAGAAGAGCCAATCTCTGATGGCTTTGAAGATGGACATGCTGCTGGCCAAACCTGGGCCAATGAGAGAGGTTGGTAATGCCTCTGTGATGACATATTTGAGAGGAAAATCAAAACAAAATCACACCGTTTTTTCTTCTAGTCAAAGAGGAGGAGGTGAGAACATGTGAGGGAAAACAACATGGCGACACCAAGGTCAGTGGAGAAGGAGGGGGAGGCGGTGCTCCAGGTGCTGGAGCCAAGATTCCTCTGCAGGCCGTGGGGAAAACCACAGTGAAGCAGGTCGTGTCCCTGCAGCCCATGGGTCCACGGGGGATGCAGAGATCCACCTGCAGCCCATGGGGGAGGTGCCCATGCTGGAGCGGGTGGATGCCTGGAGGAGGCTGTGATCCAGTGGAAGACCCGGTAGAGAGAGGGGACCCCTGCTTCCAGGCTGGAGCAGCCTGTCCTTGGAGGACTGCACCCCATGGAATGAGAGACCCATGTCGCAGAAGTTTTGGGAGAACTGTCTGCCCATGGGAGGGACTCACATTGCAGCAGGTGCGGTGTGACTGCTGCTCGTGAGAGTGGACCCATGCCAGAGAAGTTCACCGAGAACTGTCTCCCATGGGAGGGACCCCACGGTCTCACAGGGGAAGCACTCCTCTTCTGGAGCAGCAGAAGAAAATCTCGGTGATGAACTGACCCAAAAACCCCCATGCCCTGTCTCCCTGCACTGTTGGTGGGAAGAAGGGAGGGGCTGGGGGGGAAAAAGGTGGTTTAAGGGCTTATTTTATTCCTCATGATTGTCCTCTGATTTTGTTAGTAATAAATTCACTTTGCACCTTAAGTTGAGCCTGTTTTGCCCTTGAAGTGTTTTCTTCTGGTCCTTATCTCAACTCATGAAGCCTTTGTTAACTTTTTTTCTCTCTCCTCTGCTCAGCTGTGGCAGGGGAGGGTGAGCAAACAACTCTCGTGGGTGCCTGGTGTTGGGCCAGTGTCAAACCACGACAATCAGGCATAGCATCTGCAGCTGGTCAAGGGAGGTGACTGTCCCGGTCTACATTGCTTTGGTGCAGCCTCACCTCCAGTACTGGGTGCAGTTTTGGTCACTGCAATATAAGGAGGATATAAAGCTATTAAAGAGCATCCAAAGGAGGGCCACAAGGATGGTGAAGGGTCTAGAAGGGAAGCCATATGAGAAGGGGCTGAGGTCATTTGGTTTGTTCAGCCTAGAGGGGGCTGAAGGGAGACCTCATTGCGGTCTTCAACATCCTCACGAGGCGAAAGAGAGGGGCAGGTGCCAATCTCTTCACTCTTGTGACCAGTGTCAGGACTCAAGGGAACGGCATGAAGCTGAGTCAGGGGAGGTTGAGGTTAGATATCAGGAAAAGGTTTTTCAACCGGAGGGTGGTTGGGCACTGGAACACGCTCCCCAGGGAAGTGGTCACAGCACCAAGCCTGCATGAGTTCAAGAAGCATTTGGACAATGCTCTCAGGCACGTGGTGGGATACTTGAGGTGTCCTGCGCAGGGCCAGGAGTTGGACTTTGATGATCCCTGTGGGTCCCTTCCAACTCAGCATATTCTGTGATTTTATGATTCTATGAACAAAGTCTGTGAGCCTTGACTTTCATCTTCCCAAAAATCTGTCTTTTATTGAAATTATTAATTTAGCCTGGAGACAGGACTTTAATACAAGTCTTCTATCAAGTAATGAATTCTGGAATTGGGCAGTATCTTTCTAGCTGTTCATTTATTTCAGTCAGACATTCTAATCTGACATTCCTAAGTCAGTTTTCTCTGGCCTCCCACCAAACCTGATAGGGCATTTATCAGAGCACAAGTGGATAGTTTGAACTGTCACTCGGCCCTTTTTACTAGTAAATTCAAAAAGGAATCCGTTTAAACCATGGGACATTCAAGAAAATCAACATTCTGAAATCCATTGCATCACCAAATACTGCTGATAAAGGCTTCCATTTAGTATCTCTCTCTCAAACTATGTGCCAGTCGGAATACTATCCCAATATAAAAGGATGAAGAGCTACATATACACGTATTAAAAAAAACCCCAGGAATATTCTACATTCACATTCTTGAAAGATCCCATTAAATTTATAGTGTTTTTCAAAATGTACATCCACTTTACAGGTCTTATCTAGCTTAAAGTTTCTATGGAAATACTTTTAATTTATTCCTGAAGTAGCTTCCTGGAGAGTCCCACAGTACTTTAGTCCAGAACGATTATTATGCACATGAGATTGCCAAGTTTGAATTAATGTTATGCTTAAATAGAATCTGAGGAGGGATTTATTTTAACTTTGTCATTCACAACTTTAATAAACATAGGTAGACAATTATGTAGGACTCCTGAAAAATAGCAAAACAAAAGACTTCTAAAGGAACATCCTACAGGACACATGGGTCAGAATTTCTAGATCTAGGTTTCTCAGTCACCCATCTTTCATATCCGGGGGAGGGGGGAAGAAAAAAAGACTAAACTGATTTGAGACTATACATGACTATGACAGAGTTATGGAGTATACAACATTTTCCAAAAGATATATGTGAGCTATCAAAGAGCATCCAAGTGTGAAAAATGCATATTATATGATTGGCTTTTTGCAAATATTAAAATGAATATTATGTGTGTTATGTCAGAAAGGTATGCTGTATTAATCCTTTTAAGTAGTGTGTTAAATATAGTTTTAGGCTACAACATAATATTAAAATAGAAACTATGCGATGTAAGATACTTTTCTAACTAGCTCAAGGAATGGATAAGATAATCAAGAAATTCTTCGCACAGAGATAACAACAACAAGACACTAAAATCCCAAGAGAAGAATTATTGCCTCCTTATCGGGAAGAACCAGGCTCCTTCTACCTCCTTTCAGATGCCACGGAGCCAAACCGTGATTTACAAGATGAAGGGGGGAAAGTTGGCAATAAACAGTAAAATCCCTAGTTTGAAAGGAATGTTTGCATCATGTATGAGATATATGAATATGCAACAGGCAATTGCTTTTAAGGGTTAATCCTTTGTTAGCGGACATGCTTTTTTTAGGAAAGCATCCAAACATTTGTAATTCTTTGCTTTTTTATTGTCCTAACTCTGATTGTCCAAATTCTTATTGCTCTAATTTGTATTACTATTTTTTATAACCATTTTATTACTATTAAACTTTTAACATTTTAAAACAAGTGATTGGCGTTTTTCACACAAGTATTACGCAACCATAGTATTGTAGTATTAAGTTGTAGGTACACAGTTTGTGGTAATTGGGAGTGGGGCTGTGGCCAAACCTCATCCCTAATGGGCTACAACTGTGAAAAGCAGGTGAACAGTATTGAAAGCAATGAGACATGGAGTGCCGAGGTGTACTGACCAATCACGAGAGGGAACAGAAGGCACGCAGGTGCAGTGTATGAACGATGAGGGGTAGAAAAGGTTGGACTAAAGAACAAGAAGGGCAGATACTTGAAGCCTTCTGAAGTGGTATGGTGTTACTCTGTATATCGTGGCTGTGAAAAAATGCATATTTTATGATTGGCTTTTCACAAGTATTAAAATGAATATTATATGTGTTGTGTTAGAAGGTAATGCTGTATTCTCTTATGTAGTGTGGCAAATATAGTTTTAGGTTATAACAAAATGTTAAAATAGAAACTATGCTATGTAGGATACTTTTTTTTCCTAAAGAAAGGACTCGCACTGAGATAGTAGTCACAGGACACCTAAATCTTTCAGAGAAAGGGAATTTATTGCTCCATTATCAGGAGAAGCTAACTTCTTCCCACCTCGGACAGCCAGGATGACACCATTAGGCTTATGAGGAAGAAGTTGACGATGACCAGACAGAATCCTGTATTTGAATGGAATTTATGCATCATGTATGAGGTGTATGAATATGCAACTGGCTATTGTTTTTAAGGGTTAATCCTTTGTTAACGGGTGTCCTTTTTCGGGCTTGTGCTGCCCAGAAAAAGGTACCCGGACGTCCGTAACTCTTTGTCTTTATTGTCTCATATTGTCCTAATTCAAATTGTCCAAATTGTTATTACTCTAATTGTATTATGATTTTTATAACCCTTTTATTACTATTAAATTTTTAAAATTATAAAAACATCTGATTGGCGTTTTTCACAACAATTATGGTAGCAGAGGATGGTTAACACCTCGCTGCTGGTGCTTTAGGAGAGTCAGGGTGGAGAAGGCGCCCCCTGCCCTCTTTGGCAGCCCCGCTCTGTTTCCCCTGGGGTGACCGACAGACGCAGGTTACAATTGGTGGACAAAAGGAGGGAATAAAACAAAGAGAAGGGAAAAAGGCTCGCTACAACCGCGGTAATTGGCCCCCTAAGACTAGTAGTGCGCACGGAGAACCCGGGAAGGAAAGGGGATTGGTAAGTATTTCTCAGGGGGGCAGTGGGGGAGATGAATGTGTGTGAATGAGAGGCGAGCTGGTTGTCCCTGACCTGCCAAGTGTGTGCAGGGTCTCCCATGCTGCATTTCCATCTTTTCACGAGAAAAGCGGCCAGTAAAGAGACGAAGCGAGTGATAAAGGAGTGAAAGAATCCCCCGGGGTAACTGGGACTGGGTCTCAGGGAGGGGTTGGACCCCTCGGAGGTAGGGAGCAAGGTTTCCTAGCCCAATCCACTAGGAAACGGGACAGGAGGGACCCCTAAAAAGCTGCTGGGTTGAGGGATTTATATTTCAAGAGCATCCAAGAGCAGGGTTGAGCACAATTCTGCCGGAGTGAGGATATGCCTGAGAACACCCAGGGTGGGACAATACAGCTAGATTGAGGGATGAAAATTTTGCCCAAGAGCATTTGGGTTGGACAACACAGCTAGATTGAGGGTTAAAAACATGCCAAAGAACATCCAGGGTTGGACAACACAGCCAAACAAAAATTAAATGCCCAAGACTATCTGTGGTTGTACCACACCGCTGGGTCGAGGGACAGAAAAAATGCCCAAGAGCATCTGGGGTTGGACAATACAGCTGGGTTGAGGGATATCCAATAGCACCGGGACTGGCCAGTAACACCTAAACTTGTAATAGGTGATGTGAAAGTAAAAGGTATCTTATAATTGTCTTGTTGCGTATGTGTGAGAGTGAGACAGGCACAAAATCAGCCTCAGCTTCTTGGGCGGGTGGGAAGGGGGGGGGCAGTGGAAAGAGGCGTGTGTAACCCGAAAACCAGGCTATTGTCTCCCGGGCAGGTGGGGGCTTTGGCTGAAGGGTGTGAGTGACCTGCAAACCAGGCTAGTGTTCCCCGGGTGTGTGAGGGGGCCATAGCTGAAGAGTGTGAGTGACACGCAGACAGCCTCACAGGTGAACGGGCACCGGAGGCAACCAGAGTCAGGGCCCTTCCAGGAGGCCCGGTGACACTGTGACCTGGAGGCCAATCCCAAGGCGAGGGGGGGGGGCCGCAGAGACCCGTGATTTTCTGACAATAGGGATCCACTTTGTGTCTTGAGGGTGTGAAGGAATGTGTATAGGTGAATGAGAAATAAAAGTGAGTGAATGTAGACGAATGAAAGTATGGGTAATGTGGATTGTGCATTTTAAGCTTTACCACATCTCCTTGGTGGGAGGTGTATTGTATTGAAAAGTAGTGTGAGAAAAAGGTTTTTTTGGGTGTAAGTAGTTGAAAGAAAGTGGTATTTAAGTTGTTAGTAAAAAGTGAAAAACAGAAGCAGGGGATGAATAGATAGAATATTGAAAAATGGGACAGAAATCCAGTAAGGTGGATACAGGAAAGAAAAGCAGGAGAAAAAAATTACCAACAGAAATACTCCAAGATAGCCCTCTGGGAGTTATGTTAGCCTACTGGGAAAAAAAACCCTTGTACAAGGAAAAAGGACAAGGTAAAGATGATACAATTCTGTATGCTCGAATGGCCAACAAAGGAAATAAGATCTGACCACGTTTATTGGCCTAGATACGGCTCTTTTGAAAAATTGATTTGTCAGGCTTTGAATGAATTTGTAAATTCAAAGGAACCGTTTAATTTAGAAGAAAGAGAATATGCCATGTGTTGGACAGGAGATTTAAGGAAAATAAAAATCTTTAAAGTATCAGACACTCCCGAAGCAAAACAAGAAAAGAAAAAGGGAAAAGGAAAGGGAGGGGAACAAGAGAAGAAAACAGAAAAAGAGTGGGACCCTTTGCAAGTCTTGCCCCCTCCGTTCGCGACCGAGGCGTCTGTCCCGGGTCCCAGCTCGCTGCCCATTTCAGCTCTGCTTGTCCCGGTCCCGGCTCGCTGCCCGTTTCAGCTCCGCCAGTCCCAGTCCCGGGTCCCGGCTCGCTGCCTGCTTCAATTCCGCCCGCCGTGGATCCCGTCTCAGGCCCCGCCTGCCCCTGCCCATACCGCAGCCCCGGAGGTGATTTCGTCTGCCCCGGTTCCGGCCGCCTGGTCCGCGGCTGCCCTAACGGCCATGCCTGGGGTCCCTCCTGCTTCATGGTCTATGACCACCGCCCCGATCGTGCCAGGGGTCCCGTCGGTCCCAGCCGTCCCATCCTCGACCGCCCCTCCCCCAGCCCCATCCTCGGCTGCCCTGCCCATGCCAACAACGCTGGGTGCCGTCGCTGCTGCTTTGCCTCTGCCGGGAGCCACTGACTCAACCGCCATTAACCACGTGCAGGCTGTCCGCGCTCCCATCTGGTATCCCCCGGAAATGCTCCCTCCTCTGGCGGTTCCGGCAGCAGACCACGCCTACGTCTCGCCCTTGGAGGACCAAGCTTCAGTGGGATATCCCTCCCCTCAGCCCCCGTCCTGCCCTGAGTTCCGTTCTCTTGGTAACCACAGCTCCGGCTGTTCAGAGAAACTCTCTCTTCGTAGAGGAAGCACCTTATCGAAACACTAGGAGCTCAGTTAAAAGGCAGTCCTCTCCAAATTCTTTCTCAAACCACGGGAGAAAGACTATAGAAGATAAAAAAGGAAAAGAGTTAGATGAAGGGATTGGTCTATTTCCGTTAAGAGAGGTTCCCATGGGAGGGGGCGGAACGGGGTTTGTAAATGCCCCTCTGACTTCCTCTGAGGTCAGAAATTTAAAGAAAGAGATCAAAGGGATTTTGGAGGATCCCATAGGTACAGCTGAACAATTAGACCAATTTTTAGGCCCAAACATTTATACTTGGGAAGAAATGCAATCCATAATGAAAATATTATTTTCTCAGGAAGAGAGGCAATTAATCAGAGCAGCTGGAATAAAAGCTTGGGAAAAGGATAAACCGCAGGGGCCCCCCCGGAGAAGATAAAATGCCAACTGCACCTCCTGAGTGGGGTCAAAATAATGAGGAGGGGAGAAAACACATGCATGAATATCGTAATTGAATAATCAAGGGAATAAAAGGGGCAGCACCCCGAGGGCAAAATGCTAAAAAGGCTTTTGAGGCACAGCAGGAGAAGAAAGAGACTCCAACAGAATGGTTAGACAGACTTAGGAGAAATATGAAACAATATTCTGGGATAGACCCTGAAGATGATGTGGGAAAAGCATTGTTAAGGATTAACTTTGTTACTAATGCTTGGCCAGATATTAGAAAAAAATTAGAAAAAATTGAGGATTGGCATAGTAGATCATTAGATGATTTATTAAAGAAAGCTCAGAAAGTTTATGTCCGGAAAGATGAAGAAAAGTCTAAACTGAAAGCAAAACTTATGCTAGCCACCATGTGAGAAAACAATTTCCAGAAAAATCAAAGCCATACAGGCACTACTCCTAAATATGAAGGTGGTAGAGACAGGGGAAGGGAAAGGAATAGAACCCCAATACAAACCAAGTCTCAGGAGCATTCTGGAATTGTCTGTCATTACTGGGGGGGCAAAGGGCATTATAGGAAAAATTGTCATAAGCAGGCACAAGATCTGAAAATCTTTAAAGAGATAGGCACAGAGGAGAAATAGGGAGGTCATAGGCTCTATTTTTTAGGGGACAAATACCATCTGGAGCCTGTGATAACTTTAAAAGTGGGTCCCCAAGAAGAAGAATTGGAATTTGTTGTAGACACAGGGGCAGAAAGAACCTGCCTGTTAGATATTCCAAAAGGATATAGTGTGAGCAAACATATGGCGAAAGTAACAGGGGCAAAAGGTGAAAGTTTTACAGTTCTGGTCATTAAAGATGTGGTAATTGAGGGGGAAACTAAAATTTGGATGGGAGATGTCTTATTGGTCCCAGGGGCGGGTAGCAACTTATTGGGGAGGGACTTACAAGTGCAATTAGGAATAGGGGTTATACCAGAAGATGGGAAAATGACAGCTAGAGTTTTAAAATTAGGCCAAGAGGATGAAGAAAAAATCAACAAGGAAGTTTGGGCTGGGGAAGGAAATAGGAAAGGATTCGATATCAACCCCATAAGGGTTAAAACTGAGAGAGAAGATTGTCCTATATGTGTACATCAGTATCCTGTATCTTTAGAAGGACGGGAAGGTTTGAAGCCAGTAATAGAAGGACTAATAAAGGATGGGACATTAGAACCTTCTATGTCTCTTCATATAATACCCCTATTCTCCCAGTAAAGAAGTCTGATGGGAGTTACAGACTAGTACAAGACTTAAGGGAGGTTAATAAAAGAACTCGGACTCTCTACCCAGTGGTACCAAATCCTTATACTCTTCTAAGTAAAGTCCCACCCCAGCATCAGTGGTTTAGTGTGGTGAATCTTAAAGATGCATTTTAGGCTTGCCCACTAGCCAAGGAGAGCCGGGATATTTTTGCCTTCGAATGGGAGGATCCAAAAACTGGGAGAAAGCAGCAATTAAGATGGACAAAATTACCACAGGGGTTTACGGAATCCCCAAACTTATTTGGGCAAGCTTTAGAAACAATACTACAAGATTTCCCTACTCTTCCTGGAATACAAATTATCCAATATGTGGATGATCTTTTACTATCTGGGGAAGCTGAAGTGAGAGAGGCTACTATACAACTTTTACATTTTCTCGGGGAGAAAGGATTAAGGATATCAAAAGGGAAGTTGCAATTTGTAGAAGCAGAGGTAAAATATCTTGGACACTTAATAAGTAAGGGTAGCTGGAAGCTCAAACCCGAGATAATTGCAGGAATTTTATCCCTTTCCCCTCCCTCTAAAAAGAGGGAAATCAGAAAGCTACTGGGGTTATTGGGATATTGTAGATTATGGATTGAGGGATACACACAGGCAGTCAAATTTTTGTATGAAAAATTGACAGAGGGAGATGATATAAAATGGACCAAGGAAGATGATGTTAAATTAGGAGAACTGAAGTCAAAACTGGCCTCAATACCAGCTTTAAGCTTACCCTCACTAGAAAAACCCTTTCATCTGTACATGAATGTAGAAAAGGGGGTAGCTCAGGGAGTTCTGGTTCAGGAGTGGGGAGGAGTAAAGAGACCAGTAGCTTATTTATCAAAGATGTTGGACCCAGTGAGCCACGGCTGGCCAGTATGTATTCAAGCTATAGCAGCTACTGCAATCCTGGTAGAAGAAAGTCGTAAGCTTACTTTTGGAGGTAAACTAATTGTGTGCACACCTCATGCAGTTTGAAATGTGTTAAATCAGAAGTCTGAAAAATGGTCGACAGACTCTAGGATGTTAAAATATGAAGCCATCTTAATAGACAGTGATGACCTGACATTAGAAGTAAACAGAAGTTTAAATCCAGCTCAATTCTTATATGGAGAACCAGCAGACAACCTAATACACAATTGTCTAGAAATTATCAAATACCAAACAAAGGTTTGAGAAGATCTTGAATAGCAAGCCCTTTCAGAAGGGGAAATAATCTATGTGGATGGTTCCTCCAGATGTCTACAAGGAAAAAAAATGTCAGGGTACGCAGTAGTTGATGGAAAAAAACATGCAAACTATTGAAAAGGGAAAATTACCTTCAAACTGGTCAGCTCAAACCTGTGAATTATATGTGCTAAAAAGAGCACTGGAATATTTAGCACACAAGAAAGGATCTATATATACTGATTCAAGGAATGCCTTTGGAGTAGTACATATCTTTGGAAAAATTTGGGAAGAAAGAGGACTACTTAATTCAAGAAGAAAAGGATTGGTACATGAAGGGCTCATTTTAGAAGTTTTAGAGGCACTAAAATTACCTGAAGAGATAGCTATAGTACACATCAAGGGACACCAAAAGGGAGTGACCCCAGAAATAAGAGGAAATAATTGCAGATCAGGAAGCTAGGGATGCAGCATAAAATGGAGCTGAGAGAGTTATGTTAATATTCACTCCAAATGAGGAAAAATTGGAAATTCCAAAGTTTAGCAAAGCAGAGAAAAAAGAATTAAACAAGATAGGAGGTCAACAAGATGAATCAGGGAAATGGAAACTTTCTGACCGAAGACAATTGCTTAATAAAATGATTACTAGGAAGATATTAGAAG
Organism: Agelaius tricolor; assembly: GCF_023055355.1. Classification (NCBI taxonomy): domain Eukaryota; kingdom Metazoa; phylum Chordata; class Aves; order Passeriformes; family Icteridae; genus Agelaius; species Agelaius tricolor. The sequence continues at coordinate 14,565,144 of NW_027269281.1, forward strand.
ACATGCATCAGAAAACCCATTGGGGTACCCAGGCCTTGTGTGATCATTTTTTAAGGAATTATGGGTGTATTGGGATTTTTGGAGTAGCAAAACAAGTAACTGAAATATGTATAATTTGCCAAAAGATCAATAAAATGTAATGAGAAAAATGACATTAGGAGGTCGTGAGTTAGCTCTTCGACCATTTCAAAGTATCCAGGTAGATTTTACTGAACTTCCTCAAGTACAAAGATGGAAGTATTTATTAGTAATGACAGACCATTTAACTCATTGGGTGGAAGCAGTTCCCACTGCCAAAGCCACAGCCAACATGGTAAGCAAAACCCTTTTGGAACAGATTATTCCCAGATATGGAATGGTTAATAGGATAGACTCGGACAGAGGGACGCATTTTACGTCAAAGGTGTTACAACAAATAATTAATGCCTTGGGGATAAAGTGGGAGTTACACACCCCATGGCATCCACAGAGTTCTGGCCATGTAGAGAGGATGAACCAGACTTTAAAGAGAACTTTGACTAAATTGATAATTGAGACCCGAATGTCATGGGTACAATGCCTACCTTTAGCCTTATTGAGAATCCGAACCCAACCCAGATCAGATCTGGGAGTGTCACCTTATGAAATGATGTTTGGGTTACCTTTTCTAACCACTCAACATGAAAATGCTACCTATGAGGTAGGGGAAATGAGAATCAGAGGATACGTTAACACCATTGCAAAAACTCTTGAAAACTTACGGTTGAAAGGAATAATCCCTCAAACCACACCTTTAGATTTTAAAATCCATAATATTCATCCAGGGGAGTAGGTGTTAGTAAAAACATGGAAAGAACAATCTTTAACTCCACAATGGGAAGGTCCTTTTTGGGTATTGCTGATGACCGAGGCTGCGATCCCGACCAGGGAACGAGGGTGGATCCATGCCAGCAGAATCAAAGGACCCGTGGAAGAACCTAAGGAGTGGACGATAACATCTGAACCGGGTGATACAAAACTGACTCTTAAACGGGGAATGGGTGGCAATGAACTGGGAAGACCCAAATGATCCAAGAAATATACACGGGATCACACCTAACTAGGAAATAAGACGGAGCTTATATCAGTGGTTTCAAGTACCGTCAGGAAAAGCTTTGAGACATCTCCGGTATTCTCCTTGGGGAGGAATATTTCCACTTGTCCTAGGGTGACGTTATGATGCTTGTATCCCCATTCGTGTGTTCTGTTTATGCTGGATATTATGTTCTGTGCCTTCAAGACTGGCTCTGAAGAGTGAAAGTTTTGTTTTGGTTTCTTATCAGCCTGCTCCCCCACAGCTGGTGGGACACAGAGATGGGGCAGTACATAGTGCTGCTTTTGCTTTTTTGCTTTTTTGCTTTTTTGCTTTTGCTTTTCGCTTTGCTCTCGCTCTTGCTTCTGCTTTGCTTCTGCTTGCTCTTGCTCATTAGCTAGTTTAGCTAAACAGTCCAAATTCCTTCCTGGACTGTTTCTCCTTTCCTTTTTTGGACCTACTCGAACCTGCTCTGGACTGGGACCTGGGAACACCGAGAGTTTGCACCTTGTGGCCTGCAGCAGCTGCCCCAGCGGCGGAGGGACTGATAACAGAGTGACCACCCCCAAGAGAGACTTTCTGAATTTGTCATCTTTTTCAGAGTGGTGAAAGAGTGGTGTCATCCAGTATTGTTCATTTTGTGTGCTGGGGGGTGCTGTGCCTGTTAAATAAACAGGTTCTTTCCACTTCTCTCTGAGGAATCCTTCCTGAACCGGTTGGGGAGAGGTACCGTGTGGGTTTGCTTTCTGGAGGGGCCCCCCTTTGGAGATTCTCTCCCAAATTAGCCCTAAACCAGGACACACTCCAAACAGGATGATCAGGGTTGTTTCGAACAGAGAACTCTTATGTTCAGGCCTTGGCCTCTGACTGATACAAAGAGGAGGAGGAGTTGCAACTTCCATCAGTGCCATATCAAATACCCTGTTTGATTCACCCAAATACCTGACATGCTAGCTGGGTTAAATGTAAATGTTTGAACTGTGGGAAGAATTGGTATTGTAGTTCACATAATCGATGCTCTCGTTGCAGGAAGTGTCAAGTGCCAAATTGATCTCCTATTCAGGTAGAACTTGAGGCAACTGAAATAATAATTTTATTGTGTGGATGGGAATTATTAGTGCCTGTTGAATGGGAGGTACCTGAGGAACAGTGGGAAACTACAGTTAAGGAGTGTCAAAAACAATTTGCCTGGAAATTAGCTAAGAGAAAGTGACAAGGAAATAGAGGGCAAGACCAGATTGGCCTCTGTATTCGCCACCAAGAAGATCAAATACACCTGCTGTGGGTTGCAACCCATAGGCATGGGAGGTGGGAGTATAAGCCATACTGGACCTCTGCTATTCCTTTTTCTGTCACTCATTTTTTGTCTTTTCCCTTTTGGGATATCGAGAAGGCCATGCTACAGATGTTACCGCAAGCTATACATGGAAAGACACCGAGGTTCCTTTTTTATTTCTCACACTCATGTCAACAGTCACTGTTGTAACCCATCCAAGTTAGGCAATTGCATGCACATTGGGAAAAAGTACTGGATTGCGGAGAACTTAGGAACAAGTGGTAACAGAATGGGAAGTCAATGCCCAAAAGGGGAGAAATGGATTTGCTTCACCTACGTTACTGGAAACAAAGCACAAGATTTAGTAAAAGAGCAATTGATAAGCACAAAGACTAAGCCAGTAAAACCACCTAAACCTGTGCCAATCTCAATTGATGATTTGTATACGAAACTTGAACAGCAATTAGAAAAAGAAATAGATATCTCAAGGATGGGTAAAAATCAGTTTGTGGAATTGGGGGAAAGGATAAGCAGAGTACTTAATATAAGCAATTGTTTGGTCTGTGGAGGGGCTTTGATGTCAGAAGAATGGCCATGGAAAGGCAGCAGCCTAGGCCCAATTGAGCTCCTTAAGTGGAACCAGACAAGTATAAGTGGGGAGAATCGACCAGAGGGGTGGATTTTGAGTTCAATAGTCATAGGGGAAGAATGTCTCTGGCGCACTGGGAAAAGGTTCATTCATGAAGTGGGAAAAACTCCCTGTAAAAATACAAGGTTAGTAACGGAACTTCTGTATGGTGGGTCCCAGAAGAACCAACCATGTACTGGACACAGGAAAAAAGAAAGAAAGGAAGCTGTAAGTATGATAATAAAATCAGACTTTTTCAATGCAATGATACAGGCAAAAATCCTTACTTTGGCATCCCAGAAATTTCCAAATTTTGGGAGGATATTGATCAGCAAAAGTTTGACTATTGGAAAGCTCCAGACGGCTTTTTTTGGATATGCGGAAAAAGAGAATACCCAGAACTCCCCTCTCAGTGGAAAGGGAGCTGTACTCTGGGAATCATACAGCCAGGATTTTTTCTTTTGCCAGGACCTGATGGGGATCAATTAGGGATATGAGTTTATAAGGATCTAAAGAGAAACAAAAGAGAGTTGATTGGAGGATTCCAAAAATGGGGAGATGAGGAATGGCCCCCGGAATGCATATTAGAGACATATGGGCCAGCCACCTGGGCACAAGATGGGAGTTGGGGATATCAGACCCCAATCTATATGCTAAATCGTATTATAAGACTCCAAGCCGCTGTAGAGATAATAACAAACAAAACTGGTCTGGCAGTGGAATTAATATCAAGGCAACAAACCCAAATGAGAGCGGCCGTGTATCAAAATAGGTTGGCTTTGGACTATCTATTGGCTGAAGAAGGGGATGTTTGTGGAAAATTTAATACATCAGATTGTTGCTTAAAAATAGATGACAATGGGGATGCTGTCCTGGATATAGTCAACGATATAAAAAAAATCACCCATGTACCAGTTCAAAAGTGGGAATCAATGCTAAATACTAGCTGGTGGGATAACGTACTAGGAATAGAATGGTGGAAAAAATTAGGCTTCTTCCTTTTGTGCACTACAGCTGGTCTAATATTTCTTCCTTGTTTGATCCCCTGTTTCATTTGGCTCATCACCAGTGTAGTCCAAGGCATGCAATTAGTGACCATGGATCAAAAGTTGGCTACAACAAACACGGTGCAAAGGATTATGGTGTTAAAGAAACAAAACCATATAGAAGACCCCTTCAGAGAAGCGAGATTGATTTGTGAAGAAAATAAGCAGCTGATGAAGGCTAGAAAGCCATGAATACTGCTCGAGCCAAATTAATTATAAAGAGGGAGGATTGTGAAAAGTGCATATTATATGGCTCTATGCAGATATTTACTATATGTATTTTGCTGTATTGATTAGTAGTGCTGTATTAACATTTTAATAATATGATAAATGTAGCCTTGTAGTTAAAAAGGTAACTTTTGTAGTTAAAATAAGAACTATGTAAGTGGGATATTTTTTTAAGAAAGGAATGAGGCACTCCCACCAGATGGCAGCCACAGGGCGCCTAGATCTTTCGGAGAAGGGGAATTTTGTTGTTCTCTTATCGGAAGAAACTGAATTCTTCCTGCCTAGCTAAAGATTGAGGGCACCTTGGGATTGGGAGGAAGAGGTTGACGATGACCAGACCGAATCCTTTGTTTGAATGGAATTTGTGCATCATGTGGGAGGTGTATGGGTATTCAGCGGGCTATCGCTCTTAAGGGTTAATCCTTTGTTAGCTGGGGTCCTTTTTTGGGCTTGTGCTGCCCAGAAAAAGGTACCCGGACGTCCGTGGCTCTTTGTCTCTATTGTCTCATATTGTCCTAATTCAAATTGTCCAAATTGTTATTACTCTAATTTTATAGCCATTTTATTACTATTAAACTTTTAAAATTATAAAAAAAACCCAAGTAATTGGCGTTTTTCACAACAGTAATCAGTGAGTGATCTGGCCCTGCCTTTATCTCAACTCATGAGTCTTTTGTTATATTTTCTCTCCCCTGTCCAGTTGCAGAGGGGAGTGGTAGAGTGGTTTTGGTGGGTACCTGGCATCCAGCCAGGGTCAACCCACCACAAATGAACATGAGGACATTGAAGTAGCATTGAGAACTTAGCAAACACCTCTGTTTCTAGAGGCATGTGATTTCTGGTTAAAAAGCTAACCCCTCTAAGAGAATCTATGTCAGTATTCATGACGAGAAAAACAGTTCAGGATGAAAGAAGTTAGCTGTCTCATTTGCAGCTCCCCTCTACCAGTGTAAAGGTATATAGTTAGCAAATGCATATTAACAGTAATGGCTTAGACAAGAAATGACGAGAAAATATCCAAGCAGGATACTTTTATGGGCACTCTTAATGCACAACCCATACAAAAACATAAAAATGATTCCAGTATAAGATTGAGAACAAATGGCTATGGAAGATATAACATTTGCAAACAGCCAAAATAAAGAACTGGTTAAAATCACCTGCTGCTGAGATCTCACAGAAAGCAATAAAAAAGGATTGACAAAAAAATCCAAATAGTCTAGGTTTGCAAAACCAAGAATACCTAAAATTACTTAATCATTGTCCCGAGAAGACAGAATAACTTCCTCTAAATTTGCAGACATCAATTTATTTGGATCCTTTGCTTTATTGGGGTAATGCTTATGTGGGGAATCAATTCTCTCAAACAGAATCTCTCTAAGTCACTAAGACAGCTCTCACTTAAACCCCACCACCCACTCTCCACAAGCTTTCCTTGTAACCTTGCTGAGGTACAGAGCTAAGCCAACCCACAGTAATGCAAGGTCTTCATGCAAACCTGAAAAAATAAAGGGCATTTTCTACATCAAAAATGCTCAAGCACAGCCTGCCCATACCCGACTCCATGTGGTGATGTGATGTTGTGTTGTGTTCCTTCGTCGTTGTGTTGCGCCCCCTCCTCCCACTCCTGCGGGCAGAAGACTGACCTGTCAACAAATGGCAGTGATGGCGACAGAGGAGAGGAGCAACGCTGTGTCCGGTCGCTGAGATAAGGGGGCGGAACAGAAAGCCTTTATCTTCAGGAAGTTGATTTCTGTCCCCTTTTCCTTCCAGTTCCTCTTTTATTTTTTTCCCTACCCCGTCAAAAAAAAAAAAAAAAAAAAAAAAAGGAGAAAAGAAAAAAACCACTTTTTCTCCTTCCTTCCTTCCTTCCTTCCTTCCTTCCTTCCTTCCTTCCTTCCTTCCTTCCTTCCTTCCTTCCTTCCTTCCTCGCTTCCCTTCCCGCCCAATCCAGTATTCCAACTCAGAGTTTAAAACAGAGACGGAAAGACGGAAATAGCCGAGTACAGACCGAAAGAAGCCAAGTGAGCGTGTCATGCATATAGCGCATGCACACTGCATGTACATATACGCTCAGATCTGTATCCTAGCCCCTGCTGAGATATGGGATTGGTTTTGCGTTATCCATTCCTCCTATCCCACTTCGGCTGGTGGTTGCTGAAATGGGAGTAGTGTCTTTCTGGTTCCCCCCTAAGCTCAGGGTGGAGGATTTTTCGCTGCTGTACTCCCTGCATTTCTCCCTAGGGTGGCCCCATAGGATTCCCAGCCCAGGATTGTCCCTCATGCATGCACATGTTTTTCAGGTAGCATCCTTTTATGCTATCTTTTCATCAAGATGGGAGTGATTGCATGAGAGGTGAATCTACTCTCATGCAGTGCATGCTTTTCCCCTGCCCCATTTAGTCTTCTTGACACACAGGGACAGGCACCCCTGGCACTGCTTTCCCCAAACTTATATTTGTCCACATGTGTGATGGTGTTCACAGGGGTTTTCAGATTGGGGAAGAGACGAGGATCTGACTCCATGTTTCAGAAGGCTTGATTTATTATTTTATGATATATATTACATTAAAACTATACTAAAATAACAGAAGAAAAGGTTTCATCAGAAGGCTAGCTAATCGTAAAGAATGATAAGAAAGGTTTGTGGCTCGGGCTCTGTGTCCGAGCCAGCTGGGCTGTGATTGGCCATTAATTCCAAACATCCAAGATGGGCCAATCACAGATCCACCTGTAGCATTCCACAGTAGCAGATAATCAATGTTTACATTTTGTTCCTGAGGCCTCTCAGCTTCTCAGGAGGAAAAATCCTAAGGAAAGGATTTTCCATAAAAGATGTCTGCGACACACGTGCAAAGACAAAAAAAAAGCAACAAAAAAGGGCTAAGGAGAATATCCATCATTTCTTAGATGAGGGGGAAATGTTGACAAAGGCTGAGGAAAAGGCTGAGGTACTTAATGCCTTCTTTACCTCACTCTTTAATAGTAAGATCACTTGCTTTCTGGGTACCCAGCTCCCTGAGCTTGAGGAGAGAGATGGGAAGCAAAATGAAACCCCCATAGTCCTATGGAAAATGCCTAGCAGCCTGCTACACCACTTAAACAGACACAAGTCTATGGGACTGGATGGGATCCACCCAAAGGAACTGAGGGAGCTGTCAGAAGAGCTTGATAAGCCATTTCCAATCATTTCTCAGCAGTCTTGGTGTGAAACGCTGAAACTTGCAGTTCTTGTACTGAGGAACATCTTTGCTTCACCCCCTTTTCTGGCATTTAACGAGGGCTGAGGTGGCCAGTCCAAGGCTGTGACCAGGGCTGCAGGCCCCAACACGGAAGCACAGAAAGGAGGTGAGTTAAAAGGGGTCCGTATTGTGCTGGCATCAGATAGGGGATATCTCCGAGAAGGTTAGGCATGTGTCTCTAGGGATGCCCACAAAAAGGGGGCGGGGGAGGGGATTGGATCCCAGATCCCCACAAAATCGTGGCAATAGGGGGACACCCTCTGTTGAAACTACAGAGTCTAGGAGATACCAGTGTGCAGCCACAGAGTGACTCAGAGGCTTAAGGTGCTGGTTGGATAGTTGGGAGGCCAGGGGTTTGGTTTCCAGCAAGGGAAGGTTTTTCGTGCCCATGCTTTCTGTAGTCTACTTATGCTGGTAGTTCTGGCTAGGTGATGTAATTTGTAAGCTGGATAGTTTGCCTGGGGGGTGGAAATTCCAGGACTGTCGGACCCCAGGGTGAATTCCAGACCTGATAACTCTTTTCTGGTTGGTTTTTCCTGTTTATGAGTAATCATGGGTTGCACGTCCTCTGCTGAAAGTGTACAGATTCCCTGCAATTCTCCATTAGATTTGATATTAAAACACTGGCGGTATCTAGTAGGGAAAAGATCCTGCCCTTGACACACAAGAACTAATCAGGCACTCGACACGGGTCTGGCCAACTTTAAAATTAGGAAAGCAGTGAAGATGGCCTCGCTTTGCTAGTGTTATAAATGACAATATAATATTGGCTTTCACATTTATGTATTAGCTTTTGCATGTTGTTATTGTGAAAAACACATTCACTCTCCTGTGAAAATTTAAACAGTTTAATAAAGGACAATAGGAGACAAAGTAAAGTATAGATTACGGCTGTGTGTGTCTTGGCACTCAGCCAAGAGCACCCCATTACCTTCGGGATACCCCTTAAATACCTTTACTATTACATCAGCCTGTTACATATTCATAGACCCTTATGCATATCCAGAAAGTAGTTTACATTTTCCAGGAAGTATTTTACATGGTCCCTTCTCAGGTCCACCTTTTTAGAGCATGTGTGTTTCTTGGCTGTGGTTTTGGCTCCTTCTCCTTATCACTTCCAGTTTGGGCCTTGGTCCATACTTTCTTCAGATGGCAGATGCTGATAGTTGGCATATCAATAGCAGGGTCCACATTACCTGTTCGCTGGATCGCTGGATCGTATCCCAACCAAACAAACAGTTCACTCATAATTATCAGCTACCACTACTACTATGTCTAAGTTTTTGTCAATAGCAGAAATAAAAGCAAAGTTATTTTAACATTACACATATAATATTCATCCTAATATTTGTGAAAAGCCAACAACATAATATGTATTTATAACATTATTAATCACAAGTATTTTTGATATGATACAATTTATACTTACTTTTTAACTGCTGTTGGTATAGTATAATCTGTCAGTTTATGTATGCACTGTATAGTTTATATAAATAGTGGTGTGATAAAAATATTATATTGTAGACTTTAGCAAAATGTTAAAATAGAGACTATGTAATGTTAAAATGCTTTTATGCAACTAACTCAGAGAACGGTGTAAAACAATTATGTTGTTTCTCACATCTAGGAACTGGCCTCTCCAAGTGATAACCGTGACAGAACCCAGAGTACTAGAGAGAATTTATTGACTCCTCATTATCAAGGAGTGTGAAACAGGATGGATCAAAAAGAAGAAATAAAATATATTGACCTTGAGACAGAGTAGAAATTCTCCAGAGTAGAAATCCATTTTGATTTAGGTGAAATGTACATCTTTGAGTTAAGTGTGTAGTTTGAAAACATGGCTATTTAGTCTGACTGCCTGTTCTCGTAAAAAGCTTAGGCTCAGAGAAACTGCTTCAGTGAAGGACAGAGATAAGGAGGGGGAGACAGAGAGTGATAGAGACAGAAACTGCTGTGGAAGCAGGTCAGCCTGACCTAGGAATTCTTTCTGATAAAGAAGAACTAGCGGCAAATGTCACGTGGAATTTGTAAAAATGAATATGTATGAACCTATTGTGAAATTGCATGCATATGTATTTGAGAAGGGGATAAAAAGGGACCTGGAGTTCCCAGAGGTACGCATGTCTTTTAAGGAGAGTAATCTCCACATGCGTCCAGCGCTGTAATAAACATACCGGCTTTACAACTTTCACAAAGTTGTGGAGTTTTGTTTATCTCTGGAAAACAACCTAATCTACAGAATGTCATGCAGATAAGTCAGAAGTTGACACCCAACAAAAGGGTTCCTAGAACATCAAAAAAACTCAAAAGAATGTTTGAGTAATATATAAACTCATGAATATGCATGTACTCCCAGCAATGTAACAGTATATAGAGAACATTGTTTTAAGCTACGGTGTGTTCTTTGGCTGATCGCCAGAAACACCCCAGCACTGTGTTAAAAATTACCAGATAATATTGGCTTTCACATTTATGTATTAGTTTTGCATGTTATTATTGATCATAAGTATCTAGATATCGTACAAATTATAACTTTTTAGTTGCTTGTTAATATAAAATATAGTATAATATAATATAATCCATCAGCTTAAGTATGTACTGTATTGCTCATAGAAATAGTAGTGTAGTGAATATAATGTCTATGTATCACTTATAGAAATAGTAGTGTGATGAACATATTGTACTATAGACCTTGGCAAAACATAAGAATTGAAAAGGCTTTTGTGTAACTAAGAAAAACAGTGCAAGTCTGTTATAGGTAATTAATGAGAAAGCCAAATTAATACGGAAAGATTTTATTTTCGCAACCAAAAATACGGTCCTCGATAGCCACAGTCAAAGAGACAGCGTCGAGCCCGGGATCAGCGCTAGGTGAACCTAGATCTTGCCTCTATCGCATCAGACCTCCCTCCGTTCACAAATGCCATCTCTGGCGAGCTGGTTTTATACAGTTTTTTCTGCCTGAGGCAGAGGTGCCCCTATTCCTTTTGTTACCCCTTATATGCACAAAGTTTCTTTTCTCTGTACAGGGCTGGACAATTCTGTTTCTTGGGAGGTGGCGGGTGTTGATCGTGTTATGGGAAATCTGGTATTCAGATGTATGTTCCTGACGACTCTGGTTATCTTGATTGAAGATACTTATCAAGTGTTGATAGCTCTTGGGTGTTCCTGGATGGTCCCGGGAAAAGCCCATCTCCATACCGGCCACGTCTTTTTGCTTGCTAATGAGACATTCTTTCCTTGCTGCCATCAGGAGTTTTGCAACTTATGTGAGGCAATCTGTCTCCGGACTGTCCGTGATCTTAGGCTTTTCGGATTTTTGTTACATGTACAATTTTATTTTACAACTTTATTTTATACATATTTAATCTAAGCATGAATTATCTCACATCACATATTACAAAGGCCATCCACTGACTGACACATCCAAGTGATAAGAGTGACACAAGATAAAGCACAGGAGGAGACTGGGGAAGAGCTCGTTAACTCCTCTTATCAGAAAAGTGTAAAACAACAGGGATGAAATCACGGGAAGGAATAAAATTTATTGACTTGATCTCAGGATGTCATACATATAAGTCAGGATGGGAAACCTAAACAGGAAGAGCCCCTGCAACATTAAAAGCTCTCGGGAATGTAACCCCAGCAACGTAAACGTATATAGAGAACATGATTTTACGGTTTTTGGTGTGCCATTTGTAAAAAGCAGCTCAGCACTGGAAATATTGTCCTTCTTTTATCCTATTATTATAAAACATTTAAAAATTCTAAGGAGTGAACTCTGTTTTTCACACTAGCTTAGAGAGTGAATTAATCACAGAGTTATTAGTAGAATTTCGGTCCCTGCGCAAATTTGATGAGTTGAAGTACACGGAACTCTTTAGTATATTTCTACATAGAGGAGGTATACAAGGTGGTGAAAGGCTATTTGAAAATGGTTTTACGAGGGAAGAAAAATGAAAGAGACAGGGTGAAACAGCCGCAGGCTGATTTGGTTGGAACTGGGGAAATGGACATGCTGTGTGACCATGGTCACAAGGGTTTTCAGGATGAAGAAGAGACGAGAATGTTGACTCCATGATCAGAAGGCTTGATTTATTATTTTATGATATATGTTACATTAAGACTATACTAAAAAGAAATAGAAAGGAAAAGGTTTCTTCAGAAGCTAGCTAAGCTAAGAATAGACAAGAATGAATAACAAAGATCTGTGTCTCAGACAGAGAGCAAGAGCCAGCTCTGCCATGAGTGGTCAGGAAATCCAAGCATCCACAGGAGACCAATCACAGGTCTACCTGTTGCATTCCACAGCAGCAGATAACCATTGTTTACTTTTGGTTGCTGAAACTGCAGCTTCTCACAAGGAAAAATCCTAAGAAAGGATTTTTCATGAAAGATGTCTGCGACAATGCTGGATGAGGATATGGTGGCACTGGCTTTGAGCGTGGGGGGGGTCACTCCCCGTGCCGTCTCAGCCGCCGCCCGTGCAGCTGGGGGTGGGGGGACAGCGGCGCGCAACTACCACCACAGCTGCCTCCGCCCATGCCCCCCCCGCCGCTCCAGACACCGCGGTCAGCAGCCGCTTCAGAAGCGGAGGCGGCTGGCCACGGGCCACCGCCGCTGCTGCCGCCCCCTTCCCCGACCGCTCCAGGCATGGAGATGGGGGTGGGGCCCTAACTGCCCGTGACGACAGTGGGGGCGGGAGCGGGGATGGGCTTCCTACCGCCCCCCGACCGCCCCAAAGACGGAAGCAGGGGCGGAGATGAAGGCGGGCTCACCACCGCCCGCGGCTTCTCTGGAGCTGGGGAAGGGCGGGGGGCCAATCACGGCTCCTGCTCTGCTGTGCTGCCAGCGTCAGGATTAGAGGCGAGGCCGCCCCGACCAGAGGTGGGCGGGATGACTCCGACCCAGATGGCTCTTCTGGAGCTGCGGTCGGAGAGGGTCCACCACGATTCTCGCTACGCTGTGCTGCCAGTGCTATGGTTAAGAGCGAAACAGTCCACGACCAGCCCTGGGCTGAGACAACCCTAATTCCCGTGAAGTAGTCTCGATTAAAAGCAAATGGGATGATTCTGATACGGATGGTTCCCACGAGGAGGGTGGTAGGAGAAGGGGAAAGGTAGCCCAAGAAGCCATAGGAGCAGCCAGTCCAATTGCCAAACACACGAGATGGAAGAAAGATGAAGGGGAGGGAAGGGCCCGCATTGGAAGTACCTCTGACACAGGCTGTGGGAAATCAGGGAGTGATTTATATCAAGACACTGTTCTCCCTTGGAGAACTACAGCTGTGGAAAAACTCAGTTGGGAGATACAGAGACAGCCCAGAGAGTAGCTATGCAGGTAGAAAGGGCCATCAGAGCCCAAAACCCAGATTGGGGTGATCTGAATGTTATCCTAGATGAATTATTAGATAGTACAGAAAAGGAGATGGTTAATAAGGCTGCTATGTCTGCTATAGAGGCCCAAATTGCTGCTGGGACTCTCCAAGGGACAGTTCACGATATATACCCCTTATCCGACCCTGAGTGGGACCCCAACGTCCCAGAACAAATGGGAAAATTGAAGCAGTACTAGAAATGGGTAGTCTTTGGGTTGAAATGTGCCATTCCTAAAGCAGTGAATTTTGCTAAATTATACAAGGTCAGGAAAAATGCAAATGAGACCCCTACAGAGTTCCTGAATAGGTTCAAAGAGGCTGCACAGAAATACACTAATCTGGACCTCAACTCACCTGAGCAGCAGTTCCACCTGGCCTACCTGTTTATAGGCCAATCTGCAAATGACATAAGGAAAAAGCTGCAAAAGATGGATGGGACATATGACATAATTGTTGAATGTAGCTTGGAAGGTACACCAGAATAGAGATTCACCAGTTAAGGACAAACATGATAAGCCCCACCACAAGAAAAAACATGATAAGGGAAAGTCATATAACACACCAAAAAAGGGGCCCCCTTTTCCTCTAGCCGATGATCAGTGTGCCATCTGCAAGCAAAAGGGGCACTGGAAAAATGAGTGTCCAACACGGGCAAAAAAGACTCCCCCAGTTCTAGAGCTAACTGTAAATAAGAAATGACGGGGACTGAAGGCATCACCCCCAGTGGAGCCTTCGGTTGTAGTTAAGCTGGGGAACGATAATGTTGAATTTCTGGTTGATATGGGGGCAACATAGTCTATGTTAAATACTTTAAAAGTAAGCTGAGCCAGGAGACTGTGGATGTGGTCGGAGCCACTGGGGTAAGTGAAACAAGGCCTTTCTTCCAACCTTTAAAATTTAAATTGGGAAAACACTGGGTGACTCACCAGTTCCTGTATATGCCAAATTCCCCAATGCCACTATTGGGCAGAGAATTATTGGAGCAATTAGAAGTGGAAATTGAGTTTTCCAAAGAAGGGGGTGGGAAAATTATAATTCCCGAATCTAAATTTGTCAAAGCAGCTGCTATTCTCATACAGAAATGCTATGGGAAAATTCCCAAAGAAGTTGAAGATGCTGTCAGTTCTATAGTGTGGGCCAATGATATTCCTGGGAGATCCAAAAGAGCTGAACCTGTGAGTATTACACTTAAAGTAGGGGCTACAGTGGTAAGGCAGAAACAATACCCTCTGAAATTAGAGGGCCGTAAGGGATTAGCACCTGTGACTGAAAAGTTTCTCAAATTCAGGTTGTTAGTGGAATGCGAATCCAGGTAAAACACACCAATCTTGCCAGTGAAGAAAGATGATGGCAAAAGTTATCGATTAGTGCATGATTTAAGGGAAATTAACAAAATAACAGAGGACATACACCCAGTTGTAGCAAATCCCTACACTCTTTTGACCACACTGACAAATGAATTAGGGTGGTTCACTGTTTAAGATCTCAAGGATGCCTTTTTCTGCATTCCTGTGCACAAGAATAGCCAAGAAATCTTTGCTTTTGAGTGGGAGAATCCTGAGACAGGGAGGAAGACCCAGCTCATCTGGACAGTTCTACCATAGGGATTCAAGGACAGCCCAACAATATTCGGAAACCAGCTGGCAAAGGGACTGGAGGACTGGAGGAGACAGGAACCAGGAGGAGTTATTCTTCAATATGTTGATGACATCCTAATAGCGGCCAAAACACGAGATGACTACATCCAGCTCACAGCAAGTCTGTTGAACTTTTTGAGCCAAAGTGGGTATCGAGTCTCAAAAGGGAAGGCACAAATTGCCAGGGAAACAGTAGTTTACCTGGGGCTAGAAATTTTCCATGGACATCGACAACTCAGCAGAGAATAGAAAGAAGCCATCTGTCACCTTCCAGAGCCCCCTAATGTGAGAGAGATGCAGACCTTTCTGGAAATGGTAGGTTGGTGTCACCTGTGGATATCAAACTATGGACTACTAATAAAACCTCTCTATGAGGTCCTTAAAGCAGACAAAAAGGGAATAATCATGTGGACAGAAAGTGCAAGGCCTGCATTTACACAGCTGAAACATTCCTTGATGTCAGCCTCAGCTGTGGGGCTGCCAGACTTGACTAAGCCTTTTGAACTCTTTACATATGAACGACTGAATGTTGCTCTGTGGGTACTGGCACAGCACCTTGGGGACCAGCAGAAAACTGTGGCCTAGTTTTCCAAAGAGCTAGACAGTGTTAGTCAAGGGTAGCCTGGATGCCTGAAAGCTGTGGCAGCAACTGTCCTCCTAATACAGGAGGCCTGTAAATTCACCCTTGGGCAGCACATTGTTGTGTATGTACCCCATGCCGTAATAACTGTGCTGGAACAAAAGGGGGGAACACTGGCTATACCCTAGCAGAATGCTAAAATATCAGTCTGTGTTGTTGGAACAGGATGATGTTACTCTAAAAACAACTTCTGTGGAAAACCCTGCGATGTTTTTATCATCCACATTACTTGACAGCATGCCTGAACATGATTGTTTACAGACAATAGAGGAGACTTATTCTAGAAGACCAGACCTAAAAGATGTTCCTTTGGAGAGCCCAGATTAGGAATTGTATACTGACAGAAGCAGTTTCATAAGAAATGGTAAGAGAATGACAGGTTACGCCATAACCACCACAGATAAAGTCATTGAAACAAAAGCCTTGCCTTCAGATGTATCATCCCAGAAAGCTGAACTCATTGCACTAACGAGTGCTCTAGAACTGAGCAAGGGAAAGAAGGTGAACATATGGACTGACTCCAAATATGCCTTCAGTGTTGTTCATGCCCACAGAGCTATTTGGAAGGAACGTGGCCTGCTAACTGCTCAAGGTAATGAGCTTAAGCATGCTGAACAGATTCTTGCACTCCTGCAGAATATTTGGAAGCCTACAGAAGGAGCTATCATGCATTGCAGAAGTCATCAAAAATGGAAAACAGCCCCCAAACTGGGAAATTGCTTTGCTGACGAAACAGCAAGAGGGGTTGCAGGAAAGGTCATTCTTGCAGTGGTACCACAGAAAGAAATAGATTTGTCAGTTTACCCCAAAATGCAATCAGAGGGATCACAAATTAATAAGTTTCTTAAGGTTGAGATCAAAGAAGGTGGGTGGGCTGTTACCCCAGTAGGACAGGTTGAAGTTCCACCCCTGCTCCTTCAAGAAATAGCCCAGCAAGAGCATGAGAGTTCCCATTGGGCAACAGAAAATCTTTTAAACATCTGAGGAAGGAAGTGATAGGGAGAGGGATGACTGATATCGTACAATCTATAACAGGCAAGTGTGAAATCTGTTGTAAATACAACCCTGACACGAGCAAGAGAGTTGTGTTAGGGGTGAGAAAGACAGGAGATCTCCCGGGAGATTATTGGCAAGTAGATTTTGCTGAGATGCCACGCAAGGAGGGATGCAGGTATATACTGGTACTGGTTGATGCCTTCAGCAGTGTGGAGGTCTTTGAGCCTATTAGGGAAACTTCTAGGGTATAGCCCTGGAATAATTTACCACAGGCTTCTAGAATGCCTCACTGCTTAGAGTGAGATGGAAGGGGCTTCTCCCATGGTGCTCTGCAGCACTATGTTAATCCACCTCAGTTTCCTATTGGTCACTGCCCTTTGCCCTGCCCTTGTACTGCCCCTGTGCCTGCAGATCATTGGTTCCTGACCCCATACTTAACCCAGGACACTCACCATTTGCTTGTCTTTGTCCCTGGACTCCTTCAGTGTGACTGCAATAAACCTCACTGGAACTCTATACAGAGACCCTTTCTGTCTTTCTTTGCTGACCTATCTGTGGTGTGAGTGTGGATTGAGTGGCTGTCTGTACTTGCCTGAGTGGCTTTCTCAGAAGATGCTTTTGGGAAGTAGCAGCAAAATACCATCCATTTTACCATGCTGCTGCACAACGGATGGCCTGAAGCTTACCCCTGTCGCACCAACACAGCAGGGAAATAGTGAAAGCTTTGCTTAATCATCCAATTCCAAGGTTTGGAGTTCCTTTGGGAATGTCATCAGATAGGGGACCACATTTTGTTGCAATGGTAGTTGGGGAAGTTAGCAGGATTCTGGGACTTACCTGGGACCTGCACACACCATACAGGCCCCAGGCAAGTGGTAAAGTTGAACATATGAATGGAATCCTCAAAACCCAGATTTGTAAGATATGTCAGGAGACATCCATGACATGGGTTCAAGCCTTGCCTATAGCCTTGCTGCGAATCCACATACAGCCAAGGCAGAAGGACAACATAAATTCCTATGAAATATTATATGGCAGGCCATATCAGGTTCCAGATATCCCAGGGGAAATTCATATGAAAGGTAAAACTGATTTGCTGAAGTACTTAATGGCTTTGAGCTCCACTTTGCAGAAGCTCCAGAGATTCATCACATTATCTTAGCCAATAGGATTGGACACACCTGCCCATCTGTTCCAGCCTGGAGATTGGGTCTATATCAAGTGGTGGGACAGTGACCCCTTGCAAGCCAAGTGGAAGGGACCGTTCCAAGTTTTGCTGACCACCCTCACTGCAGTCAAGGTTGCTGGCAAGGGATCGTGGATCCACTACTCCAGAGTGAAGAAAGCTTCTGCTCCCGAAACAATTGAGAAGACAGAGACTGATATAAATCAGGAGGATGTGGTTTAAACTGTTTTTTACATCTGTTTTCTGCCCAACTGGCAACCATGATTCAGAGTTCACCCCGTGATTTGCATAGGACTGTAGTCCAAAATGTGTCCAAAGTTCTTAATAAGAACAATTGCTGGATCTGTACCCAGTTACCACCTCCGGTTGTGAGTGGTCACTGGCCATTGATTGGCATTTTAATGGAAGAGAACCGTACT
This sequence comes from Agelaius tricolor, assembly GCF_023055355.1. Taxonomy (NCBI): domain Eukaryota; kingdom Metazoa; phylum Chordata; class Aves; order Passeriformes; family Icteridae; genus Agelaius; species Agelaius tricolor. Next base: position 14,582,873 of record NW_027269281.1, read on the forward strand.
GAAAGGTGGGAACCAATTAATAGTACCCTTCTGCCCCCTGTACCCCTGAGTAGCCTGATAGAATATGGGGACTATACAGTTCCCTGTGCAGTTGTAAATGCCACAGGAAAGGCCATTGTTCCTTCATATTGTCATAAGACCAACTTCAGGGAAATAATAAGCCCAAAAGGTGTGGCAAAGATGAAATTGACAGGGTGGAGACTGGCTCTACCATTTGGGATGGGGTTGTATTGGATATGTGATGATAAGGCCTGGAAAGTCCTGCCCATGAATAAAGATCAGGCTTGTGCCCTTGGGGCTGTGGTCCCAAATATAACATTATTTGATCATCTTGAAAAACCAAATGGGAGGAAGAAAAGATTTCTTAATCCCCTCGTTGAGCATCCCACACTTTTCCATAGTATAGTCAGAGCCCTCCTTCAGTCTTATGGAGTGGTTGAACCGGAGAGAGCAATTGTAAACATCTCGGCCATCATTGAACGTATTGAGCAGCATACTGCAGATGCAATTTCACCCTTACAGGAGGAAGTTGACAGTCTGTCCTGTGTAGTTATGCAGAACAGGACAGCTCTCAATTTCATACTTGCCGCACAGGGAGGTGAATGTGCTATGGTCAATACCATTTGTTGTTCCTGTGTGGTCCAAAGTGGGACAATTAGGAAGGATTTGGATGAAATTTGGAAGGGAACTCAAATTTTACATGAAGTAGCTTCCAGAAATGACACCTTGAAATTTGACCATATCTTCAACACCCTCGCCTCATAGTTACCAAACTGGGTTGTAGGTGAAGGGATTACAGGCAACCTTGCCCCTGATGAGTCACAGCTGTGTTAATTACCCAAAACAGCCTCACCCCTGATGAGTCACAGCTATATCCAATAAAGATAACTGTGATAAAAGGGGTGGGCTGGCTGGTCAGGGGGAAATCCCAGAGGAAGAAGGAATGATCCAGAGGGACTAGAGGACCTTGATGAAGAGGAAGGGTTCCTGATGGAGAGAGAATCACTGCTGTGAGGTCAGTCTGGATCTGCAGTTAGAGCTCACTGTTGGAACCTACAGCTATAGTCTAGCAGGAAAAGCCTGCATTCAGAGTCTGCAAGGGAAGTTTATAGTAGGAGCTTGCTGCAGCCAGACTCAGTAAATAGTTCGAGTCAGATGGCTGAACTGTGACGAAGAATAAACCAAGACCCTTTTCATACTGTGATAAACAAGAAGTCTATATCTTGACTCATTTCTACCCTCTAACAAGAGGGCTGCTGCAATACTGGGCCTGGATAAAAGAAACATTTATAATAACTGTAATTGTAGTTATCATTTGTGTAATAGCCTATGAGCCAGCTGGTTGTGTAAACCAGTACTGCAGGTAATGTAGAGTAGAGACTAGACAACCTAGAGTCTTGTTAGTCTTTAAAAGGGGGGGAATGATGCCAAGATTATTTTTTCCTCTTTATTTTATATAACTTTTATGTATCCTCAGTATACTTGCATACTTGTAATTCCTTAATTCTGATAACTTATCATAGTCCTAGTATTTTGTTAGGCCAGGAGACCAAACCTCCTAAAGGCTACATAGTAGGAGGCTGGAAAACCCTATGCTATCTTGAGAAACCAAGGCCCCCTCTGGAACATACCCCATGAACTAGAGGTTTGACCCATCCACGGGGGAATTCCTCACATGGGGGAATATCACACCATTCATCCAGGCTTCCCATTGGGGCATCCTTTTTAGATCTGCTAATTTGTAAGGTCTAAATTGTATAAGTGATCTGCTGTGTGTGCATATTGCGGCGCATCCCACATTGGCAAAGTGGTGCACCATAAGGATCCTTATTAAAATACTGAGGTAAAACTCCTTATCCCTTAACTGTGTCTGGCTCTCAATTTTTTAAGACCAGGAAAAGGCAAAAAGGCATCAAAAGCACAACCCATACAAAAACACTATAATGATTCTAGTATAAGATTGAGAGTAAATGGCTATGGAAGATATAACATTTGTAAACAGCCAAAATAAAGAACTGGTTAAAATCACCTGCTGCTGAGATCTCACAGAAAGCAATAAAAAAGGACTGACAAAAAAAAAAGAAATCAAAACAGTCTAGGTTTTCAAAACCAAGAATGCCTAAAATTACTTAATCATTATCCCACAAAGACAGAATAACTTCCTCTACATTTGCAGACCCCGATTTATTTGGATCCTTTGCTTTATTGGGGTAATGCTTATGTGGGGAATCAATTCTCTCAAACAGGATGGTCAGTCACTATTTGAAAGGTAGGAGCCGACTCTGTTAAAAGCATCTTAATGTAGATCAGGTGAGACTTACTCTAGCTAGGTCATTGTTTTCTATGTGAGCACTACAGCATATGCATGATCAGTTTCTATTATCTTAAGCTATATCCAAAACATAGAATGGTTTAGATTTGAAGAGACCTTTAAAGATCATCTGGTCCAGGTCACTGCCATGGGCAAGGACATCTCTCACTAGTTCAGGTTCTCAAATCTCCATCCAAACAAACTTTGAACACTTCCACTTCTGGGGCATCATAGTTTCCCTGGGCAGCCTATCCCAGTGTCTCACAACCCTCATCATAAAAATACTTCCTTATGGCCAATATATATCTACATTTTTTTCAGTTTAAAATCATTGTCCTGTCACTACAGGCCCTGGTAAAATGTTTCTTATAAGCCCCCTTTATATATTAAAAGGCCACAAGAAGGTCTCCCTGGAGCCATCTCTTCTCCAGGTTGAACAATCTCAACTCTCTTACACTTTCTCTATAGGAGAGGTATTCCAGCCCTCTGACCATTTTCATGGCCTTCCTCTGGACCTGCACTAATAGTTCCATGTTTTTCTTGTGTTGGAGATCCCAGAGCTGGACACAGTATTCCAGGTGGGGTCTCTCAAGAGTGGAGTAGAGGAGGAGAATGACTTCCCTTGATCTGCTGGCCACACTTCTTTTCATTCAGCCCAGGATATGATTGGCTTTCTGAGCTGCAAGTACACATTGCTCATGTTCAATTTTTAATCCACCAGTATCCCCAAGTCCTTCTCAGCAGGGCTGTTCCCAATTCATCCATCCTCCAGTCTGTACTGATGTTGAGGGTTGCAATGACCCAGATGTGGGACCTTGCACTTGGCCTTGTTGAACTTCATGAGGGTCACATGGGCCCACTCCTCATGCCTTTCAAGATCCCTTTGGATGGCATCCCTTCCCACTGGTGAATCAACCTGCATCACTCAGCTTGGTGTCATCTGCAAACTTGCTGAGGGTGCACTCAATCCCACTGTTATAGTAATTGCACGGCATCCCCATCACGGGACTGACTGGCATCTGACTCCAAGGCTTTGGAATGCTGAACAGTCGCTTTATTAAAACTATACTATATTTATTACATTATAACCATATTAAAGAGAGATCCTATACTATACTATATCATACTTACTACTAACTAACTAACTAACTAGACAAACCCGTAACTCTGCCTGAGAGTCCCAACACACACATGTGGATCCAATTGGTCAATGAATCCAAACAACCATCACCAGAATCCAATCAAGCAATCACCTTGGGTAAACAATCTCCAGAACACATTCCACATGGGCACAAACACAGGAGCAGCAAATGAGATAAGAATTGTTTTGATCATTCTTTTCTCTGCTTCTCTCACAGCTTCTCTCTGTTCAGAGGGCATGTGAATACCACACACTGTCTATATCTATATCTAATATTAAATAATATTGGTCTCAGTATGGACCCCTGAGGGACAGCACTCATTACTGTTTCTACTTGGGCATTGAGCTACTGACTGTAACTCTTTGGACACAGCCATCCTATGTAAAAAATGACTGTTTTATGTGGCCATTTCCACATGTGCCAGACCAGTTTCTAATGATGTAGTTGTTTTTCCTTGGCTGGCTGCCCAACACCCATCCAGCTGCTCTGTCACCCTTCCTCCTCAACAAGATGGGGGGAAGAAAAAAATGGAAAAGCTCATGGGTCAAGATAAAGATGGGGAGATCACTTACCCATTGCCATCCTGTGCAAAACAGATTCAATGTGGTGAGAATTAATTCAATTTATTGCCAATGAAAAATATGATGGTAAGATACAAGGACAAAATTAAAATACTTTCCCCCCACCCCTCTTTTTTTTCATAGGTTTGACTTCATTCCTTCATTCCCTGTCTTGACAACTCTCCCTCTTCCCTGCCACCACTCTCAGCAGCACAAGGGGGATGGGGGGGTGCAGTGAGTTTGTAACATTTTGGCTCTGCTGCTCCTCCTTCCTCACATGTTTCCCCTGCCTCAGTACAGGTCCATCCCTTGGGCTGCAATTCTTCAAGAAAATCTCCTGCATGAGTCCTCTTCACACACCACAGTTTCTGTCTGGAAAGACTGCTTCATTATGGGATCTCCACAGGCTGCAATTCCTTCAGAGCATATCCACCTGCTCTGATATGGGGTCCTCCATGGGCTGCAATGTGTATGGAATATTAATCCAAATATTTCTGGGTGGGATGTGCCTGGCCTCGTCTGACCCTTGCTGCTGGGCCAAAGGCAGCAGCTGTGGTGTTTTACCTCAGAGATACCTTTGGCCGGCTGGATGCTGCAGCTGGGCACTCGGAACAAATCCAGGCATAGTAGAAAATCAGTTTACCTCTGATGGAAAAGGTTCAGGCGACGGTGAAGAGAAACAGGAGAGGATTCTATTGTAGAGTTTTAATCCAGAGTTTATTCCAGGATGACAGACCTCTGAATCTTGTAACAGCTCCCAACAGAATCCAGACCGCATGGTTCCATCTCCTTTTAAGCCCGGGGACAGGGGGAGGGGAAGGGACAGGTGAGCCACCAACCAGGTGGGAGGAGGGGAAGGCTCAAGGGATAAAGACACTTGGACAGGCCAACGAGCCTGGACCTGAGGGGCATCTTTTGAACTTCTGCCAACCACACGACGCCCCTGCTGGAATGTTAAGATTGATGGACAGCTCTTAGCAGGAGGGCAAAGGGGGAGGGAAAAGGAGAGGTTGGCACACCTGGGGGGTTGGGATAGGTGAAACAGGAAATGGCATCACACTGCAACAAATGTGGATATATGCTCCAGTGTGCTTATCTGTTCCAGTGTGCTTCTCTCCATGGGCTGCAGGGAAATATCTGTTTCAATTCTTGAAGCACCTTCTCCCCCTCCTCCTCCTCTGACCTTGGTGTCTACATGACTTCCTTTTATTGTTTTCTTCACACCTCACTGCCTGTGCATCATTTTATACCCTTTCTTAAATTTGCTTTCAGAGGCACCTTCTCTTATCAGCTTTCCTTTGGCCTGCAGGGGGTCCATGATTTGCACCAAGACATGCTGATCCATTACGATCACAGGAAGAAAGCACTCAGATTCTGTAAAGTATAATTTAAAATACTTTTCATTAGAGCTAACACTGCAAGGAGAGAATAGCACAGATAATTGTACACCCCTTTATACGTAGGGAGTCCTTAGTAGTGTAGCATCAAAGAAGACTCCAATGGACATGCAGCATACTATGCAGTCACCGCACATAGCAGAAATCCTTCCCTTTTGGTCTTTCAGGCTATTAAAGGATTTTATTACAAGGAAACAGCTCTATTTATAATATCTACAGTTAAACAGAAATTACGTTAATGAGAACTTAGAATCATAGAATCACAGAATCATTTAGTTTGGAAAAGACCTTTAAGTCCAACTACTAACTTAACAACATCAAGTCCACCACTAAACCATGCCCCTAAGCACCACATCTATATGTCTTTTAAATATCTCCAGGGATGGTGACTCAACCACTTCCCTGGACAGCTTGTTTCAATGCTTGACAACCCTTCTAGTGAACAAAATTTTTCCTAATACCCAATCTAAACTTCCCCTGGCACCAATTGAGGCCATTTATCCTTGTCCTAATGCTTCTTACTTGGGAAAAGAGACCAATATCTACCTGGCTACAACTTCCTTTCAGGTAGTTGTAGAAAGCAATAAGGTCTTCCCTGAGCCTCTTTTACTCCAGGCTAAACAACCCCAGCTCCCTCAGCTGCTCCTCATAGAACTTGTGCTTCAGACCCTTCACCAGCTTTCTTGCCCCTCTCTAGACACACTCCATCACCTCAGTATCTTTCCTGTAGTGAGGGGCCTGGCCCAAAAATCAGCATATGTGGTGGTTTGACAGGAAATGTGTTTTTTGGGATGTTGTGTTTTTGGCCAATGGATATTCAGGCTTTAATATTGGCATTTAACCTGGCCATTAGGACATGGACACGCCTCTGAGAACACAGGGTTAAAAGCAGAGCTCTCCCCTGGGAGGGTCCTTTTTGGGTTTCCGGCGGGAAAGAGTTCGGGTCTCCCCCGACCCAGCTGCTGGCTGGGCAGGGGGAGGGGAAAAGCCATGTGGCCAGGAGAGGTAGGCCTAACCCCGGGGGTGGAAGGGTGGAAGAGAGAGAGAGAGAGAGAGAGACCGGGAGCCACCGGGCAGCCCCCCCTGAGAGACACAGAGAGAGAGAGAAAGAGAGCCGCTGCCTGGGACTGTAACCTTGAAGCTTGATAAACATGGGCCTGTGCCGGCAGCACGGCTGGGAAGGAGAAGAAGGGAGGGGGGTTCAGCCGGCCGCTTGTAGGAGCTTTTAACCCCTTTTTGGAGAATGAAAACTTTACAGATCATTGATCTCTCCTGGAAGATAGAGTGGAAGATGAGGAAGGAAATGTGCAAGTGTGAGAGAGGTCTGGGCGAGCGAGAGATAGTAGAAGAGTAGAGAAAAATCCTAGTGGGAAGAGATGATGGAGTGGCTTTTGCTGGACTCTTTTTGTATAGCCATGGACAGAACCATGTTCCTTGTGACACAGAGACTGCATTCTAGGGGGAGGCAATGCCTCAGAACCAAGAGGGTTCAGTGCTGGTGCCCCTCGGCCCCAGGGGGTGAAAAAATATGGGGGGGGGGACAGGTGTCCCAAAGGAGAGATTGTGGGGACAGGTGTCCCAAAGGAGAGACTGTGCCTTTTTTGGATCGGGACAGAGCATCCTTAAAAAAAGAAAACCCTAGAAGCAGCTCTGGTCCATGTTCAGTGGTGAGAGCACTGGACATGAAAAGGAAGAGGTCACAATGGCAGATGTACTCCGGGCGGTGCCATGAGTGACACGGAAACGCACGAGGCTTCGACTGTGTTTCCAGGGGAAGCCCATGGTACAAGAAGGGCTCCTCTCCTCTTGATGAACTGAGGATTGGTTGTCTAAAAGGTGGTGCTGGACCGAGAGTTGGTGATTTGAGGAATAGATTTATTGTGTTGGAAATTTGGTGGGGGGAGGAGGAAATGCATTTGTGAGGTTTTCATTTTCCCTCTGTGTGTGTTCCTTTTTATGTGTAGTTGTAGAGTAGTTAATAAAGTTCTGGTTTTTTTCCTTTCCTAAGTAGGAGCCTGCTTTGCTTATTCCTGGTCACATCTCACAGCAGCTACCAGGGAGAGGGTATCTTCATGGGGGCACTGGCATTGTGCCAGTGTCAAACCATGACAGCATAGTATTTGAGTTGTGGCCTCACCAGTGCCAAGTATTTAAATGGAACTGGCCCCAATACTGAGCCCTGGGGAATACTACTCATGACTGGCTGCCAACTGGATTTAGTTCCATTCACCACCACTCTCTGGGCCCAGCCATCCAGACAGTTTTTTACCCATGAAGTGTATGCCCATCCAAGCCATGAAATAGCATTTTTTCCAGGAGAATGCTGTGATAAATGGTGTCAAAGGCCTTACTAAAGTCCAGGTAGACAACATCCACAGCCTTTTCCTCATCCGCTAGGCAGGTCACCTTGTCATAGAAGAAAGGTTGGTCAGGCAGGACCTGCCTTTCATAAACTCATGCTGATTTGGCCTGATTACCTGGTTGTCCCATACATGCTGTGTGATTGCACTCAAGATGTTCTGCTCCATAACCTTTCTGGGCACTGAAGTCAGACTGACAGGTCTTTAGTTTCCTGGATCCTCCTTCTGGTCCTTCATGTGGATGGCTGTCACATTGGCCAACTTACAGTCATCTGGGACCTCCCTGGTTAACCAAGTGTGAAAAATGCGTATTTTATGATTGGCTTTTCGCAAATATTGAAATGAATATTATATGTGTTATGTTAGAAAGTTATGCTGTATTAATTTTCTTAAGTAGTGTGTTAAATATAGTTTTAGGTTATAAAATAATGTTAAAATAGAAACTAAGCTATGTAAGATACTTTTTTTAAGAGAGGACTCGCAGCTAGATAGCAGCCACAGGACACCTAAATCTTTCAGAGAAAAAGAATTCATTGCTCTCTTATCAAGTTCTTCCCGCCTTGTTCAGGCCTGAAGATGCCATCAGGATTAAGAGGAAGAAGTTGACACTGACCAGACAGAATCCTGTGTTTGAATGGAATTTATGCATCATGTATGAGATGTATGAATATGCAACAGGCTATTGCTTTTAAGGGTTAATCCTCTGTTAATGGGTGTCCTTTTTCAGGCTTATTTTGCCCAGAAAGAGGTACCTGGACTGTCTGTAACTCTCTGTTTTTATTGTCTCGTATTGTCCTAATCCTAATTGTCCAAATTTTTATTACTCTAATTATATTACTATTTTTATAACAATTTTATTATTATTAAACTTTTAAAATTCTATAAACAAGTGATTGGCCTTTTTCACACCAAGACTGCTGAGAAATGATTGGAAATGGCTTATCAAGCTCTTCTGACAGCTCCCTCAGTTCCTTTGGGTGGATCCCATCCAGTCCCATAGACTTGTGTCTGTTTAAGTGGTGTAGCAGGCTGCTAGGCATTTTCCATAGGACTATGGGGGTTTCATTTTGCTTCCCATCTCTCTCCTCAAGCTCAGGGAGCTGGGTACCCAGAAAGCAAGTGATCTTACTATTAAAGAGTGAGGTAAAGAAGGCATTAAGTACCTCAGCCTTTTCCTCAGCCTTTGTCAACATTTCCCCCTCATCTAAGAAATGATGGATATTCTCCTTAGCCCTTTTTTGTTGCTTTTTTTTTGTCTTTGCACGTGTGTCGCAGACATCTTTTATGGAAAATCCTTTCCTTAGGATTTTTCCTCCTGAGAAGCTGAGAGGCCTCAGGAACAAAATGTAAACATTGATTATCTGCTACTGTGGAATGCTACAGGTGGATCTGTGATTGGCCCATCTTGGATGTTTGGAATTAATGGCCAATCACAGCCCAGCTGGCTCGGACACAGAGCCCGAGCCACAAACCTTTCTTATCATTCTTTACGATTAGCTAGCCTTCTGATGAAACCTTTTCTTCTGTTATTTTAGTATAGTTTTAATGTAATATATATCATAAAATAATAAATCAAGCCTTCTGAAACATGGAGTCAGATCCTCGTCTCTTCCCCAATCTGAAAACCCCTGTGAACACCATCACACATGTAGACAAATATAAGTTTGGGGAAAGCAGTGCCAGGGGTGCCTGTCCCTGTGTGTCAAGAAGACTAAATGGGGCAGGGGAAAAGCATGCACTGCATGAGAGTAGATTCACCTCTCATGCAATCACTCCCATCTTGATGAAAAGATAGCATAAAAGGATGCTACCTGAAAAACATGTGCATGCATGAGGGACAATCCTGGGCTGGGAATCCTATGGGGCCACCCTAGGGAGAAATGCAGGGAGTACAGCAGCGAAAAATCCTCCACCCTGAGCTTAGGGGGGAACCAGAAAGACACTACTCCCATTTCAGCAACCACCAGCCGAAGTGGGATAGGAGGAATGGATAACGCAAAACCAATCCCATATCTCAGCAGGGGCTAGGATACAGATCTGAGCGTATATGTACATGCAGTGTGCATGCGCTATATGCATGACACGCTCACTTGGCTTCTTTCGGTCTGTACTCGGCTATTTCCGTCTTTCCGTCTCTGTTTTAAACTCTGAGTTGGAATACTGGATTGGGCGGGAAGGGAAGCGAGGAAGGAAGGAAGGAAGGAAGGAAGGAAGGAAGGAAGGAAGGAAGGAAGGAAGGAAGGAAGGAAGGAGAAAAAGTGGTTTTTTTCTTTTCTCCTTTTTTTTTTTTTTTTTTTTTTTTTGACGGGGTAGGGAAAAAAATAAAAGAGGAACTGGAAGGAAAAGGGGACAGAAATCAACTTCCTGAAGATAAAGGCTTTCTGTTCCGCCCCCTTATCTCAGCGACCGGACACAGCGTTGCTCCTCTCCTCTGTCGCCATCACTGCCATTTGTTGACAGGTCAGTCTTCTGCCCGCAGGAGTGGGAGGAGGGGGCGCAACACAACGACGAAGGAACACAACACAACATCACATCACCACATGGAGTCGGGTATGGGCAGGCTGTGCTTGAGCATTTTTGATGTAGAAAATGCCCTTTATTTTTTCAGGTTTGCATGAAGACCTTGCATTACTGTGGGTTGGCTTAGCTCTGTACCTCAGCAAGGTTACAAGGAAAGCTTGTGGAGAGTGGGTGGTGGGGTTTAAGTGAGAGCTGTCTTAGTGACTTAGAGAGATTCTGTTTGAGAGAATTGATTCCCCACATAAGCATTACCCCAATAAAGCAAAGGATCCAAATAAATTGATGTCTGCAAATTTAGAGGAAGTTATTCTGTCTTCTCGGGACAATGATTAAGTAATTTTAGGTATTCTTGGTTTTGCAAACCTAGACTATTTGGATTTTTTTGTCAATCCTTTTTTATTGCTTTCTGTGAGATCTCAGCAGCAGGTGATTTTAACCAGTTCTTTATTTTGGCTGTTTGCAAATGTTATATCTTCCATAGCCATTTGTTCTCAATCTTATACTGGAATCATTTTTATGTTTTTGTATGGGTTGTGCATTAAGAGTGCCCATAAAAGTATCCTGCTTGGATATTTTCTCGTCATTTCTTGTCTAAGCCATTACTGTTAATATGCATTTGCTAACTATATACCTTTACACTGGTAGAGGGGAGCTGCAAATGAGACAGCTAACTTCTTTCATCCTGAACTGTTTTTCTCGTCATGAATACTGACATAGATTCTCTTAGAGGGGTTAGCTTTTTAACCAGAAATCACATGCCTCTAGAAACAGAGGTGTTTGCTAAGTTCTCAATGCTACTTCAATGTCCTCATGTTCATTTGTGGTGGGTTGACCCTGGCTGGATGCCAGGTACCCACCAAAACCACTCTACCACTCCCCTCTGCAACTGGACAGGGGAGAGAAAATATAACAAAAGACTCATGAGTTGAGATAAAGGCAGGGCCAGATCACTCACTGATTACTGTTGTGAAAAACGCCAATTACTTGGGTTTTTTTTATAATTTTAAAAGTTTAATAGTAATAAAATGGCTATAAAATTAGAGTAATAACAATTTGGACAATTTGAATTAGGACAATATGAGACAATAGAGACAAAGAGCCACGGACGTCCGGGTACCTTTTTCTGGGCAGCACAAGCCCAAAAAAGGACCCCAGCTAACAAAGGATTAACCCTTAAGAGCGATAGCCCGCTGAATACCCATACACCTCCCACATGATGCACAAATTCCATTCAAACAAAGGATTCGGTCTGGTCATCGTCAACCTCTTCCTCCCAATCCCAAGGTGCCCTCAATCTTTAGCTAGGCAGGAAGAATTCAGTTTCTTCCGATAAGAGAACAACAAAATTCCCCTTCTCCGAAAGATCTAGGCGCCCTGTGGCTGCCATCTGGTGGGAGTGCCTCATTCCTTTCTTAAAAAAATATCCCACTTACATAGTTCTTATTTTAACTACAAAAGTTACCTTTTTAACTACAAGGCTACATTTATCATATTATTAAAATGTTAATACAGCACTACTAATCAATACAGCAAAATACATATAGTAAATATCTGCATAGAGCCATATAATATGCACTTTTCACAATCCTCCCTCTTTATAATTAATTTGGCTCGAGCAGTATTCATGGCTTTCTAGCCTTCATCAGCTGCTTATTTTCTTCACAAATCAATCTCGCTTCTCTGAAGGGGTCTTCTATATGGTTTTGTTTCTTTAACACCATAATCCTTTGCACCGTGTTTGTTGTAGCCAACTTTTGATCCATGGTCACTAATTGCATGCCTTGGACTACACTGGTGATGAGCCAAATGAAACAGGGGATCAAACAAGGAAGAAATATTAGACCAGCTGTAGTGCACAAAAGGAAGAAGCCTAATTTTTTCCACCATTCTATTCCTAGTACGTTATCCCACCAGCTAGTATTTAGCATTGATTCCCACTTTTGAACTGGTACATGGGTGATTTTTTTTATATCGTTGACTATATCCAGGACAGCATCCCCATTGTCATCTATTTTTAAGCAACAATCTGATGTATTAAATTTTCCACAAACATCCCCTTCTTCAGCCAATAGATAGTCCAAAGCCAACCTATTTTGATACACGGCCGCTCTCATTTGGGTTTGTTGCCTTGATATTAATTCCACTGCCAGACCAGTTTTGTTTGTTATTATCTCTACAGCGGCTTGGAGTCTTATAATACGATTTAGCATATAGATTGGGGTCTGATATCCCCAACTCCCATCTTGTGCCCAGGTGGCTGGCCCATATGTCTCTAATATGCATTCCGGGGGCCATTCCTCATCTCCCCATTTTTGGAATCCTCCAATCAACTCTCTTTTGTTTCTCTTTAGATCCTTATAAACTCATATCCCTAATTGATCCCCATCAGGTCCTGGCAAAAGAAAAAATCCTGGCTGTATGATTCCCAGAGTACAGCTCCCTTTCCACTGAGAGGGGAGTTCTGGGTATTCTCTTTTTCCGCATATCCAAAAAAAGCCGTCTGGAGCTTTCCAATAGTCAAACTTTTGCTGATCAATATCCTCCCAAAATTTGGAAATTTCTGGGATGCCAAAGTAAGGATTTTTGCCTGTATCATTGCATTGAAAAAGTCTGATTTTATTATCATACTTACAGCTTCCTTTCTTTCTTTTTTCCTGTGTCCAGTACATGGTTGGTTCTTCTGGGACCCACCATACAGAAGTTCCGTTACTAACCTTGTATTTTTACAGGGAGTTTTTCCCACTTCATGAATGAACCTTTTCCCAGTGCGCCAGAGACATTCTTCCCCTATGACTATTGAACTCAAAATCCACCCCTCTGGTCGATTCTCCCCACTTATACTTGTCTGGTTCCACTTAAGGAGCTCAATTGGGCCTAGGCTGCTGCCTTTCCATGGCCATTCTTCTGACATCAAAGCCCCTCCACAGACCAAACAATTGCTTATATTAAGTACTCTGCTTATCCTTTCCCCCAATTCCACAAACTGATTTTTACCCATCCTTGAGATATCTATTTCTTTTTCTAATTGCTGTTCAAGTTTCGTATACAAATCATCAATTGAGATTGGCACAGGTTTAGGTGGTTTTACTGGCTTAGTCTTTGTGCTTATCAATTGCTCTTTTACTAAATCTTGTGCTTTGTTTCCAGTAACGTAGGTGAAGCAAATCCATTTCTCCCCTTTTGGGCATTGACTTCCCATTCTGTTACCACTTGTTCCTAAGTTCTCCGCAATCCAGTACTTTTTCCCAATGTGCATGCAATTGCCTAACTTGGATGGGTTACAACAGTGACTGTTGACATGAGTGTGAGAAATAAAAAAGGAACCTCGGTGTCTTTCCATGTATAGCTTGCGGTAACATCTGTAGCATGGCCTTCTCGATATCCCAAAAGGGAAAAGACAAAAAATGAGTGACAGAAAAAGGAATAGCAGAGGTCCAGTATGGCTTATACTCCCACCTCCCATGCCTATGGGTTGCAACCCACAGCAGGTGTATTTGATCTTCTTGGTGGCGAATACAGAGGCCAATCTGGTCTTGCCCTCTATTTCCTTGTCACTTTCTCTTAGCTAATTTCCAGGCAAATTGTTTTTGACACTCCTTAACTGTAGTTTCCCACTGTTCCTCAGGTACCTCCCATTCAACAGGCACTAATAATTCCCATCCACACAATAAAATTATTATTTCAGTTGCCTCAAGTTCTACCTGAATAGGAGATCAATTTGGCACTTGACACTTCCTGCAACGAGAGCATCGATTATGTGAACTACAATACCAATTCTTCCCACAGTTCAAACATTTACATTTAACCCAGCTAGCATGTCAGGTATTTGGGTGAATCAAACAGGGTATTTGATATGGCACTGATGGAAGTTGCAACTCCTCCTCCTCTTTGTATCAGTCAGAGGCCAAGGCCTGAACATAAGAGTTCTCTGTTCGAAACAACCCTGATCATCCTGTTTGGAGTGTGTCCTGGTTTAGGGCTAATTTGGGAGAGAATCTCCAAAGGGGGGCCCCTCCAGAAAGCAAACCCACACGGTACCTCTCCCCAACCGGTTCAGGAAGGATTCCTCAGAGAGAAGTGGAAAGAACCTGTTTATTTAACAGGCACAGCACCCCCCAGCACACAAAATGAACAATACTGGATGACACCACTCTTTCACCACTCTGAAAAAGATGACAAATTCAGAAAGTCTCTCTTGGGGGTGGTCACTCTGTTATCAGTCCCTCCGCCGCTGGGGCAGCTGCTGCAGGCCACAAGGTGCAAACTCTCGGTGTTCCCAGGTCCCAGTCCAGAGCAGGTTCGAGTAGGTCCAAAAAAGGAAAGGAGAAACAGTCCAGGAAGGAATTTGGACTGTTTAGCTAAACTAGCTAATGAGCAAGAGCAAGCAGAAGCAAAGCAGAAGCAAGAGCGAGAGCAAAGCGAAAAGCAAAAGCAAAAAAGCAAAAAAGCAAAAAAGCAAAAGCAGCACTATGTACTGCCCCATCTCTGTGTCCCACCAGCTGTGGGGGAGCAGGCTGATAAGAAACCAAAACAAAACTTTCACTCTTCAGAGCCAGTCTTGAAGGCACAGAACATAATATCCAGCATAAACAGAACACACGAATGGGGATACAAGCATCATAACGTCACCCTAGGACAAGTGGAAATATTCCTCCCCAAGGAGAATACCGGAGATGTCTCAAAGCTTTTCCTGACGGTACTTGAAACCACTGATATAAGCTCCGTCTTATTTCCTAGTTAGGTGTGATCCCGTGTATATTTCTTGGATCATTTGGGTCTTCCCAGTTCATTGCCACCCATTCCCCGTTTAAGAGTCAGTTTTGTATCACCCGGTTCAGATGTTATCGTCCACTCCTTAGGTTCTTCCACGGGTCCTTTGATTCTGCTGGCATGGATCCACCCTCGTTCCCTGGTCGGGATCGCAGCCTCGGTCATCAGCAATACCCAAAAAGGACCTTCCCATTGTGGAGTTAAAGATTGTTCTTTCCATGTTTTTACTAACACCTACTCCCCTGGATGAATATTATGGATTTTAAAATCTAAAGGTGTGGTTTGAGGGATTATTCCTTTCAACCGTAAGTTTTCAAGAGTTTTTGCAATGGTGTTAACGTATCCTCTGATTCTCATTTCCCCTACCTCATAGGTAGCATTTTCATGTTGAGTGGTTAGAAAAGGTAACCCAAACATCATTTCATAAGGTGACACTCCCAGATCTGATCTGGGTTGGGTTCGGATTCTCAATAAGGCTAAAGGTAGGCATTGTACCCATGACATTCGGGTCTCAATTATCAATTTAGTCAAAGTTCTCTTTAAAGTCTGGTTCATCCTCTCTACATGGCCAGAACTCTGTGGATGCCATGGGGTGTGTAACTCCCACTTTATCCCCAAGGCATTAATTATTTGTTGTAACACCTTTGACGTAAAATGCGTCCCTCTGTCCGAGTCTATCCTATTAACCATTCCATATCTGGGAATAATCTGTTCCAAAAGGGTTTTGCTTACCATGTTGGCTGTGGCTTTGGCAGTGGGAACTGCTTCCACCCAATGAGTTAAATGGTCTGTCATTACTAATAAATACTTCCATCTTTGTACTTGAGGAAGTTCAGTAAAATCTACCTGGATACTTTGAAATGGTCGAAGAGCTAACTCACGACCTCCTAATGTCATTTTTCTCATTACATTTTATTGATCTTTTGGCAAATTATACATATTTCAGTTACTTGTTTTGCTACTCCAAAAATCCCAATACACCCATAATTCCTTAAAAAATGATCACACAAGGCCTGGGTACCCCAATGGGTTTTCTGATGCATGTCTTCTAATATCTTCCTAGTAATCATTTTATTAAGCAATTGTCTTCGGTCAGAAAGTTTCCATTTCCCTGATTCATCTTGTTGACCTCCTATCTTGTTTAATTCTTTTTTCTCTGCTTTGCTAAACTTTGGAATTTCCAATTTTTCCTCATTTGGAGTGAATATTAACATAACTCTCTCAGCTCCATTTTATGCTGCATCCCTAGCTTCCTGATCTGCAATTATTTCCTCTTATTTCTGGGGTCACTCCCTTTTGGTGTCCCTTGATGTGTACTATAGCTATCTCTTCAGGTAATTTTAGTGCCTCTAAAACTTCTAAAATGAGCCCTTCATGTACCAATCCTTTTCTTCTTGAATTAAGTAGTCCTCTTTCTTCCCAAATTTTTCCAAAGATATGTACTACTCCAAAGGCATTCCTTGAATCAGTATATATAGATCCTTTCTTGTGTGCTAAATATTCCAGTGCTCTTTTTAGCACATATAATTCACAGGTTTGAGCTGACCAGTTTGAAGGTAATTTTCCCTTTTCAATAGTTTGCATGTTTTTTTCCATCAACTACTGCGTACCCTGACATTTTTTTTCCTTGTAGACATCTGGAGGAACCATCCACATAGATTATTTCCCCTTCTGAAAGGGCTTGCTATTCAAGATCTTCTCGAACCTTTGTTTGGTATTTGATAATTTCTAGACAATTGTGTATTAGGTTGTCTGCTGGTTCTCCATATAAGAATTGAGCTGGATTTAAACTTCTGTTTACTTCTAATGTCAGGTCATCACTGTCTATTAAGATGGCTTCATATTTTAACATCCTAGAGTCTGTCGACCATTTTTCAGACTTCTGATTTAACACATTTCAAACTGCATGAGGTGTGCACACAATTAGTTTACCTCCAAAAGTAAGCTTACGACTTTCTTCTACCAGGATTGCAGTAGCTGCTATAGCTTGAATACATACTGGCCAGCCGTGGCTCACTGGGTCCAACATCTTTGATAAATAAGCTACTGGTCTCTTTACTCCTCCCCACTCCTGAACCAGAACTCCCTGAGCTACCCCCTTTTCTACATTCATGTACAGATGAAAGGGTTTTTCTAGTGAGGGTAAGCTTAAAGCTGGTATTGAGGCCAGTTTTGACTTCAGTTCTCCTAATTTAACATCATCTTCCTTGGTCCATTTTATATCATCTCCCTCTGTCAATTTTTCATACAAAAATTTGACTGCCTGTGTGTATCCCTCAATCCATAATCTACAATATCCCAATAACCCCAGTAGCTTTCTGATTTCCCTCTTTTTAGAGGGAGGGGAAAGGGATAAAATTCCTGCAATTATCTCGGGTTTGAGCTTCCAGCTACCCTTACTTATTAAGTGTCCAAGATATTTTACCTCTGCTTCTACAAATTGCAACTTCCCTTTTGATATCCTTAATCCTTTCTCCCCGAGAAAATGTAAAAGTTGTATAGTAGCCTCTCTCACTTCAGCTTCCCCAGATAGTAAAAGATCATCCACATATTGGATAATTTGTATTCCAGGAAGAGTAGGGAAATCTTGTAGTATTGTTTCTAAAGCTTGCCCAAATAAGTTTGGGGATTCCGTAAACCCCTGTGGTAATTTTGTCCATCTTAATTGCTGCTTTCTCCCAGTTTTTGGATCCTCCCATTCGAAGGCAAAAATATCCCGGCTCTCCTTGGCTAGTGGGCAAGCCTAAAATGCATCTTTAAGATTCACCACACTAAACCACTGATGCTGGGGTGGGACTTTACTTAGAAGAGTATAAGGATTTGGTACCACTGGGTAGAGAGTCCGAGTTCTTTTATTAACCTCCCTTAAGTCTTGTACTAGTCTGTAACTCCCATCAGACTTCTTTACTGGGAGAATAGGGGTATTATATGAAGAGACATAGAAGGTTCTAATGTCCCATCCTTTATTAGTCCTTCTATTACTGGCTTCAAACCTTCCCGTCCTTCTAAAGATACAGGATACTGATGTACACATATAGGACAATCTTCTCTCTCAGTTTTAACCCTTATGGGGTTGATATCGAATCCTTTCCTATTTCCTTCCCCAGCCCAAACTTCCTTGTTGATTTTTTCTTCATCCTCTTGGCCTAATTTTAAAACTCTAGCTGTCATTTTCCCATCTTCTGGTATAACCCCTATTCCTAATTGCACTTGTAAGTCCCTCCCCAATAAGTTGCTACCCGCCCCTGGGACCAATAAGACATCTCCCATCCAAATTTTAGTTTCCCCCTCAATTACCACATCTTTAATGACCAGAACTGTAAAACTTTCACCTTTTGCCCCTGTTACTTTCGCCATATGTTTGCTCACACTATATCCTTTTGGAATATCTAACAGGCAGGTTCTTTCTGCCCCTGTGTCTACAACAAATTCCAATTCTTCTTCTTGGGGACCCACTTTTAAAGTTATCACAGGCTCCAGATGGTATTTGTCCCCTAAAAAATAGAGCCTATGACCTCCCTATTTCTCCTCTGTGCCTATCTCTTTAAAGATTTTCAGATCTTGTGCCTGCTTATGACAATTTTTCCTATAATGCCCTTTGCCCCCCCAGTAATGACAGACAATTCCAGAATGCTCCTGAGACTTGGTTTGTATTGGGGTTCTATTCCTTTCCCTTCCCCTGTCTCTACCACCTTCATATTTAGGAGTAGTGCCTGTATGGCTTTGATTTTTCTGGAAATTGTTTTCTCACATGGTGGCTAGCATAAGTTTTGCTTTCAGTTTAGACTTTTCTTCATCTTTCCGGACATAAACTTTCTGAGCTTTCTTTAATAAATCATCTAATGATCTACTATGCCAATCCTCAATTTTTTCTAATTTTTTTCTAATATCTGGCCAAGCATTAGTAACAAAGTTAATCCTTAACAATGCTTTTCCCACATCATCTTCAGGGTCTATCCCAGAATATTGTTTCATATTTCTCCTAAGTCTGTCTAACCATTCTGTTGGAGTCTCTTTCTTCTCCTGCTGTGCCTCAAAAGCCTTTTTAGCATTTTGCCCTCGGGGTGCTGCCCCTTTTATTCCCTTGATTATTCAATTACGATATTCATGCATGTGTTTTCTCCCCTCCTCATTATTTTGACCCCACTCAGGAGGTGCAGTTGGCATTTTATCTTCTCCGGGGGGGCCCCTGCGGTTTATCCTTTTCCCAAGCTTTTATTCCAGCTGCTCTGATTAATTGCCTCTCTTCCTGAGAAAATAATATTTTCATTATGGATTGCATTTCTTCCCAAGTATAAATGTTTGGGCCTAAAAATTGGTCTAATTGTTCAGCTGTACCTATGGGATCCTCCAAAATCCCTTTGATCTCTTTCTTTAAATTTCTGACCTCAGAGGAAGTCAGAGGGGCATTTACAAACCCCGTTCCGCCCCCTCCCATGGGAACCTCTCTTAACGGAAATAGACCAATCCCTTCATCTAACTCTTTTCCTTTTTTATCTTCTATAGTCTTTCTCCCGTGGTTTGAGAAAGAATTTGGAGAGGACTGCCTTTTAACTGAGCTCCTAGTGTTTCGATAAGGTGCTTCCTCTACGAAGAGAGAGTTTCTCTGAACAGCCGGAGCTGTGGTTACCAAGAGAACGGAACTCAGGGCAGGACGGGGGCTGAGGGGAGGGATATCCCACTGAAGCTTGGTCCTCCAAGGGCGAGACGTAGGCGTGGTCTGCTGCCGGAACCGCCAGAGGAGGGAGCATTTCCGGGGGATACCAGATGGGAGCGCGGACAGCCTGCACGTGGTTAATGGCGGTTGAGTCAGTGGCTCCCGGCAGAGGCAAAGCAGCAGCGACGGCACCCAGCGTTGTTGGCATGGGCAGGGCAGCCGAGGATGGGGCTGGGGGAGGGGCGGTCGAGGATGGGACGGCTGGGACCGACGGGACCCCTGGCACGATCGGGGCGGTGGTCATAGACCATGAAGCAGGAGGGACCCCAGGCATGGCCGTTAGGGCAGCCGCGGACCAGGCGGCCGGAACCGGGGCAGACGAAATCACCTCCGGGGCTGCGGTGTGGGCAGGGGCAGGCGGGGCCTGAGACGGGATCCACGGCGGGCGGAATTGAAGCAGGCAGCGAGCCGGGACCCGGGACTGGGACTGGCGGAGCTGAAACGGGCAGCGAGCCGGGACCGGGACAAGCAGAGCTGAAATGGGCAGCGAGCTGGGACCCGGGACAGACGCCTCGGTCGCGAACGGAGGGGGCAAGACTTGCAAAGGGTCCCACTCTTTTTCTGTTTTCTTCTCTTGTTCCCCTCCCTTTCCTTTTCCCTTTTTCTTTTCTTGTTTTGCTTCGGGAGTGTCTGATACTTTAAAGATTTTTATTTTCCTTAAATCTCCTGTCCAACACATGGCATATTCTCTTTCTTCTAAATTAAACGGTTCCTTTGAATTTACAAATTCATTCAAAGCCTGACAAATCAATTTTTCAAAAGAGCCGTATCTAGGCCAATAAACGTGGTCAGATCTTATTTCCTTTGTTGGCCATTCGAGCATACAGAATTGTATCATCTTTACCTTGTCCTTTTTCCTTGTACAAGGGTTTTTTTTCCCAGTAGGCTAACATAACTCCCAGAGGGCTATCTTGGAGTATTTCTGTTGGTAATTTTTTTCTCCTGCTTTTCTTTCCTGTATCCACCTTACTGGATTTCTGTCCCATTTTTCAATATTCTATCTATTCATCCCCTGCTTCTGTTTTTCACTTTTTACTAACAACTTAAATACCACTTTCTTTCAACTACTTACACCCAAAAAAACCTTTTTCTCACACTACTTTTCAATACAATACACCTCCCACCAAGGAGATGTGGTAAAGCTTAAAATGCACAATCCACATTACCCATACTTTCATTCGTCTACATTCACTCACTTTTATTTCTCATTCACCTATACACATTCCTTCACACCCTCAAGACACAAAGTGGATCCCTATTGTCAGAAAATCACGGGTCTCTGCGGCCCCCCCCCCTCGCCTTGGGATTGGCCTCCAGGTCACAGTGTCACCGGGCCTCCTGGAAGGGCCCTGACTCTGGTTGCCTCCGGTGCCCGTTCACCTGTGAGGCTGTCTGCGTGTCACTCACACTCTTCAGCTATGGCCCCCTCACACACCCGGGGAACACTAGCCTGGTTTGCAGGTCACTCACACCCTTCAGCCAAAGCCCCCACCTGCCCGGGAGACAATAGCCTGGTTTTCGGGTTACACACGCCTCTTTCCACTGCCCCCCCCCTTCCCACCCGCCCAAGAAGCTGAGGCTGATTTTGTGCCTGTCTCACTCTCACACATACGCAACAAGACAATTATAAGATACCTTTTACTTTCACATCACCTATTACAAGTTTAGGTGTTACTGGCCAGTCCCGGTGCTATTGGATATCCCTCAACCCAGCTGTATTGTCCAACCCCAGATGCTCTTGGGCATTTTTTCTGTCCCTCGACCCAGCGGTGTGGTACAACCACAGATAGTCTTGGGCATTTAATTTTTGTTTGGCTGTGTTGTCCAACCCTGGATGTTCTTTGGCATGTTTTTAACCCTCAATCTAGCTGTGTTGTCCAACCCAAATGCTCTTGGGCAAAATTTTCATCCCTCAATCTAGCTGTATTGTCCCACCCTGGGTGTTCTCAGGCATATCCTCACTCCGGCAGAATTGTGCTCAACCCTGCTCTTGGATGCTCTTGAAATATAAATCCCTCAACCCAGCAGCTTTTTAGGGGTCCCTCCTGTCCCGTTTCCTAGTGGATTGGGCTAGGAAACCTTGCTCCCTACCTCCGAGGGGTCCAACCCCTCCCTGAGACCCAGTCCCAGTTACCCCGGGGGATTCTTTCACTCCTTTATCACTCGCTTCGTCTCTTTACTGGCCGCTTTTCTCGTGAAAAGATGGAAATGCAGCATGGGAGACCCTGCACACACTTGGCAGGTCAGGGACAACCAGCTCGCCTCTCATTCACACACATTCATCTCCCCCACTGCCCCCCTGAGAAATACTTACCAATCCCCTTTCCTTCCCGGGTTCTCCGTGCGCACTACTAGTCTTAGGGGGCCAATTACCGCGGTTGTAGCGAGCCTTTTTCCCTTCTCTTTGTTTTATTCCCTCCTTTTGTCCACCAATTGTAACCTGCGTCTGTCGGTCACCCCAGGGGAAACAGAGCGGGGCTGCCAAAGAGGGCAGGGGGCGCCTTCTCCACCCTGACTCTCCTAAAGCACCAGCAGCGAGGTGTTAACCATCCTCTGCTACCATAATTGTTGTGAAAAACGCCAATCAGATGTTTTTATAATTTTAAAAATTTAATAGTAATAAAAGGGTTATAAAAATCATAATACAATTAGAGTAATAACAATTTGGACAATTTGAATTAGGACAATATGAGACAATAAAGACAAAGAGTTACGGACGTCCGGGTACCTTTTTCTGGGCAGCACAAGCCCGAAAAAGGACACCCGTTAACAAAGGATTAACCCTTAAAAACAATAGCCAGTTGCATATTCATACACCTCATACATGATGCATAAATTCCATTCAAATACAGGATTCTGTCTGGTCATCGTCAACTTCTTCCTCATAAGCCTAATGGTGTCATCCTGGCTGTCCGAGGTGGGAAGAAGTTAGCTTCTCCTGATAATGGAGCAATAAATTCCCTTTCTCTGAAAGATTTAGGTGTCCTGTGACTACTATCTCAGTGCGAGTCCTTTCTTTAGGAAAAAAAAGTATCCTACATAGCATAGTTTCTATTTTAACATTTTGTTATAACCTAAAACTATATTTGCCACACTACATAAGAGAATACAGCATTACCTTCTAACACAACACATATAATATTCATTTTAATACTTGTGAAAAGCCAATCATAAAATATGCATTTTTTCACAGCCACGATATACAGAGTAACACCATACCACTTCAGAAGGCTTCAAGTATCTGCCCTTCTTGTTCTTTAGTCCAACCTTTTCTACCCCTCATCGTTCATACACTGCACCTGCGTGCCTTCTGTTCCCTCTCGTGATTGGTCAGTACACCTCGGCACTCCATGTCTCATTGCTTTCAATACTGTTCACCTGCTTTTCACAGTTGTAGCCCATTAGGGATGAGGTTTGGCCACAGCCCCACTCCCAATTACCACAAACTGTGTACCTACAACTTAATACTACAATACTATGGTTGCGTAATACTTGTGTGAAAAACGCCAATCACTTGTTTTAAAATGTTAAAAGTTTAATAGTAATAAAATGGTTATAAAAAATAGTAATACAAATTAGAGCAATAAGAATTTGGACAATCAGAGTTAGGACAATAAAAAAGCAAAGAATTACAAATGTTTGGATGCTTTCCTAAAAAAAGCATGTCCGCTAACAAAGGATTAACCCTTAAAAGCAATTGCCTGTTGCATATTCATATATCTCATACATGATGCAAACATTCCTTTCAAACTAGGGATTTTACTGTTTATTGCCAACTTTCCCCCCTTCATCTTGTAAATCACGGTTTGGCTCCGTGGCATCTGAAAGGAGGTAGAAGGAGCCTGGTTCTTCCCGATAAGGAGGCAATAATTCTTCTCTTGGGATTTTAGTGTCTTGTTGTTGTTATCTCTGTGCGAAGAATTTCTTGATTATCTTATCCATTCCTTGAGCTAGTTAGAAAAGTATCTTACATCGCATAGTTTCTATTTTAATATTATGTTGTAGCCTAAAACTATATTTAACACACTACTTAAAAGGATTAATACAGCATACCTTTCTGACATAACACACATAATATTCATTTTAATATTTGCAAAAAGCCAATCATATAATATGCATTTTTCACACTTGGATGCTCTTTGATAGCTCACATATATCTTTTGGAAAATGTTGTATACTCCATAACTCTGTCATAGTCATGTATAGTCTCAAATCAGTTTAGTCTTTTTTTCTTCCCCCCTCCCCCGGATATGAAAGATGGGTGACTGAGAAACCTAGATCTAGAAATTCTGACCCATGTGTCCTGTAGGATGTTCCTTTAGAAGTCTTTTGTTTTGCTATTTTTCAGGAGTCCTACATAATTGTCTACCTATGTTTATTAAAGTTGTGAATGACAAAGTTAAAATAAATCCCTCCTCAGATTCTATTTAAGCATAACATTAATTCAAACTTGGCAATCTCATGTGCATAATAATCGTTCTGGACTAAAGTACTGTGGGACTCTCCAGGAAGCTACTTCAGGAATAAATTAAAAGTATTTCCATAGAAACTTTAAGCTAGATAAGACCTGTAAAGTGGATGTACATTTTGAAAAACACTATAAATTTAATGGGATCTTTCAAGAATGTGAATGTAGAATATTCCTGGGGTTTTTTTTAATACGTGTATATGTAGCTCTTCATCCTTTTATATTGGGATAGTATTCCGACTGGCACATAGTTTGAGAGAGAGATACTAAATGGAAGCCTTTATCAGCAGTATTTGGTGATGCAATGGATTTCAGAATGTTGATTTTCTTGAATGTCCCATGGTTTAAACGGATTCCTTTTTGAATTTACTAGTAAAAAGGGCCGAGTGACAGTTCAAACTATCCACTTGTGCTCTGATAAATGCCCTATCAGGTTTGGTGGGAGGCCAGAGAAAACTGACTTAGGAATGTCAGATTAGAATGTCTGACTGAAATAAATGAACAGCTAGAAAGATACTGCCCAATTCCAGAATTCATTACTTGATAGAAGACTTGTATTAAAGTCCTGTCTCCAGGCTAAATTAATAATTTCAATAAAAGACAGATTTTTGGGAAGATGAAAGTCAAGGCTCACAGACTTTGTTCATAGAATCATAAAATCACAGAATATGCTGAGTTGGAAGGGACCCACAGGGATCATCAAAGTCCAACTCCTGGCCCTGCGCAGGACACCTCAAGTATCCCACCACGTGCCTGAGAGCATTGTCCAAATGCTTCTTGAACTCATGCAGGCTTGGTGCTGTGACCACTTCCCTGGGGAGCGTGTTCCAGTGCCCAACCACCCTCCGGTTGAAAAACCTTTTCCTGATATCTAACCTCAACCTCCCCTGACTCAGCTTCATGCCGTTCCCTTGAGTCCTGACACTGGTCACAAGAGTGAAGAGATTGGCACCTGCCCCTCTCTTTCGCCTCGTGAGGATGTTGAAGACCGCAATGAGGTCTCCCTTCAGCCCCCTCTAGGCTGAACAAACCAAATGACCTCAGCCCCTTCTCATATGGCTTCCCTTCTAGACCCTTCACCATCCTTGTGGCCCTCCTTTGGATGCTCTTTAATAGCTTTATATCCTCCTTATATTGCAGTGACCAAAACTGCACCCAGTACTGGAGGTGAGGCTGCACCAAAGCAATGTAGACCGGGACAGTCACCTCCCTTGACCAGCTGCAGATGCTATGCCTGATTGTCGTGGTTTGACACTGGCCCAACACCAGGCACCCACGAGAGTTGTTTGCTCACCCTCCCCTGCCACAGCTGAGCAGAGGAGAGAGAAAAAAAGTTAACAAAGGCTTCATGAGTTGAGATAAGGACCAGAAGAAAACACTTCAAGGGCAAAACAGGCTCAACTTAAGGTGCAAAGTGAATTTATTACTAACAAAATCAGAGGACAATCATGAGGAATAAAATAAGCCCTTAAACCACCTTTTTCCCCCCCAGCCCCTCCCTTCTTCCCACCAACAGTGCAGGGAGACAGGGCATGGGGGTTTTTGGGTCAGTTCATCACCGAGATTTTCTTCTGCTGCTCCAGAAGAGGAGTGCTTCCCCTGTGAGACCGTGGGGTCCCTCCCATGGGAGACAGTTCTCGGTGAACTTCTCTGGCATGGGTCCACTCTCACGAGCAGCAGTCACACCGCACCTGCTGCAATGTGAGTCCCTCCCATGGGCAGACAGTTCTCCCAAAACTTCTGCGACATGGGTCTCTCATTCCATGGGGTGCAGTCCTCCAAGGACAGGCTGCTCCAGCCTGGAAGCAGGGGTCCCCTCTCTCTACCGGGTCTTCCACTGGATCACAGCCTCCTCCAGGCATCCACCCGCTCCAGCATGGGCACCTCCCCCATGGGCTGCAGGTGGATCTCTGCATCCCCCGTGGACCCATGGGCTGCAGGGACACGACCTGCTTCACTGTGGTTTTCCCCACGGCCTGCAGAGGAATCTTGGCTCCAGCACCTGGAGCACCGCCTCCCCCTCCTTCTCCACTGACCTTGGTGTCGCCATGTTGTTTTCCCTCACATGTTCTCACCTCCTCCTCTTTGACTAGAAGAAAAAACGGTGTGATTTTGTTTTGATTTTCCTCTCAAATATGTCATCACAGAGGCATTACCAACCTCTCTCATTGGCCCAGGTTTGGCCAGCAGCATGTCCATCTTCAAAGCCATCAGAGATTGGCTCTTCTGCACATGGTGGAAGCTTCCAGCAGCTTTGCACAGGAGCCATCTTTGTGGCCCTGCTGCTACCAAAAACTCGGCTGTGCAAGACCGATACATTGATGTACCCCAGGATACATTTGGTTTGTATGTGCATCCAGGGTTGCCCCATTGCAGGTGCAGAATCCGGCATTGCCCTTGTTAAACTTCATATGGTTGGTGATTGTCCAGCCTTCTAATAAGTCTAGGTCTCTCTGCAGGGCCTCTGATTTTAAGGGAGTCAACAGCTCCTTTAAATTTGGTGTTGTTGGCAAACTTACTTAGTACAGCTTCGAATCCTGTGTCCGAGTTGTTAATGAAGATGTTGAAGAGGACTGGGCCCAGGATGGAGGCCTGTGGAACTCCACTAGTGACTGGATGCCAGCCTGATGTAACCCCATTTACTCTGTGTCCGACCCATCAGCCAGTTGCTCACTCATCACATAACATGGTGTGGTGGTTTGACAGGAAATGTGTTTTTTGGGATGCTGTGTTTTGGGCCAATGGATATTCAGGCTTTAATATTGGCATTTAACCTGGCCATTTAAGACATGGATCCGCCTCTGAGAACACAGGGTTAAAAGCAGAGCTCTCCCCTGGGAGGGTCCTTTTTGGGTTTCCGGCGGGAAAGAGTTCGGGTCTCTCCCCCGGCCCAGCTGCTGGCTGGGCAGGGGGAGGGGAAAAGCCATGTGGCCGGGAGAGGTAGGCCTGAGCCCGGGGGTGGAAGGGTGGAAGAGAGAAAGAGAGAGACCGGGAGCCACCGGGCAGCCCCCCCTGAGAGACACAGAGAGAGAGAAAGAGAGAGAGCCGCTGCCTGAGACTGTAACCTTGAAGCTTGATAAACATGGGCCTGTGCCGGCAGCACAGCTGGGAAGGAGAAGAAGGGGGGGGTTCAGCCGGCCACTTGTAGGAGCTTTTAACCCCTTTTTGGAAAAGGAGAACTTTACAGATCATTGACCTCTCCTAGAAGATAGAGTGGAAGATGAGGAAGGAAATGTGCAAGTGTGAGAGAGGTCTGGGCGAGTGAGAGATAGTAGAAGAGTAGAGAAGAATCCTAGTGGGAAGAGATGATGGAGTGGCTTTTGCTGGACTCTTCTTGTTATAGGCATGGACAGAACCATGTTCCTTGTGACACAGAGACTGCATCCAGGGGGAGGCAATGGCCACAGAACCAAGAGAGTTCAGTGCTGGTGCCCCTCGGCCCCAGGGGGTGAAAAAATATGGGGGGGACAGGTGTCTCAAAGGAGAGACTGTGCCTTTTTTGGATCGGGACAGAGCATCCTTAAAAAGACAACCCTAGAAGCAGCTCTGGTCCGTGTTCAGTGATGAGAGCACTGGACATGAAAAGGAAGAGGTCACAACGGCAGATGTACTCCGGGCGGTGCCACGAGTGACACAGAAACACACGAGGCTTCGACTGTGTTTCCAGGGGAAGCCCATGGTACAAGAAGGACTCCTCTCCTCTTGATGAACTGAGGATTGGTTGTCTAAAAAGTGGTGCTGGGCCGAGAGTTGGTGATTTGAGGAATAGATGTATTGTGTTGGAAATTTGGTGGGGGGAGGAGGAAATGCATTTGTGAGGTTTTCATTTTCCCTGTGTGTGTGTTCCTTTTTATGTGTAGTTGTAGAGTAGTTAATAAAGTTCTGGTTTTTTTCCTTTCCTAAGTAGGAGCCTGCTTTGCTTATTCCTGGTCACATCTCACAGCAGCTACCAGGGAGAGGGTATCTTCATGGGGGCACTGGCATTGTGCAAGTGTCAAACCATGACACATGGTTATCCAGCTGAATGCTGGACATTTTGTCCAGAAGCATCCTGTGAGAGACAGTATCAAAAGCTTTACGGGAATCCAAAAACTTTATATCTACTGGTGTCCCTTGACCAACTAGATGGGTTATCTTGTCATAAAAAGACATCAGGTTGAACAGGCAGGACTTTCCCTTCATGAAGTCATGCTGGCTGTGACCGATGACTGCATTGTCCTCCAGGTGTTTTTCAATGCCTCCCAGAATAATCTTTTCCATGATTTTACTGGGCACTGACATGAGACTGGCAGGCCTGTAGTTTCCAGGGTCCTCCTTCTTGCCCTTCTTGAAAATCGGGACAATCTTAGGCAGCTTCCAGTCAGCTGGGACCTCTCCGCATTCCCAAGACTGCTCAGAAATCATCAAGAGAGGTTTTGCGATGACATCAGCCAGCTCTTTGAGGATTTTTGGATGAATCCCATCAGGCCCCATAGATTTGTAGGGATCCAGCCAGAGCAGCAGGTCCTGCACAATTTCAGAGTTGACTGGGAGTTGATCATTCTCGCAGTCATAGTCCTACAGCTCAGGGCACTGAGCCCCCCTTGGTCCGTGATCTGTGTTGAAGACAGAGGCAAAGAATGCATTAAACACCTCTGCCTTGTCTATGTTCCTGTTTGTGAGGTGGCCATTCTCATCCTTTAGCAGGCCAATGTTATTTGTACACTGCCTTTTGCCATTATTATACTTGAAAAAACTCTTGTTATTATCCCCCACAGTTCTGGCCAGATTCAACTCCAGTTGAGCTGTGGCCACATGAATTTTCTCTGTACAGTGGCGAGCAGCACCTCTCTATTCCTCCCATATCAGCTGACCTTGCTTCCACTGGGTATACACCTTCTTATTTTTGCCTTGTTTCCAAGAGAAGAATCCTGTTCAGCCTAGCTGGCCTTCTGCATCATCTGCTTGACTTCTGACATTTGGGAATTGCCTGTTTGTGTGCCTTTAGGAGGTGGTGTTTAAAAAGTGACCAGCACTGATGGACCCTAGCACCTTCAAAAGCATTTTCCCAGGGGACCTTACTCACTAGTTCCCTGAGCATCCTGAAGTCTTCTTTCCTCATGTCCAGAGTTGAGGTTTTGCTGGCACTTTTCCTCCTGTCCACAGAGTATTTAAACTCAGTTGCTTTGTGGTCACTGTGGCCAAGATGGCCACCAATCTCCACTTCACTCACAAGATCCTCTCTGTTGTCAAGCAGTAGATCGAGGATGGTATCTTTCCGAGTTGGCTCCCTTAGGACCTGTTCCATAAAGTTGTCATCCAAGCCCTTTAGGAATCTTCCGGCCCAGGTTGTACCAGCTGTGTGATGCTCCCAGTTAATTTCTGGACAGTTGAAGTGTCCCATAAGGACAAGGGCAATTGACTTGGAAGCATCCCTTAGTTCCTCAAAGAATAATTCATTGGCATCATCATCCTGGTTAGGAGGTCTATAGTAGACTCCCACAGTGACATCTGCCTTATCTGTTTATCCCTTGATTCTTACTCAGAGGCTCTCAACTGAGCCATTGCCAGCTGTGAGCTCCATACATTCCAGCCCCTCCGTTACATACACCTCCACCGTTACATACACCTCCACCCTTCCTCCCTCCCCTCTTCTGCCCTGCCTATTCTTCCTAAAGAGCCTGTAACCATCCAACAGGGCACTTCAGTCACAGGACTCATCCCACCAGGTTTCACTTAATGTACTTGCTATGCTGAAGTAGTTAATGCAATCAAAGGGTGGAGAGAGGGGGTTTGCATTGCATTAAAATCAGCCCTTGCTATTGTGATATGTACTGTTGTGTTTTACTGTTTTTGAAACAGATACTGTATGCAGCAGTTTTACTGTAGTCTGTTTTGAAGAGCTGATGAAAAGCTTGGTGCTCTTTCTCAAATCAGGTTTCTGTTAATCAGGTTTCTGTTAATCTTCTGAATAAATTCTTTTTTTTTAAATTGCTAGCATATAGAAAAGTATTCCCTGTGATGAGAACTTAGGAGATGGAAAAAGGTTATTTGCTATTAAAGATTTGAATGAAACTTGTAATTACAAAGCTCTGAAAGTCTTACAGGAACGTTACAGGACAAAATAAAAGAGTAGTGACTTGATAGGTAATTCCATTTTTCTTTTTCTACCAGAAAGAAAACTTCATTTAAAGTGAAAGTTGAGTTGAGTTGTTCCGGGGGGGGGGGGGGGGGGGGGGGGGGGGAAGGAGGGGTAAATTCTGTCTGAAAGACTGATTACTTAAAAAGGAAGACAAAGTCTGTAGGAACAAATATGTCTACTTCAGAGAACTTGATTTAATTTGTTTTAAACCTACCTTGTATAGTAAGAGCTAATCAAATTGCATTTTGACACCTTTGTAGTCCTTCTGAGTGGCCTGCCCCTTCTTCCAGAGGTTGTAAACTGTCTTTTTTTCCCCTGAGTTTCAGCCAAAGCTCTGTATTTACCCAGGCCGGTCTTCTTCCCTGTCAACTCATCTTTCAGCACACAGGGACAGCCTGCTCCTGCACTTTTAAGATTTCCTTCTTAAAACATGTCCAGCCTTTCTGCACTGCTTTGCCCTTCAGGACTGCCTCCCAAGTGTCACAGGCCGATTGGAATCTTTGGACAAGGTTTGTCAGGGAGACCCTCCCATTGAGTCATGAGGTGCAGAAAGGACTGCCTTGCTTTCTAAACTCCTTCTCAGAGAGCAGTCTGGGTGCAGCTGGATCCAATCCTAGTCCCAGACTTGGTCAACCGTTTATGTCTAAAGTTATATATAGGTGTAATTGAACCTTTATACAACTTTGTCCTTTAGGATTAAGGATGGAAAACTAAATATATTTATATGAATAAAATAAATTACTTATTTAAATTGATGATGATAATGATTAGACAAAAATAATAATTTACTACACAGTATAGATAGTTCAAAGTACTAGCATAATGCACTATTTTTAAAGCAATATTGAAGCAATGATATTAAAACTAGCAAAATAATTGTTAAATAGTGATTGATGTTGCTCGCCTATACCAACAACCATGGGCAAATCTCTTTCACTCAGCCTTGAGGAGTAACCTTGAGGAGCATCCCCACTCAAGGGAGGAATCTCCACACACACACCTAGAAAGGATGTGTCCCTGCCTTTAAAAAGTGGGACTTGGCTTTTATAGCTGTGGTGGTTTGACAGGAAATGTGTTTTTTGGGATGCTGTGTTTTGGGCCAATGGATATTCAGGCTTTAATATTGGCATTTAACCTGGCCATTTAAGACATGGATCCGCCTCTGGGAACACGGGGTTAAAAGCAGAGCTCTCCCCTGAGAGAGTTCTTTTAAGCTTCCAGCCAAAAAGAGTTCGAGTCTCTCCCCCGGCCCAGCTGCTAGCTGGGCAGGGGGAGGGGAAAAGCCATGTGGCCGGGAGAAGTAGGCCTGACCCTGGGGGTGGAAGGGTGGAAGAGAGAAAGAGAGACACCGGGAGCCATCAGGAAGCCCCCCTGAGAAACACAGAGAGAGAGAGAAAGAGAGAGAGCCGCTGCCTGGGACTGTAACCTTGAAACTTGATAAACATGAGCCTGTGCCGGCAGCACGGCTGGGAAGGAAAAGAAGGGGGGGGGGTTCAGCCAGCCGCTTGTAAGAGCTTTTAACCCCTTTTCAGAAAATGAGAACTTTACAGAACATTGACCTCTCCTAGAAAATAGAGTAGAAGATGAAGAAAGAAATGTGCAAGTGTGAGAGAAGTCTGGGCGAGTGAGAAATAGTAGAAGAATAGAAAAGAATCCTAGTAAGAAGAAATGATAGAGTAGCTTTTGCTGGACTCTTTTTGTACAGCCATAGACAGAACCATGTTCCTTGTGACACAGAGACTGCATTCTAGAGAGAAGCAATAGCCACAGAACCAAGAGAGTTCAGTGTTAGTGCCCCTCGGCCCCAGGAAGTGAAAAAATATGGAGAGGACAGGTGTCCCAAAAAAGAAATTGTGGGGACAGGTGTCCCAAAAAAAGGACTGTGCCTTTTTTAAATCAGGACAGAGCATCCTTAAAAAAAGACAACCCTAGAAACAGCTCTGGTCCGTGTTCAGTAGTGAGAGCACTAGACATGAAAAAGAAGAAGTCACGACAGCAGATGTACTCCAAGCAGTGCCACGAGTGACACGGAAACACACGAAGCTTCAGCTGTGTTTCCAGAAGAAGCCCATAGTACAAGAAAAACTCCTCTCCTCTTGATGAACTGAAAATTGATTGTTTGAAAAGTAGTGCTAGACTAAGAGTTAGTGATTTGAAGAATAGATGTATTGTGTTGAGAATTTAGTAAAAAGAAGAAGAAATGTATTTGTAAAGTTTTCATTTTCCCTGTGTGTGTTCCTTTTATCTATAATTGTAGAGTAGTTAATAAAGTTCTGTTTTCTTTTCTTTCCTAAGTAAGAGCCTGCTTTGCTTATTCCTGGTCACATCTCACAGCAGAAACCAGAAAAAAAGTATCTTCATAAAAGCACTGGCATTGTGCCAGTGTCAAACCATGACAATAGCATAAATTGATTGACTGTCAGTTAGATGTTTCTAGGTGAGCTGTGTCAGCTCATCAGCCTTTAGCTCAGCAGCCTTAGATAAGTCACCAGTATTATGACTTGTTGGTTCCTTTATCAGGATCTTTGTCTGCCACATCCTCACCAGTGCTAGTTTCTGTCCGGAAACATTGTTCTTCTCATCCTCAGAATGCTTAACTTTGGAATTGATGAGTCAGGCTGGTCTCAGCATTCTTTGACACCAAAAGCAGCGTGACTCCCATTCTCCATCCATATCACTGAAAACTTTTGCAAATAGGGTAAAGTTTGAGCTGTTTTACCCCCACCTAGGCAGAGCATCCTGCTATACCAAGGGACTCTGTCAACCAGTGTTCTAAGGCCAAAATCTGCCCTCTGGAAATCCGAGGTAGCAGTTCTGCTAACCACCTGTCTCACTTCTCCAAGAACCAAAAACTCTCATTTTGTGATTGCTTTGCCCAAGATGACCTCTGACCATCACATCACCCACCAGTCCTTCTCTGTTTCAAACAATGGGTCCAGCGGGGCACCTTCCCTAGTTGGGCCCCTTACGAGCTGTGTCAGGAAGTTCTCTTCCACACACTCCAGGAGCCTCCCAGACTGTACTGTATTTCCAGCAGACCTCTGGTAAGTTGAAGTCCCCCACAAGAACAAGGGCTAGCGATCACGAGACTTTTCCCAGCTGCTTATAAAATATTTTGTCTACCTTTTCTTTCTATAAGAGACTCCCACCAGGATATCTGCCCTGTTGGCCTTCCCCCCGATTCTTACCCATAAACACTCATCACCATCATCAAGCTCTACACAATCAAAACACTCCCTAACATACAGGACTATCCCACTGCCTCTCCTTCCTTGCCTGTTCTTTCTGAAGAGTTTATAGCCATCCATTGCAGCACTCCAGTGGTGTGACTCATCCCACCAAGTCTCTGTGATGGCAACTATATCATAATTGTCCTGCTGCTCCATGGCTTCCAGCTCCTCCTGTTCATTGCCCTTACTCAGCGCATTGGTGTAGATGCACTTCAGTTGGGCCATTGATCCCACCATCTTTTTGGGGGGAGAAGCCCTAATTCCTATGTAAAAGTTCTCAGGTGCTTCCACAGTTTCTAATACCTCAATAACCCTTGCATCCTTGCTGCCACATGGATCTCCATCCCCTACCTCCCCTGAGATGCCAGACTGAAGGGCTTCGCTAGCACACTGTCCCTCAAACTTTTGCATGGCACCCCCAGGTGTATCTCTGGTGATCCTGCTTTTATCCCTTTCCCTTCCCCCTTCACATACAGTTTAAAGCTCCCTCAATGAGCCCTGCCAGCTCCTGTGCAAAGATCCTTATCCCCCTTGAGAAAGGTGTACTTTGCCTGTCACCAGCAGTCCTGGTGGTGTGTAAAGTGACCCATGATCAAAACTCACAAAATTCTGTTGGTGACAGCAGGCTTGGAGCTGGGTATTGATCTGCTGGCTCTTCCCTTATTGCTTCCTGCTACTGGAAGGATAGAGGAGAACACTACTTGTGCTCCAGATCCCTTAATCAGTCATCCCAAGGCCCTGGGGACTCTCTTGATTGCCCCCAGACTCCCTGTTGCAACTTCATCGTGGCCTACATAACATAGCAAAAATAGATAATAATCTGAGGGCCATACCAGGGTAGGAAGCTTTCTCTTCACATCTTTAACCTGGGCCCCAGGGATGCAGCAGACTTCCCTAAGAAGTGGGTCTAGTCTGCATATTGGGCCTTTTCTTCCCTTCAAAAGGGAATCTCCTATGAGAATGACCCATCTATTTTTTTCTTTATGTAAGCGGTTTTGACATAGATAGCAGACTAACTTAACTTTAGTGACACCTCCAAGCCAGATGAACCATTGTCCTTCTTATTGTTCGGTTTCACTTGCAGAGCCTCGTGCCTATTATGCAAGGGCATCTGGAAAAATGGGGTAGTCACAGAAGAGATGCACCTGCTGCACCAGGCAGGAAGTTGTTGCCATTCCCCCGCTATTCCTTAAGTCACCACGTTCAGCCAGGTGGAGAGAGGATAGGGAATCCTCTGTATCATACATCCTGTTTGCCTGTTGGGCCTATCTCAGGGAAGGTAGGGTACGAGTCCGGTTGTCTATCTCTCTCTTGCACTCCCTGATACTCCTCAGCCTGCTCACCTCCTCCTGGAGCTCTGTCACTAAGTGAAGAAGTTCCTCTACCTGGGCACGCCTCCTACATGTGTGTTCACTACTGCCATCTGGTACTGGCATAAGTGTAGGCATAAATTCTTGCTTCACTGTTAGATAAAGGTAAGGTCACGCATGTGGCATAATCGCTGGTACTGAGTGGGAGCTGCCTTCAGGCTCCTGTGTCGCAATGAGGTGACTGAGCTTATCCTCTGACCAAGGACTATGTGCAGCACAACACAGACCTGAAGGCCATGTTGTATGTTGTACGTGTAGTGCAGCACAGCACTGGTCTGGACATACTTGGGTTAACTGTTATGTGGATCACTAACTCCTAAGTGTACAATGGTCTTTTGGTCAGGATTCCTACAGTCTATCTCTGAGCTGATTGGTAACTGGCTATATTTGACACAGGGTAGCCCCATGCCTCTTCTCACAGAGACCACCTCTGCAGACCACTCCACTCCCCACCAAAACCTTGCCATGTCAACCCCAATACAAATGACTATTTTAAATAATCTTATTTGTGTACGGTTCAGTCAATTCCTTTCTCTACAGCAAGAACTAACTGGGGGGAGCTACTTGAACTGTCAAATTCTCCACCTAGGATATTAATCAACACATTGAAGCATAGAAGTAGCACCTGTCATTTTGCCTATGCACAGCTGGGGCTGCCTGGGGGAACCATCTGGACTATCCAGAATCCCACCCACCCAAAGAGGGGTCCTGTAGCTGTTATTGATTCGATGACTTAACTTCTATGCGGATTCACAATCTCCTTGTCTTGTCGCAGACATCTTTTGTGAAAATCCTTTTCTTTGGGATTTTTTCCCTTCTGAGAAGCTGAGGCCTCAGAAACAAAATGTAAACAATGGTTATCTGCTGCTGTGGAATGCAACAGGATCATCCGTGACTGGTCTCCTGTGGATGTTTGGATTTACTGACCAGTCACGGCAGAGCTGGCTCTTGCGCTCTGTCCGAGCCAGCTGCTTTTGTTATCATTCTTTTCTATTCTATTCTTAGCTATCCTTCTGAGGAAAACTTTCCTTCTATTCTTTTTAGCATAGTTATAATGTAATATATATATCATAAAATAATAAATCAAGCCTTCTGAACATGGAGTCAACATTCTCGTCTCTTCCCTCGTCCAAGAACCCCTGTGAACACTGTCACAGTTGGTGACCCTTGACTGAGGAAGACATCACTTGGTGAGACCCCAGAGGAGCTGCTGCACTGGGTAAACCCCGTGTGGCGTTGATGGTCACCTCACAAGTGACCACAGAAGTGGATTCTAGCCAGGAGCTGAAGAACTGAAAATCCTGATTTGGACAGAGTTCACAGCCAAGGCTAACCACAAAGAGAACCTTTTGAAAAGCCTCCGGGAAGATGTTTGGAAAGCCTAGCAGCACCAAGCAGCTGGCTAGAGCGTGCTGGACACTGTCACAAGGTACTGTTAGCTTTTCCCTTCCTGAGGATGCTGCCCTTCGCAGATTATGGCTGCAGACGAAGAAGTTTTTTTTCCTGCGTTTTCGAAGCATGCTCAGACGGAGCCGTCTTTTCCCACCCCTCATCGCTCTCCGGGGGATTCTGAGTGGGCTGTGCCGCCCCTGGCAGCCCTGCAGGCCCAGCCCTGGTTGGCCTCTTGGACCCCGCCCCGCTCAGAGCTGGGGGCGGCATCAGTGCCCGAGGTCCCGCCTCCCGGGCCTGGGGGGCCAGTCCAGCTCTCCCCGCGGCCGCCTCTCGGGGCAGTCCCGCCCGCGGCTCCTCTGGGTTCTGTGCCTGCGCCTGAGATCTCAGAAACACCATTTCCTGCGGCTGCGCCTGTGTTGCTAGGCAACGCACTTGCAGCTGAGAACAGCGACCCGGCGTCGCCCCCGCCGGCCCCCCCACTGCCTTCCGTGCGGACTTCGCCGCCTTCTGCGACTGCGCTTCCGTGGCCGATCCCAGAGCCAGGGGCAGAAGATGCTGGCGACCCCGTGCCATCCCCGCCAGCCCCTCCCACAGGGGCAGAGCTCGCCCCTGCGCTGCCACTCCCGGAGCTGAGCGACACAACGGAGGCGTTTTCCCGCGCACCCCTGCTGTCCCCACTGGCCGCCCCGGCAGTTCTGCCGCCTTCTGGGACTCTGTCCTCCGTGTCTGCGTCAGAGGCTGCCCTGGAACCGGCGGCATGTTCGAGCTCGGACCGTCCCGAGCCGTTTGCCCCTGCGGCGGCGGCTCCAGCGGCCGGCCTCTCCTTCCGTGGAGGAGGCATGGCTCGGCCACTGAGTGCGGGCGCAGCCCAGATGCCTGCTTTCAAGCTCAGCGTTCTTGGCGGGTTGGGGGGTGTTTGGTCGGGGGTTCCCCCTTGGAGGTTGCCATCCCTGCCGCCCCTCGCGCGCCCCAGCGGCGAGGGGGAGGTGGGTCCCTAAAGTTCTGCCTTTGGTCCCCAGCCCAGAGGGGGTGGGGGTGGTACCGGGAGGCAGATGGGAGGAACACCTTTTGCATTTGCATTGCAGAGGCAGAGGGGACAGCGGGAGGCGATCATCGCTTTTCTGCTGTGGGGAAAAAACATCCCCAGACCTGAGATGAAGATTCTCGGGACAGCTTCTATTCCCTCACTGCTGGCATGCGTTGGTGGTTTTGGGGGGAGGAAGCGTTTGGTCACTTGTTCTGCCATTCCATTGGCAGTGTGGTGCCAGTCTGTGACAATGCAGAGCCTGCCCAGTGTAGAGAGCTTTTTGGATAATTGGTTAGCTGAGAAAGGACATTTCGATGTGATACCAATGGATAAGGATAGGGGAAACAAGCTGGGAACTGAGCTACCAGTGCCCAATTACTGACGAAGGTCACAGTGACCTTCCCTGAAACGGGAAGACAGGGGAGAAAGTCGCTTGCCAGAAAATGTAGTTATCTTAGGTAGAAAAGTTAGAAGAATGTAAACATAGAAGCAAAATAATTGTTAGAAGATAGAAGTAGGTGTGGTTGATCCAAGTGTGCTTTAACCAATAATGAGCTCAGCTTTTGCAATATGTATAAGCTTCATTAACACCAATATAAATATGTGTGAGTTTTCAATAAACTTCGGGATTTGCCATTCACGCATATCGTGTGCTGCATTTCTCCCCCCGTTCACGACAAATGGTGACCCCGGACGTTCTTCTTCGGCACTAGCCACGGTCGGCGGCGTGAGCGGGGTTCGGGTCCTATCGCAGCTGAGGACGGCAAAAGCACCGCTGAAAAAAGGGAAGGTGCTGTGCCCCGGGTGACCTCAAAGGAGAGCCCGGCCGATACGTGCTGCCGGGAGCCTGAAAGAGCTGCAAGAAGCGCGCTGTTATCTTCAACACGGATAAAGAAAGGCAAGCAGCATATAATTTATTTCCTAGCTTTTTATAAAAGTGTAAGGTTAAGGGTATAGAGTTGCAAAAGAAGCTTCATGGGTTGTTAGCTCATGGGTATGCTCAAGGACTTTTTTGGACTCCTCACACAGTGCATAGGTTATCAGACTGCCGTATATTTGGGGATTAGTTGTGGCAGGCAGTCATAGATGATGATAAAGCCGCGAGAAAGTTGGGAGATTTATGACGGGTCGTGCATGCTGAATTCTTGAAATACCAGGCAGAGGAAAGAGCTGCCCAGCAGACTAGTGTAGCCCGTGAAAGAAACAGGAGTTAGAGAGACTGGTTTGGGTCCCCGCCGACACTAGCTCCTGCTCGAACCGGCAGTTCCCCACCCCCATCGGTGCCTGCTCTAAGCAACACAGCCCTGCCGACATCAGCGCCTGTTTTAAGTGGCACCCCCTCGCCGACTTCGGTTCCTGCCCCATACGGCGGTCCCCTGCCGGCACCGGCATCTACGTTAAAGCGGAGGCTCCCTGCCGACACGAGTTCCCGCTCCAGACAGCAGCTCCCTGCAGCTATCAGCTCCTGCTTTGGGCAGCGGCACCCCCCCCGCGCGTACTCCAGCCGTGCCGTCCGCGCCGCCTGCCCCGGTGTTAAACCCTACACCGCCTCAGCCTCCCCGCCGCAGCGTACAGCCCGCAGCCGCCCCGCCGGAGAGGCTCGTGCCGGCCCCGGCCCTGGGCAACTTAACAGCTGCAGCGCGGCCGCCTCCCGTCCCGCTCCGTAGCCGCCCCGACCCCCGAGCCGAGGGGGCGGCAGGACGGGCCTTCCACCCCCCGTGGAGCAGCGGGCTCCGGGAGGTCCGCCCGCCCCGCGGCTGCCCAGCGCGGTTCTGCTTCTTGGCCACCAGCTCCCTGCGCCCGGACACCAATAGAAGCTGTCACCTCCTCGGCTCGACCTGCCTTTAGCCCGCCACCGCAGAGAGCCTCGGAGTGGACCTGGCAGCAGCAGTGGCCAGTGACCATGATAACTGCTCACCCAGAGAATATTCCAACTGGGGTGAAGAGACCACTCATTATTGTTGGATTACCTATGGGAGTTTTGCTTTTAGGACGTTCCTCGGTTACAGTGATGGGATTATTTGTTTTATCTGGAATAATGCACGCTAACTACATAAGGGAGAGTTCTATTATGCTGTATACTGCTTTTCCACCTATGCGAATCGAACAATGAACTGTTATATGATCTTTGACCTTTGTTAAAGGGAACTGATCCAGCACAGCCTGTTCGTATAACCCCTGAACAGGGTGAGACACTGCAGCAGATATTGGACTGTGTTACACAAGGCAGTGTTCAGAGACGTGATCTTGATTTCCCTGTACAGCTGACAGTTTGGTGTGGACCAAAATTTTTACTGGGTGCACTTACTCAGCATAACAGAAAAACGGGGGAGATATGGGCCTTGGAATGGATATCAACTCCACTTCTACAACATAAAACCCTTCTTCAGAAAATTGAAATTTTAACTGATTTGTTCAAAAAAGGTCGTGATAAGACAGTGGGGTTAGATTCAATGCCCAGAAAGATCATTAAAGCCCTTATCGGATGCTATAACTGCTTACACAGGTGCAGGAAGAAAATCCAAACAACTGTTACTCATTGTACATATTTATATGTTTAGAAAACTGGACTGGATGTCATGTAACATTTAGAATTATAATTTAATCTGAATGTTAGTTTGCACAAAAACAACAAAACTCCCACTCAAAACAGATACTAAAATATATAATAGACTCCCAACCATAATATTAATACTATTATTATTATTAGTATTAGTATTATTATTATTATTATTATTATTATTATTATTATTATTATTATTGTGGACAATTCTGATAAATAATTACCAAAAAGAATATATTCATCCCTACTGTTCAAGCATCAATTGACTTTTAAAACATAAAACATAAACACTGATGTTTGAGGCCTAGAAAACATTCATTCTATTGTTTGAATAATGATTTCAGTCTACAGGAAAACTGTAGCTTAGCTTTTCCTGTAACATTGAACAAAGAGTATTTTGTACTTAGTTGCTATCCTTTTTCTTTGTCCAAGTGAGAACAAAATATGTCATTTAAAATATTCTCTCATTTAATTTACATTTTAATCTGAAAGAGGATATGGGTTTAAAAATCATACCACAGCATTAACGTCCCTTTGCACTCAGAAACATATTTCTTGTACCTGTTCAATTTAAAGCAAACCCACAATACTCTAAGCACCTGACTCAACTTGTAACTTCTCCATCACTTCTTATATATTTTTTTCCCTCTGAAAATAACCAGTGTGAGATGTAGCTTGTCTCTCATGTGTTAAGTTCTTCATTGGCTTTGCATAAGGAGATTCACAAGCACATGAGTTATTCTACACTGCTTATTTGTCTCAAACATCTGATCTAAAACACATCATCTGATTTGTATTTTTTAATATTTTATAGGTGAGTTAGTTTTGAGTCATTTTTTTCTGTTTCCTGTGTCAAACCAAGATGCTGAAGGACTTTGTTGATACATCAGACTTCACTGAAACAAAGGCTTCACACAGATCAGGCATCTAAACTATTTGTTCATTTTAAAAGTGGTATTTTAGCTACAGTATATTTTTTCCACTTGTGTGGTAGAAATATTCCTCTGGCACAGGCAAACATGATAGGTCCTATTTTGGGAGGTCAGGGTCCCAACCAAGTGTGAGAGGATTGTCTGAAGAACTTAAAGAAGCTGAAGCTGAGGAGAAAGAGACATTCTTAAGAGTTTGTGACAGAAATGATGGCCGAGTGGCCCAAAAGGGTGCCTGAGAAAATCAAGGTGGGATGGAAACTTTATGTTGTTGCTTTATTAATTTTTGCTTCCTTTGGGGACAGTGTAGACCATCAGGCATGGGCCCCACCTCAGCCCAAGACTAACATATGGGTCACCCTGGCAAACCTAACTAAACAGGAGACTATTTGCCTGTCATTGTCTTCTCCTGGCAATCCTTTCACAACTTGTTTGGTTGGATTACCAGCAGATCCCTGGCCGTGCCCTTTATATGTGCCAACTTGCAAGGCCAGCAATGCTAGGATGAGTGTGGACAATTGGGATCAATGGACTTCCCGCTTTCCTCTAGCTCCACAGGAGCCCCAAGAGTTAGAGTTGTTAGGGTCAGTGATGGCAGATGCATGCATTCATTTTAACCATAGAAGTCTGCTGTCAGTCAAGAACCATTCTAATGTTGTAACTTCTAGCATGGCTGTCTACTGAAATGCATCGGCCTGGTGCAAT
Source organism: Agelaius tricolor (assembly GCF_023055355.1). NCBI lineage: Eukaryota > Metazoa > Chordata > Aves > Passeriformes > Icteridae > Agelaius > Agelaius tricolor. Next base: position 14,624,455 of record NW_027269281.1, read on the forward strand.
TATACAACAAAGAGAGTGTCAGTCTCATCCAATGACCCTATTCAGTTGCCAGCAGGATATTTCCTGATATGTGGAGACCGTGCTTGGGCCGGTATCCCATCAATGCTGCACGGGGGACCATGTACACTTAGACGGCTGTCTCTACTTACACCTAACATGTCCATGATACTGAACATGAGCCGTCGCCATCGTAGAGGCAGACGAATGGCTCATGCCTTTGCAGCTGACTGCCGAGACGATCTAAAGTTTTGGTCCCCAGCGGCCATAGTTGCAGCATCTTTCTTAACCCCAGGGGTATCAGCAGCAGGTGCTCATGCTATTTTAAATAAGTTAGGGTGTTGGCTTGCTAAACAAACAAATGCAACTTCTTTAGCAATTTCTAGTCTTTTGCTTGATGTTGATTCTATTTGCCATGTGACGCTTCAAAATAGAGCTGCAATTGATTTTCTTTTACTTGCACAAGGCCATGGTTGTGATGAATTTGAGGGCATGTGTTGCATGAATCTCTCTGATCATGCACGATCTGTACACTCACACCTCTCTGAGTTACGGTGGTTAACTGGGAACTTACAGGTAGAATCAGGCCTTGGTATTGATGGATGGCTCAAATCTTTAAACTTAGGATCATGGTTACGTTCTATTGTTAAGATTAGCATTGTAGTAGCTATTGTAGCTTTGCTGTTAGTATTAGTTTTGCCTTGTTTTTGTATATGCTTACAGAATATGGTGAGAAAGATGATAACTACTGCATTTAATCAAACTATGCTTGTTCAACAGAAAAACAGGGGAGATGTAGAGAGCTTTTTGGATAATTGGTTAGCTGAGAAAGGACATTTCGATGTGATACCAATGGATAAGGATAGGGGAAACAAGCTGGGAACTGAGCTACCAGTGCCCAATTACTGACGAAGGTCACAGTGACCTTCGCTGAAACGGGAAGACGGGGGAGAAAGTCGCTTGCCAGAAAATGTAGTTATCTTAGGTAGAAAAGTTAGAAGAATGTAAACATAGAAGCAAAATAATTGTTAGAAGATAGAAGTAGGTGTGGTTGATCTAAGTGTGCTTTAACCAATAATGAGCTTAGCTTTTGCAATATGTATAAGCTTCATTAACACCAATATAAATATGTGTGGGGTTTCAATAAACTTCGGGATTTGCTAATCATCGCATATGGTGTGTCGCATTTGTCCCGCCGTATCACGACAGGAGACGAAGGTGCTGATCATCCTCCGACCGATACTTCTCAAACTGAAAGGACAGTGTGATGCTGCCATCGATCGAGCAGTTGATCGGTGCAAATCTCTTGATAACATATTAAGCTTGTATTCGATACTTTCTGATTTTGAATCTGAAGGGCCTAGGGGTTTAGCTTGTATTACGTGTCAAGATAGACGTTGTACTGCATGGGTATTACTTTTCTGTGGAGGTTGTCAGGAAACTAAGTGGGTACACCAAACTCGATTAGCTGAATTGTGGTGTGAAAGCTGTAAGTTCTATCGGCGGCTTAACTCTTGGCAGAGAGATCTTGAATTGTTCACAGGACTACCTGGCCGCCAAGGGTTACAATTGTATGAGTCCCCGGAACCGAAAATCCTTGCATGGTTTAGGTGGGAAATACAACATTTAGTCAAACGTGTTTTGGGGATATCTCGGTCCTGTATTTTGCAGACTAAGTGTGGTAGAAATATTCCTCTGTCACAGTCGAACGTGATAGGTCCTATTTTGGGAGGTCAGGATCCCAACCAAGTGTGGGAGGATTGTCTGAAGAACTTAAGGAAGCTGAAGCTGAGGAGAAAGAGACGTTCTTAAGAGTTTGTGACAGACATGATGGCCGAGTGGCCCAAAAGGGTGCCTGGGAAAATCAAGATGGGATGGAAACTTTATGTTGTTGCTTTATTAATTTTTGCTTCTTTTGGGGACAGTGTAGACCATCAGGCATGGGCACCACCGCAGCCCAAGACTAACATATGGGTCACCCTGGCAAACTTAACCAAACAGGAGACTATTTGCCTGTCATTGTCTTCTCCTGGCAATCCTTTCACAACTTGTTTGGTTGGATTACCAGCAGATCCCTGGCCATGCCCTTTACATGTACCAACTTGTAAGGTCAGCAATGCTAGGATGAGTGTGGATAATTGGGATCAGTGGATTTCCCACTTTCCTATAGCACCACAGGAGCCCCAAGAGTTAGAGTTGTTAGGGTCAGTGATGGCAGATGCATGCATTCATTTTAACCATAGAAGTCTGCTGTCAGTCAAGAACCATTCTAATGTTGTAACTTCCAGCATGGCTGTCTACCAGAATGCATCCGTCTGGTGCAATTATACAACAAAAAGAGGTTCGGTCTCATCCAATAACCCTATTCAATTGCCAGCGGAATATTTCCTGATATGTGGAGGCCGTGCGTGGGCCGGTATCCCATCAATTCTGCACGGGGGACCATGTACACTTGGACGGCTGTCTCTACTTACACCTAACATGTCCATGATACTGAACATGAGCCGTCGCCATCGTAGAGGCAGACGAATGGCTCATGCCTTTGCAGCTGACTGCCGAGACGATCTAAAGTTTTGGTCCCCAGCGGCCATAGTTGCAGCATCTTTCTTAGCTCCAGGGGTATCAGCAGCAGGTGCTCATGCTATTTTAAATAGGTTAGGGTGTTGGCTTGCTAAACAAACAAATGCAACTTCTTTAGCAATTTCCAGTCTTTTGCTTGATGTTGATTCTATTCGCCATGCGACACTTCAAAATAGAGCTGCAATTGATTTTCTCTTACTTGCACAAGGCCATGGCTGTGATGAATTTGAGGGCATGTGTTGCATGAATCTTTCTGATCATGCACAGTCTGTTCACTCACAGCTCTCTGAGTTACGGAGGTTAACTGGGAACTTACAGGTAGAATCAGGCCTTGGTATTGATAGATGGCTCAAGTCTTTAAACTTAGGATCATGGTTACGTTCTATTGTTAAAGTTAGCATTGTAGTGGCTATTGTAGCTTTGTTGTTAGTATTAGTCTTGCCTTGTTTTTGTATATGCTTGCAGAATATGGTGCGAAAGATGATAACTACCGCATTTAATCAAACCATGCTTGTTCAACAGAAAAACGGGGGAAATGTAGAGAGCTTTTTGGATAATTGGCTAGCTGAGAAAGGACATTTCGATGTGATACCGATGGATAAGGATAGGGGAAACAAGCTGGGGATTGTGAAACCAGTGCCCAATCACTGACAAAGGTCATAGTGACCTTCTCTGAAACGGGAAGACGGGGGAGAAAATCGCTTGCCAGAAAATGTAGATATCTTAGGTAGAGAAGCTAGAAGAATGCAAACATAGAAGCAAAATAATTGTTAGAAGATAGAAGTAGGTGTGGTTGATCCAAGTGTGCTTTAACCAATAATGAGCTCAGCTTTTGCAATATGTATAAGCTTCATTAACACCAATATAAATATGTGTGAGTTTTCAATAAACTTCGGGATTTGCCATTCACGCATATCGTGTGCTGCATTTCTCCCGCCGTTCACGACAGCCCAGCAGGTTGGGCCTGGGCTGTTTGGCTTGGTTGCTTGGGCTAGGGCCGCCACCTGGCCTCCTGTTGGGTTTGGGGGCTTCGTTTCCCCCTTCAGGTCCTGGGCCACCGTTTTGTGGGCCAGGTCTGGGGTTCCTGATCTTTCCAAGAGGGCCAGGGTCCCCCAGGGCCTCTCAGGCTCTCTGCTGCTGCTGCTCTTTCCGGAAAAAAAAAAAAAAAAAAAAATTAAATTAAATAAAAAGAGTTGAAAGAGCTGGCAGCAGCTCAAAGCATTGAAGAGGCAAAAAAGCTTAGCCTCAGCCCAAGTTGTTCAATAAAGGGCTGTGGCCAAGACACTCTAGAAATTTTCTCAAAATTGTTTCAAATTGTTTGATGACTGTCAATGGACTTTTGATAACTATTGATGGATTTTTCTGTAGCAAGCCTGTTTCAGGATCAAAAGGGACTTTCAGATATGTCAAAGAGGACCATCTTCAGTCCATGGACTTTTCCTGAAACTCAGCTGCTTGGACTTGAATTTTCTTTGCATTGTTTTTGCATTTTCTTATATTGTAAAATTGTTTTAGTGATATGATAGAATTTTATGTTCTACAGGTGAAGAAATTCCCTGTTCATTCCACAGGAGCACTTGATTGAAGTTTGATTGGCAACAGATAACCTGTCAAGTGTTTGTTCTTTCCTCCACATGAGCCCAGCAGAGAAAATTATAAACACTTTTCTTTTTAATTTAACTAAATAAAAAAAGGTGATATGTCGCAGACATCTTTTGTGAAAATCCTTTTCTTTGGGATTTTTTCCCTTCTGAGAAGCTGAGGCCTCAGAAACAAAATGTAAACAATGGTTATCTGCTGCTGTGGAATGCAACAGGCTCATCTGTGATTGGTCTCCTGTGGATGTTTGGATTTACTGACCAGTCACGGCAGAGCTGGCTCTCGCGCTCTGTCCGAGCCAGCTTCTTTTGTTATCATTCTTTTCTATTCTATTCTATTCTTAGCTAGCCTTCTGAGGAAACCTTTCCTTCTATTCTTTTTAGTATAGTTATAATGTAATATATATATAATAAAATAATAAATCAAGCCTTCTGAACATGGAGTCAACATTCTCGTCTCTTCCCTCGTCCAAGAACCCCTGTGAACCCTGTCACATTGTCTCAAATCAATCCACTGTCTCATCTAGGCAGAGACAAGCTGGGGAGTTCCTGGACCACCCAGGAATCAATGACTAGGCCCACCAGGTATACACACAAGTACAGCTCTGATATTCGGCTATACCACAATTGCAACAATAGGGAAAACCTGAATTTCCTCCCTATATCACAATTATAAATGAAATTCCATAGATTTTGCCACATTGTAAAAGAACATTGCCTTATTCGATCGTGTCTCTATACTAATGTGCGCAGCATGAGGAATAAACAAGAGGAGCTCGAAGCTTTGGCCCAGTCCCAGAGCTACGACATCATTGGCATAAGTGAAACCTGGTGGGATGAGTCCTGTGACTGGTGTGCCCTGATGGATGGTTACAGGGTCTCCAGGTGAGGTGGGAGTGGTGCTGTAGATAAGGGAGGGGTTGGTTTGTATGGCACAGTGGGTGATGACACAGTTGAGAACCTCTGGGTAAGGATGAAAGGCAAAGTAAATAGTGTGGATGTTGTTGTGGGAGCCTACTATTGACCACCCAGTCAGGATGATGACATCAAAGAATTATTCTATAAGGAATTAAGGGATATCTCTATATCAGCTACCTTTGTTCTTATGGGTGATTTTGACTTCCCAGGCATCAACCAGGAATATCATACAGAAGATACCAACAGGTCCTGGAAATTCCTGAATGTACTGGTTTTGGTTCACCAATTTCAGATTTCTCCAATATTGAGATTTCCCAACCAATGTGCTGATGAGTGTGGTGGGCCTCAGTGCTGGCCAATCACCAGTGCACTCATTTCCTGCTGTGAGATAGGATTAGGAGAAAGGCAAAGCAGGCTCAAAACTTTAAAAGAGTATAAAGAAATTTTTATTAAAAGCATCTAAGAAAAAAAAAAATCAAAACAAACCCTTCAGAACACTTCTTCTCCCCCCACAACCTTTTCTTTCCCACTGACAATGTAAAGAAACAAAGCCTAAAATTTCCAGTCAGTTTACCACCTCTAAAACAGTCTTTCTTCAGTTCACTTAGGAAGAGAAGTCCCTCTTGTTAAGGTTATGGAGACTTCACAAGAGGAAAAAAACCAGTTCTCTTGTGGCTCTCAATTTCATCATGAATAACAGCCGCCCAGGGAACCCTGCCATCGTGAAGTCCTTTCCATTGCCACAAGCCTTCTCACAGCTTGTCGATGAGCCATGTCGACTTATGGGGTATTGTTTTAAAGATGAGCTGTTCAAAGGCAAAAAAGTTCTCATTATCTATTTCTAAAATCATCTTCATCCCTGGGAACAGAGATCCTCTCCTGGGGGCACCAGACTACTCTTCTCTCTTTCTCTGTTCAAACTTCTCATGGGATCACAGGTACTTTAACATCTGCTTACTTTAGCATGGAGGCCTTTGCTCAATATCAATTTGAACACTTTCATCTATGAAATAAACAGGGCAGGAGACTTTTTCTCCTTTTAATGCCTTTATTAAAAGTGATCAGCTCAAACTTGGGGAGCTCGACAGGTCTGCAGTCTTCGTCGGGTGACTCAGAGGAGGAGGTATGCGCAGCTTTGTCCACTAGGGGCAGAGGTTTGAGTCCCGTCCTCACAGGAGCCGTGGGCGTAACCCCAATTTCACAACTCTCTAGTGACTCCCAGCTCGTGGTCTTGGTTTCAGATGAGGTCTTCGCTCAGGGTGAGGGGCAACAAAGGTTCTCAGCATCTCTGCAGGCTCAGCACTCTGTTCCTCACGTCTAGACATCACTCTAATTTCTTAATTCTGTATTGGCTGGTTGTTTTTGGGGTCTTTTTGGTAAGTTTGATGAGGTTCCCATGGCATGCTGGTCTCAAGGTTATTTTGCACTCTCCCTGATGCCCCCCTCCCACATCTCCTCCCTTCACTGTCTGAGGAGAAGTACAATTTAGCCCCAGGCAGGGCTTTACCAATACAAAAGCAGCAATTAGTTACAACGACCCATGATTAAGATAACAAAGCAGGTAGAATTCCACCTTGGCAACAACTAGTCTGACTGGTTTTGCAACTCTTTTTCTTCCGCAAAAAAATTGGCAGATTTTTGTTTATAACAATCTCCCCATAGTTTCATGTGTTATAGGGAAAAAGAGTCCTTTCTCCATAGCTTACAAGAGGATTTCAGCTCCAAAAACACGGTATCTCCTCACCCCTCCCATCTGAGACTTAACTTCTTCACTGACCTCGATGTCTTCATGTTGTTCCTTTACATGCTTGCATTTTGTTTCTTTCTCTCACTCGAGGGAGGATTGAAGCACTGAAAGGGTTAACATCCTGCCTAGGGCCTACCTGACTCCGGCCGGCCCGGTAACTTGTGGTGGGAGCTGCAGCTGGGGCTGTGTCAGGATCGGTTTCATGGTTGGGTTTTTGGTTTTCTCTGTGTTCAATTCCAGCTACAGGGCCACTCTGCACGGGCTGCAGGCTGCAGGGGTCTCTGGTCTCAGCCGCGCTGGGGGGAGGGGACTTGACGTCAAGATCTTAGCCGCCGCGGCCAGTCCTGCTCCGGCCAGGGCTCCGCAGCCTCCCCCGCCTTCCTGCCTGGCAGCTTCTGAGGGCCCGGGCCGCAGCAGGACAGGGGCCCATGGCGGGGGGCCGGTGGGCGATCTGGGGGAAGGGGGCTCAACCCCGCGGCAGGGCCGACCGGCCTGGCCCCGTGGCAGGGGCCGCCCAGCCGTGTTACCTAGCTCCTGACCAGAAGGGAAAGAGTAAGTTCCCGGGTTTCTTTTGTCTTTAACATGTGTTTCACAGAGGCGTGTCCAGCTTCTCAGTGGTTCAACAGACTGTCAGTTGCACAAAAATCTTCTGCATCACTTCCCTAAATTTTCCTCCTATTCCAAACCACGACACTGAAGCACACTGAAAATAACTTCTTGGTGTAGATACTAAGGGCGCTAACTAGAAAAAGTGCCCTCCTAGATTTGTTGTTTGTAAACTCGTGGAAGAAGTGGTGATTGGTGGTCACAGTGACCATGAAGTAGCTGAGTTTCAAATCGTTGGCAATAGGAGAAAAACAGCCATCAAAACAGTCATCAAAACTTCAACCCTGAATATGGGGAGAGCAGACTTCAAGCTGCTGAAGGAGCAACCAGAAGGATTAAGGTCTGCAGAGCATCTGCTTTTGAAGGTATTAGGGTCCACAAATGCTGGTCACTTTTTAAGAGCCATGTCTTAAAAGTGCAGGAGTAGGCAATTCCAAAATGTTGGAAGTCAAGCAAGCGAGGCAGAAGGCTGGCTTGGATGGTGAAAGGTCTTGTCCTGGTTTCTATGGAGAGCTTTTTGGATAATTGGTTAGCTGAGAAAGGCCACTTCGATGTGATACCGTTGGATAAGGATAGGGGAAACAAGCTGGGGATTATGCAACCAGTGTCCAATCACTGACAAAGGTCATAGTGACCTTCGCTGAAACGGGAAGATGGGGGAGAAAATCGCTTGCCAGAAAATGTAGATATCTTAGGTAGAGAAGCTAGAAGAATGCAAACATAGAAACAAAATAATCATTAGAGCTTAGAAGTAGGTGTGGTTGATCTAAGTGTGCTTTAACCAATAATGAGCTCAGCTTTTGCAATATGTATAAGCTTCATTAACACCAATATAAATATGTGTGAGCTTTCAATAAACTTTGGGATTTGCCATTCACGCATATTGTGTGAGGCATTTCTTCCGCCATTCACGACAAATGGTGACCCCAGACATTTTTTTGCTGGTAGCCACGGTCGAGCGGTGTACGGAGTTCGGGTCCTATCTCAGCCGAGGACGGCGAAAGCACCGCTGAAAAAGGGCAAGTGCCGTGCCCCGGGTGACCTCATCGGAGAGCCCGGCCGAGACGTGCTGCCGGAGCTTGGAAGGGCTGAAAGAAGCGCGCTGTTATCTTTAACACGGATAAAGAAAGGCAAGCAGCATATGATTTATTTACTGGCTTTTTATAAAAGCGTCAGGTTAAGGGTATAGATTTGCAGAAAGAGCTTCATGGGTTGTTAGCTCATGAGTATGCACAAAGACTGTTTCAAAATCCTCACACAGTGCATAGGTTATCAGAGTGGCGTATATTTGGGGATTAGTTGTGGCAGGCAGTCATAGATGATGATAAAGCCGCGAGAAAGTTGGGAAATTTATGGCGAGTTGTGCATGATGAATTGCTGAAATACCAGGCAGAGGAAAGAGCTGCCCAGCAGGCTAGTGCAGCCCATGAAAGAAACAGGAGTTACAGAGACTGGTTTGGCTCCCCGCTGACACCAGTTCCTGCTCTAAACAGCAGCTCCCTGCCGCTATTAGCTCCTGCTTCAGGCAGCAGCCCCCCCTCCGCCTCCTCCCGCTCCGGTTCCGCTCCCTCAGCCTCCCCGCCGCAGTGCGCAGCCCGCAGCCGCCCCGCCGGGGAGGCTCATGCCAGCCCCGGCCCTAAGCGGCTTAGCAGCTGCAGCCCAGCCGCCTCCCGCTCCGCTCCGCAGCCGCCCCGACCCCCGAGCCGGGGGGGCGGCAGGACGGGCCTCCCACCCCCCGTGGGGCAGTGGGCTCCGGGGGGTCCGCCCGCCCCGCGGCCGCCCAGCGCGGTTCTGCTTCCCGGTCACCAGCTCCCTGCGCCCGGACACAAGTAGCAGCTGTCACCGCTTCAGCTCGACCTGCCTCCAGCCCGCCACCGCCGGGAGCCTATGGGAGCCTAACAACCAGGATTACCTAATCCGGCTATGCTGCCAAGGGACTGGCCACTTTTGATTATTGATCTGAAGGACTGCTTCTTTACTATTGCTCTTCGTCCTCGAGACACTGCAGCAGATATTGGACTGTGTCACACAAGGCAGTGTTCGGAGACGTGATCTTGATCTCCCTATACAGCTGACAGTTTGGTGTGGACCAAAATTTTTACTGGGTGCACTTACCCAGCATAACAGAAAAACGGGGGAGATATGGGCCTTGGAATGGATATCTCCTCCACTTCAACAACATAAAACCCTTCTTCAGAAAGTTGAAATTTTGGCTGATTTGCTCAAAAAGGGTCGTGAACGGGCGTTACAGATTACGGGAAAGGAACCTGATCAGATACAGATACCAATGAAGAAAGATACATTGACCTGGTACCTGACAAACAGTATGGAGTTACAAGAGGCCCTATTGGGAGCCGGTAGTGTGACTGCCACTGATGATACTCCCAATGTACCATTGAATTGGGTAGGACAGTGGGGTTGGATTCAATGCCCAAAAAGATCACTAAAGCCCTTATCGGATGCTATAACTGCTTACACAGATGCAGGAAGAAAATCCAAAACCGCTGCAGTGACCTGGCAAAAAGAGGGACAATGGCATCATCATATACTCCAAGCTACTGAGTTGGACACTTTGCAAACGATGGAGCTATTGGCTGTTGTATGGGCCATGATGCATTTCTCTGGACCTCTTAACATTGTAACAGATTCTTTGTATGTTGCAGGAGTGTGTGAGCGAATAGAGGATGCCTCTATAAAAGAGGTTCAGAACAGGAGGCTACATGAGCTGTTTATGCAGCTTCAGAGAGCAATTAAGCTAAGAAAGCATTCTTTTTGTGTTATCCATATCAGAAGTCACAAATGGGATATTGGTCTGGGAGAAGGTAACATGCGAGCAGATAAATTAGTCTCAATCACACAAGCAACTCCGATTCCCAAACAAACCATAGCCAGAGAGGCACACTCCATGTTCCACCAGAATGCAAAAGGCCTTCATAGAGAATTTCAGATATCTATGGAGGAGGCACGGGCAATAGTCAAAGCCTGTCCTATATGTAGTCATCATAATGGAGGCTGTGGCTTAGGTCTGGGAGTTAACCCGAGAGGGCTGAGCACAAATGAGACCTGCCAGATGGATGTCACACATGTGGCAGAGTTTGGGAGGTTGAAGTACGTACATGTTACCATAGACACTTACAGTCATTTTATATGGGCCACAGCACAGACTGGTGAGAAAGCAGGGCAGGTAGAGAGACATCTCAGCAGTTGTTTTGCAGTAATGGGAGTGCCACAGCGCATCAAAACAGATAATGGGCCTGCTTACTGTAGCAAAAGAATAAAGCAATTCCTGCAGATGTGGGGGATAGAACACGTAACAGGCATCCCCAATTCTCCTACAGGGCAAGCGATTGTGGAGAGAGCAAATGGTACCTTGAAAAGATATCTGAGTAAATATATGGATACCAGAGAGCCACAAGAGAGATTGTTAAAGTGTTTGTTTGTTTTGAACCACTTGTGTGTTTTTGAGGAAAATAAGGTTCCTGCTGTGATTCGTCACTACGTACAAGAAACAGATGGTGTAAAGAAAGATGTATGGGTGAGATACAGAGATCCTAAAACAGGACAATGGCAAGGTCCTGCTAAGGTGTTATATTGGGGCCGCGGATATCTTTGTGTTTCTACCCCTACCGGATCTCTGTGGGTACCTGCTAAATGGACCTGAGCAGCTGTGTTTGATGGAAACTTTATGTTATTTCTTTGTTAGTTTTTGCTTCTTTTGTGGACAGTGTAGACCATCAGGCATGGGCACCACCGCAGCCCAAGACTAACATATGGGTCACCCTGGCAAACTTGACTAAACAGGAGACTATTTGTCCGTCATTATCTTCTCCTGGCAATCCCTTCACGACCTGTTTGGTTGGATTACCAGCAGATCCCTGGCCGTGCCTTTTACATGTACCAACTTGTAAGGTCAGCAATGCTAGGATGAGTGTGGATAATTGGGATCAGTGGATTTCCCACTTTCCTATAGCACCACAGGAACCCCAAGAGTTGGAGTTGCTAGGGTCAGTGATGGCAGATGCGTGCATTCATTTTAACCATAGAAGCCTGCTGTCAGTCAAGAACCATTCTAATGTTGTAACTTCCAGCATGGCTGTCTACCGAAATGCATCGGCCTGGTGCAATTATACAACAGAGAGTGTCAGTCTCATCAAATGACCCTATTCAATTGCCAGCAGGATATTTCCTGATATGTGGTGACCTTGCTTGGGCCGGTATCCCATCAATGCTGCACGGGGGACCATGTACACTTGGACGGCTGTCTCTACTTACACCTAACATGTCCATGATACTGAACATGAGCCGTCGCCATCGTAGAGGCAGACGAATGGCTCATGCCTTTGCAGCTGACTGCCGAGACGATCTAAAGTTTTGGTCCCCAGCGGCCATAGTTGCAGCATCTTTCTTAGCTCCAGGGGTATCAGCAGCAGGTGCTCATGCTATTTTAAATAGGTTAGGGTGTTGGCTTGCTAAACAAACAAATGCAACTTCTTTAGCAATTTCCAGTCTTTTGCTTGATGTTGATTCTATTCGCCATGCGACACTTCAAAATAGAGCTGCAATTGATTTTCTCTTACTTGCACAAGGCCATGGCTGTGATGAATTTGAGGGCATGTGTTGCATGAATCTTTCTGATCATGCACAGTCTGTTCACTCACAGCTCTCTGAGTTACGGAGGTTAACTGGGAACTTACAGGTAGAATCAGGCCTTGGTATTGATGGATGGCTCAAATCTTTAAGCTTAGGATCATGGTTACGCTCTATTGTTAAGGTTAGCATTGTAGTAGCTATTGTAGCTTTGTTGTTAATATTAATTTTGCCATGTTTTTGTATATGCTTACAGAATATGGTGCGAAAGATGATAACTACCGCATTTAACCAAACCATGCTTGTTCAACAGAAAAACGGGGGAAATGTGGAGAGCTTTTTGGATAATTGGCTAGCTGAGAAAGGCCACTTTGATGTGATACCGTTGGATAAGGATGAGGAAACAAGCTGGGGATTATGCAACCAGTGTCCAATCACTGACAAAGGTCATAGTGACCTTCGCTGAAACGGGAAGATGGGGGAGAAAATCGCTTGCCAGAAAATGTAGATATCTTAGGTAGAGAAGCTAGAAGAATGCAAACATAGAAACAAAATAATCATTAGAGCTTAGAAGTAGGTGTGGTTGATCTAAGTGTGCTTTAACCAATAATGAGCTCAGCTTTTGCAATATGTATAAGCTTCATTAACACCAATATAAATATGTGTGAGCTTTCAATAAACTTTGGGATTTGCCATCCACGCATAGTGTGTGAGGCATTTCTTCCGCCGTTCACGACAGGTTTCAGCTGGGATGGAACTCATTTTCTCCTTAGTAGCTGGTAGAGTGCTGTGTTAGGGATTTAGTGGGTGAATAGTGTTGATAACACACTGATGTTTTGGTTGTTGCTAAGTAGTGCTTACCCAAAGTCAAGGATGTTTCAGTTTCCCATGCTCTGCCAGTGAGCAGGTGCACAAGAAGCTGGGAGGGAGCATAGCCTTGACAGCTGATCTGAACTAGCCAAAGGGATATTCCATATCATAGAACATTGTGCTCAGCATATAAAATGAGGGGAGTTGGCACCGATCGCTGCTTGGGGACTAGCTGGGCATCAGTCAATGGGTGGTGAGCAATTGTATTGTGCATCACTTCTTTTTCTTGGGTTTCATTTCTCTCTCTGTGTCCTTTTCATTACTATTATTATTGATATTATTATCATTTGTAGTATTAGTATAATTTGATTTGTTTCAATTATTAAAAACTGTTCTTATCTCAATCCACAAGTTTTACTTTTTTCCTCCATTCTCCTCCCCACCCCACAGTACTTGTTTGCCAGCTGGGGTTAAATGCACCACAAGTGTCAATGGCAAGACTTACCAGCAGCAGCTGAGGTTACTTGGTTTGTTCAGCTTGGAGAAGAGAAGGCTGAGGGGTGACCTCATCACAGTCTACAACTTCCTCAAGAAGGGCAGTAGAAAGGGAGGTGCTGTTCTATTGTAAATCAAAGGCGACTCGGACAAAGGGGAGAGAGAATGATGCATCTGACTCCATCATCAGAAGGCTAAAGAATTACTTTATTATACTATACTATGTACATTGTATCTAAACTGAATCTGCCCTGCACTCACTCTTGCTCACAACTGCTCACATTGCACTCGTCTCTCATTGTCTCGTGACTGTCCCATGACAGTCTGACACACACACACACTTCTTGGCCCTGATAGGCCAAGGGAACAAAACATCCTCACTTTGGGTAAACAATCTCCATATTGCATTCTACTTTAGCACAACACAGGCACAGCAAGCAAGATAAGAATTGTGTTTTCCTTCTCTGCTTGTCTCACAGCTTCTCTCTGTTCAGAGGGCATGTGAATACCACACTGTTCTCTCTCTGGTGACCAGTAATAGGGCATGAGGAAATGGAATAAAGCTGCATCAGGAGAAGTTCAGACTGGACATTAGGAAAAGATTCTTCACTGGGAGGGAGGTTGGTCACTGGAACAGGCTCTCCAGGGAGATGGTCATGGCACCAAGCCTGTCAGAGTTCATGAAGTGCTTGGACGATGATCTTAGTCATATGGTTTAGTTTTAGGTAGTCCTGCGAGAGGAGCAGGGAGTTGGTCTCGATGATCCTTATAGGTCCCTTCCAAAGTGAGATATTCTATGATGCATAAACTTGTTCTAGACAAGTAAACCTTAGCAAACAACTGTTTGCTCTTCTTCCCAGGGTTCATCTTTCTTCCTAGATGCTATCAGTGCTCCACAGACCATTGCCAACTTCTGAGGGTAACTCACCTATTAGTTGTAACAGACTGCTCAGGGTTTCTAAACACCCTCTTTTCTCCATCACAGATCTGAACCCAACACTGGATTCATTCAGATTTTCTTTTATTTAGGTATATAGACAATAACAAACATTATACTGTAATAGAAAACTGTGGTGGTTTAACCTTGGCTGGCTTCCAGGTGCCCACCAAGATGCTCTCTAACTCCCTTGCCTGAGCAGAGCAGAGGAAGAAAATAAGTGCATGGCTTGAGGTAAGGACAGGGAGGTCACTTACCAATTATTTTCACTGGCAAAACAAGCAACAGTCTTAGATATACCAAGACTTGTTCCCTCCTTTTACATTATGAATATTATTATGGTGTTAAATTTGTCAAAAAGTTATTTGGGGCAAGAAACTTCTGTGAGTGTTGTGGATTGACCTCAGCCAGCATGAATATGCGAAGCAACGAAAAGAATAGAGGAACCTCTGCCTCAGGTGGAAAAAACTGTATAAAACCAGCCCCGACGGAGACAGAATTCGTGAACAGAGGGGATCCGATGTGATAGAGGTTGGATCAGGGTTCACCCAGCACTGATCCCGGGCTCGACGCTGTCCCTTTGATTGTGGCTATCGGAGACCATATTTCGGTCGCAAAAATAAAACTTATCATTATTATTATTAATTTGGCTTTTTCATTTATTACCTATAACATCTTGATTATCTTATCCATTCCTTGAGCTAGTTCGAAAAAGTATCTTATATCACATAGTTTCTATTTTAATATTATGTTTCTATTTTAATATTATGTTAATATTAATACAACATAACTTTCCAACATAACACATATAGAATTCATTTTAATATTTGCAAAGAGCCAATCAAATAATATGCATTTTTCACAGTCAGTCATTATGTAATCATGGCCACAGCTGTAAATATTATTGTTGGCTCTGCTTGTCTCACAACTGTGCAGTTAACTTGGGAACTTTCTGCAGATGCAGGCTGTTGTGCAAGCTGGGGAGAGAGGCACATAGATATCAGGCATGTTCTGACTTGTTTGTGCCCCACCCCCTATCTCCCCCTTTTGGCATTTCCCCCCAATTCCACACATGTTAGAGCTTGTTCAGCAGATTTTTAAAAGGGGTCTTTGTGTGTCTCTAAACCTCCTTTTATGTTTTCTTATGTTTAATTACTTTCTATTCACATTTGAACTCTATTCCAACCAAAACCGTTACATGTATAATGACATAGTGTTATTGATACGTGGAAAGACTCTAAAAGACAAAGTGAGTTATAAAGTACGTATGCTTTTTATTTGGCCAGGTGCAAGTGGGATAGCTCTGCAAAGGCGTGTGTGTCTACTCGCTCTCAGCGTTCTTTTTTATCCTCTAAAATGTTACATATACATTGGGTTTTGCAATACATTTATGCATATTCATTTCCTGGCTCCACCTTGTCCCGCTTCGTATGCTAATTAACTTATCAGTCCCTTGCACCTGCGTAGTTGTCTCTGGTGGTCATTTTGGGGGGCCTTGGGGGTCTCAGGGGGATGAAGTAAATGGTCTTCATCGAAGTCGACCTTCTCACCCCGTCTTCTTGCGCATGCTTACTGATCCTTTGGTCACAGTCCAAACCATGAGGTTGGTCTGAGGAGCCTTGTTATCTCGGTAGCCTTGTAACTTTGTCCTGTTTTGATGAACATCATCCTTCCCTTATCACACATCCTTGCATTCTTTCATATTGCTCTCACACATAGACCCTGTGTCCCACGTATACCCCGTCTTCCCTTTACAGGCAATTAGCACGGTAAAATGCAGTAAATATTAAACAATATATATATTATTATTATTATATATAGTGTTTATATATATAAAATCTAAATATCTATTTCTAATCAGTACCCCTCAAATTCCTAACCCCGTGTCTCATTATGTATCTTGTAAAGTAAGAGCTCAGCAAATTGCATTTTGTTTGAAGAACTTCTCACAAATTCTTTTTAGAGATTATTCTTAATAGCACTGTCCTGGATTGCAAGATAAGTGTATATTCTATTTGCCATCTGTTAGAGGTGTGGCAGTTATCTTCTGTTAATTGGGCAGTTTTCTTTATCTCTTCCACAAACCAATCCTCCCTCTGGGAAATATCTTCTGTTAATGGGCCATTGAGTCTCACTGCATGACTGATAAAAATTACATAATCCCATTGTGAGATGCTCCGCCCAGGGGGAGGAGTCAAGCATTCCTTCCTGGATATAATCTGAGATTTTGGGACACCAGGGCAGCCTTCTCCACTGGATTCCCCGAGGATCAGCTCTTTTCCACTGGATTCCCAGAGGAAGACCAGGCCCATCTACACCACCACTGGACCTTCAGAGGAAAACTACAGCCTTCTACAGGATCACTGCTTCAACAGAACCACGTTTGTCACTCCAGGAGGACTGCAACCACCATTTAATTGGACTGCTACCACCACCCTGACCAACAGGGTGTCACGTCGTATTCTGACTCTGTCAGTGTTGTTTTGTATTACTGCATTTTTATTTTTATATTTTATTTTTATTTTTTTCCTAATAAAGAACTGTTATTCCCACTCCTATATCTTTACCTGAGAGCCTCTTAATTTCAAAATTATAATAATTTGGAGGGAGGGGGTTTGAATTTTCCATTTCAAGGGAGGCTCCTGCCTTTCTTAGCAGATACCTATCTTTTCAAACCAAAACACCCCCCAAAAACCCCAAGCCCTGAAAAAAACACTGCAAAAAAAACCCCCTGCCCCCAACACCCTCTTACCTCACCTGTTTGTAGTCAACCTGACATTCCTCATGCTAGTGAACTTGTGCTATGTTTTCTAGAGGGATAAAGAAATGAAACCTACATGTTTTCTTTAAAATAATAATAAAAATAAGTTGATGGCTGAGTAAAGGTAAAGAAGGGACCTAAATAAGTGTGTGAGACAGTGCGGTGAGCTCAAGACTTACCTGTGTTCTGGTTGGCTTTTGGCAACCAGTCGTGTAGCAATGACTGCCTCTTGCCCAGCTTGTAGTTAGGCAATGTGGAGTCAGATGGAGAAAGTGTTGTGGAGATTTGGGTGAGAACTGGAGTTATCAAGGGTGAATATGTTGGCGTTACTATGATGGAGGAAAGTAAAGGCACAAATGCAAAGGAAACCAGGCTCTCAGTTCTACTGCTCATGGAACAACTTGTGCATAGCATAGTGTGGTGGGGAACACTTGCATCTGTGTTGGGGAATGTGTGCTGTGCAATATCTGCTTAAAAGCACTTTTTTTTCCAGGTTACTGGAACAAAAATTTAACTGCTGGCTTGTGAACAATTATTTAGCTCATAAATTGAACTGATTTTTTTTTTTTTTTCACATTTATGTATTGCTGTGGTCTAACCCCAGCCAGCAACTAACGACCACACAGCTGCTCTTACCGCCTCCCCTTCCCCTACCGGTGGGATGTGGGAGAATTGGAAGGGTAAAAGTGAGAAACTCGTGTGTTGAGATAAAGACAGTTTAATAATTAGAGATAAATAATAATAAATTGTAAGGAAAATAGAAAAAAAAGAAGAGAGGAGGATAGAACACAAGAAAGGCAAGTGATGCAAATGAAAACAATTGCTCACCACCAACTGACCTGACTGATTTTGTGGTGAGTGGGAGCCATTTACTAGTTTAAATATACAGACTGATATAATGGAATCTGTGAGTCAACTGATTACTTGAAATAGATTTGGCAATACAGTGCTCTTCTGCTAACTTATTAGACAGGAGAATTTTTTGTGGCATATAATTTTTATTACACTGAGTTTATTTGTTGTACTTAACAGTAGTTATCTGTAGGCTTGAGTTGTGGAATGGAAACTTTGAAATCTTCTGGCATGTTTTGTTCATTTGGAGTGACCTAACTCCCAAAACATTAAGGCATGGAGACTGTTTGAAGCCAGGACTGTATCCTCAGAGTTTAGGGCAAGAATGGACTGAGATTTTTGTCTGACTGCCTGTGTATCAAACCATTAACTTCCATACAGTTGCCCTTGCATTGAATATGACTAAAATGTGTCCTAGACAAAAGGAATCCAGTGTTGAGTCTATGATTCTAAAGATGCAGAATCCATGGGATTTTCATTTGCTTTTTCCAGTGGTTGATCATGCTAACTGCTGAAAACATATACCTATTTTCTAATGCAAATTGGCATTGGATTAAAGCCCTAACTCCTGCCATGCCTTTATCTGATAGCTAAAGCCCTTTAATACTTTGTTTTCACTCTGCAAAGGTGCTGACACACCACAGTTGACCTCCCAGTCATCTTTTTTTTGATAACTGAACAGATGGTTCTCTCTGCCTCTCTGAGGCATATTTGAGGTCCTGAACTTAATTTCAAAATTTTTTCCTTCTGTGCTTTTGTTTATTTTTTTTAAAGCATGGATTCCAGCACTGTATATGGTATCTGGCTGATTCTGTTTGCACCACTGAGATATTTCTCTCTTGACTCGTTATTCCCCTGAATTATACAGCCAACAATTACATTTGCCCTTCTTGCTTTAGCATCATGCTGGCTGGTTAATCTCTGACACTTAAATATTTTTTCATATGTGGTTTTTAAAGCCTAATTGAATCCTCCCTTTGGGGAGGGGGAGAAGGCAGACAAATATAACCTTGCCGCTTGTTAAACATGTTGAGTGCTCACCAATCCTAGAACATATTGTCCCCAAATGCAGGTGCCTGCTGCTGTGTGTGTTGCCCCAATCCCCAAGATCCTGCACTTGAGGAGAAAAGGTTTTTTTGCCTCCATGAGGGAACTGGGTGGTTAAAGCATACATTGCAAATTATACCTGTCCTGGTGTAAAGCTAAAATATTTAGGTTGTTTTTGAAGCAATAAGTATAGATGTTTTCTTTGTTGAATGAGGTATATAACTATGAAGGTTCAACCTTGGCTGGCTGCCAGGTGCCCACTAAGCAGCTTTCCCTCCTCAGCAGGAGAAGGGGAGAAAATAAGACAAAAAGCTCATTGGTCAGGATAAGGGCAGGGAGATCACTTGCCAATTACCATCATGGGCAAAGCGGACTCAATTTGCGGAAGATAATCATGGCATGTCCTGAGTTGGAAGGGACCCACAAAGATTATTGAAGTCCAACTCTTAGCCCTGCACAGGTGTCCTGGGGTGACTTGATGATGCTCGTATCCCCATTAGTCTGTTTAGCCCAGAAATACATTTTGCACCTTTAAGATTGGTTTTGAGAGCTAAAGGGGCGGGGGGGGGGGGGGGGGGGAGGGGGGAAGAAGAAGCAGCACTCAGTTTGTTTTCAGAAACTACACTCACTCCTACATATCCCTGCTCCCGTGTTGTCTGCGGACGGACAGATGGTGGGACAGAGCTCTCTTTTGCTTTTAGTTGGTTTTAACTAGCTGAGGCAGAGAAGTTCCCTGGACTGTAGGTTTTCTTCTTTTTTTGGACCTATTTAAACCTGCTCTGGACTGAAAACCCAGAAGAGCACCGCTAGCTCGCACCTATGGCCCACTGGGGCCTGGCCTGGCCTGGCCTGGCCTGGCCTGGCCTGGGCCGTGGCATTTCCAGTGCCGGAGGGACTGATAAGAGACTGAGTGAGCTGAGCTACAGCCCACGAAGGGGACTTTCTGAGTTTGTCATCTCTTTTGGAGTGGCAAGCGGTTTTATTGTTTAATATTGTTCATTATTTTTTTTGTGCTGGTGAATGCTTTGCCTGTTAAATAAACAGTTTTTTCCACTTTTCTCCAAGGAAATCTTTTTCCTGAACCAGTTGGGGGAGGGGCTGTTTGAATTTGTTTTTCTAGAGGAACCCCTTTAGAGGTTTGTCTCCCAAAATTGCCTCAAACCAGGACAAATACATTTATTGGTGCCCAACGTAGGGCTCGAGAAAGTAGAAAAAACCTGTACTGATTGCATTTTGGTTGTATTTACTCTGTATTGGGATAAAGTAGTCAGTAGCCATGTTGCTTGAATTCATAATGTCTCTCAGAGTGAAGGCCTTCATGTGTTTCTGGTCCCCAGGCTTTTCTAAAATTTTAATATCTTTCTGGTCCCTAGGATTATTTTCTTATCCAGAAATAGCTCAAGTATTGTCTCTAACACATAGTTTTTACAGTAGAGGGGCACAGATTAGAATAGCTATTGTGGTGGGCTGGGCGATAATGATTTATAGAGTTTACAAAGGTACCGGACTCTGTTCAAGATATGTATGGTTTATTGTTTCTTCTTCCTACCCTGCATCCTAGTTCCAGTAGCATGTTTTTGGGGTTTATTAGTAATTGCACCCCGTTTGTTACAGGAGGAGCAGGGGATGAGGCTTTTCTGCCTTTCCTTTCCTTTTTCTCCTTCAAATCTGTTAAGTCACTTTTTGAGAATGTTTTGTTTCCCCTGAATGTTAGAGACCACCTTCTTGGTATTTAATCTGGTAGGCTTCCCCTATACGGTCTTCAGTTTCTCAAGAACGAGGGCTGAGATGTCCAGAGAAGTTGATGAGACATCTGACCCAGAAGTAGACCCAGGTGTGGAAAATCCTGAGTGGTGTGGAGAATGGGAGAGAATGAGTCAAACCCTGAAAGAATTTTCTGATGCCCCAGCCTGGGAATTTTCACATGAACAAATTCAGAACCCAGACGAGGTGGGGAAATATCTGGAAGAGAACTGCCATGATGACTCTAAGGAGAAAAAGATCAGGACAACAGGACTCCCCCAAGAGTCCCACCACGTGCCTGAGAGTATTGTTCAAATGCTTCTTGAACTCAGGCAGGCTTGGTGCTGTGACCACTTCCCTGGGGAGCCTGTTCCAGTGCCCAGCTACTCTCTGGGGGAAGAACCTTCTCCTGTTAGCCAACCTATACCTCTCCTGACGCAGCTTCAGGCCATTTCCTCAGGTCCTGTCACTGGTCACGAGAGTGAAAAGATTGGCACCTGCCCCTCCTTTTGCCCTTGCGAGGAAGCTGTAGACCGCAATGAGGTCTCCCCTCAGTCTCCTCTTCTCTAGGATGAACAAACCAAGTGAGCTCAGGCCCTTCTCATACGGCTTTCCTTCTAGACCCTTCACCATCCTTGTGGCCCTCCTTTGGATGCTCTCTAATAGCTTTATATCCTCCTTATATTGCAGTGACCAAAACTGCACCCAGTACTGGAGGTGAGGCTGTACCAGCGCAGTGTAGACAGGGACAGTCACCTCCCTTGACCGGCTGGAGATGCTGTGCCTGATGTACCCCAGGATACATTTGGTTTGTATGTGCATCCAGGGTTGCCCCATCGCAGGTGCAGAATCCGGCATTGCCCTTGTTAAACTTCATATGGTTGGTGATTGTCCAGCCTTCTAATAAGTCTAGGTCTCTCTGCAGGGCCCCTCTGATTTTGAGGGAGTCAACAGCTCCTTTAAATTTGGTGTTGTTGGCAAACTTACTTAGTACAGCTTCGAGTCCTGCATCCAAGTTGTTAATGAAGATGTTGAAGAGACTCGGGCCCAGGATGGAGCCCTGCGGAACCCCACTAGTGACTGGATGCCAGCCTGATGTAACCCCGTTTGCTATAAGCCTTTGTGCCCAACAATAGCCACCCCTTATTCCATCCCATTTACATCATACCAGGTCTCACACTTCCCAGTCCTCCACCACCTTCCCTATTTATTTATTTTGATAGATATACACACAGATGTCATACCCTTAGTCTATGGACCACGTCTGCAAATTGTCCATAAAATGTCCACAAAATGTCTGTTGAATTAACTTAGTCCATGACTTTGGCCTCCATCCCTGATAACAGTTTTTCAAGCAGGAAAGATGGTGTGAGGTGTTGGATTGTTGCATGCTGCATGTTGAAGTCAGTTCTGATTCCATTGTTGCTGCACTTGTTCAATATTATCAAAGTTCATTCCTCATTAATGCGATGATCGGGGGGAAGTCAGATTCATATTCCCAGAAGGGATGTGGCAAAGATAGATTCCGCAAGGTGCCCGGTGTGGTGATGCACACATAGCCACCATAGAAGTGATAATACACAGTATTAAATGGTTATTAACATCATACAGTTAGAGTCATTGGCTCTTCTCACCCAGAATCAAATCCCCTTGAGGCACACACCGCACTTCCCCATCCTCCCACATTACCTAACAAGTGCACTCGGGTCCTTGAGCAAAAGCAATCCCATGGATGGGTTTGCCTTTGCCTGAGGTAGGAATAATCCAGACTGTTTTCCCCAGCATGTTCTTAATGTGTACTACAGAGACTTTATCCCCTTCTACAGTACATGAAAGTTTTGATTGGGCAGGGCCGGCTCGATTGTCAGATCCTCTGGTGTTGACTAACCAGGTGGCCTTTGCTAAATGTGTATCCCAGTGTTTGAAAGTCCCACCACCCATTGCTCTCTGTGTAGTCTTTAACAGTTCATTACATAGTTTGATCCTTCCAGAGGCTGGTGCATGATAGGGAATGCGATACGCACACTCAATGCCATGTTCTTTGGCCTAAGTGTCTATGAGGTTGTTTTGGAAATGAGTTCTGTTGTCCGATTCAATTCTTTTTGGAGTACGGTGTTGCCATAAGACTTGCTTTTCAAAGCCCAGGATAGTGTTCCAGGCGGTGTCATGGGGCACAGGGTGTTTCCAGCCATCTGGTGGTTGCTTTCAGCATTGTAAGCACATGGCGCTTGCCATCACAGGTTTGGGGGAGTGGGATATAGTCAATCTGCCAGGCCTCCCCATACTTGTATTTCAGCCATCATCCTCCATACCAAAGAAGCTTTAACCCCCTTGGCCCTGCTTAATTGCAGCTCATGTTTCACATTCATGGATAAGCCGTGCAATAGGGTCCATGGTTAAGTCCCCGCCTTGATCACAAGCCCACCTGTATGTTGCATCTCTTCCTTGATGGCCCGAGGTGTCATGGGCCCACCGAGCTAGAAATAATTCACCTTTATGTTGCCAATCCAAATCCACCCAAGCCACTTCAATCTTAGCAGCCTGATCCACCTGCTGGTTGTTCTGATGTTCTTCATTAGCCCGACTCTTGGGTACATCAGCATCCACATGACATACTGTCACATGAAAGGGGGGATTTCCTCAAGCCCCTTTGTGTTTGATTGGTCTGTCAGCACCCCAGGAAAGACAAGACTCTCATGCCCAACCAGTCTGTCAGCATCCCGTTAGGGGGACTCTCCACCAAGTAGCCTGCTGGATTTGGAGGGTGATTTGACTAACTTGTTTAGGGTCACATGACAACAGCATAAAAGAGAGGCATCCCCCTTCCTGAGTCTCCACACTTTTTTTCAAGTATGTTACCTACTGCTGGCGACTGCTAGCACCCTTGAAGGACTCACAGTTTCTGGAATAACATTCTTTATTAATCTATACACTGATAACAGAAAATCGTGATGGGTTAAGGTTCGAGGATTGCCAGTGAACCTATTCAAAGCAATATATAGACAAGCTCTAATCACCAATAAAAGTTGGCTCAAGATAATCATTCTGCATGCATACAGTTCCTACCCAATAAGTGTCCCTATGGGGGAGAAGAGAGGTTCAGCCTGCTAACTGATCCCAGCAGTTATGATGGAGTCTTCCCTAACTTTTCCCCATTCTTAACTTACTTTTATACTATTTAATCGCATTTAGTTGGAGCTTGAATGACTCTAGTCATCCATACCTTTGTTACTGATTGGTGTTAAATTCTCTCGCTTCGCTCTTAAAGACATGGTCAATAAAATATAGAACTAATGCTCAGTGAGGGATGGTCATACCTCGGAGGCAGGTAACTTTGGGATGGAGGTGTGCGTTAGTATTACAATTAGATTATAATGAACCAAGTTCATCTGAGGAGAGTGATTTTGGTTCAGCAGCAAGACATCTCCTATCTCCCCTGGTTGACAGGTGCTATGCGGTTTATCAGCTACAAGGTACCATCGAGTTCCCCTCCCCGCAAGGATTTCTACAGAGCCTGGCTGCAGTGTCTCCACTCCGCTCCACCCTCTGTTTCATCCCCCTTAGAATGTGCTTAAGGTTGTGGATTGTGTGTGTGTGTGGAGTCATCATGGAATAGATTTCAGGCATGCCAACCGCATTCCATCCAGGGAGTAGCAACTGCATTTCACCCTATAATTTCTGTACCGTTATAACTTCTGTTAGAACGTGAATCTAACTTCCCAGTTTTCTCAAATTTTACCCCCAGTCATCTTCCCACACGTACCTTCACAACCAGGTTCTCCACCTGGGCAGCAATATCTTGCCACAATGTGGCAGCCCAGATGGTTTACTCCTACACTGCCAGTTATTCTGCTTCCATTGCTGCAACTACTATCCACAGGGCATTTGCCACCGTCCATGAATTAGTATAAAGTATTGGCCATTTTTCTCATTCAGCAATGTCTAAAGCCAGCTGGATGGCTTTCACCTCTGCAAACTGACTCGGCTCACCTTGTCCTTCGTCAGTTTCTGCTACTTGTTGTTGGGGACTCCATATAGCTGCTTTCCATCTCCAATGCCTTCCCACAAGACGGCAGGATCCATCAGTAAACAAGGCATATTGCTTCTCACTTTCTGGAAATTTATTATGGAGTGGGGCCTCTTCAGCACGTTACCTCTTTCTCCTCTAGTGACATTCCAAGCTCTTTGCCTTCTTGCCTGTCCGTGATCACTTCTAAGATTCTTGGACCATTGGGGTTTCTTATTCGAGCTCATTGTGTGATCAGTGCAGCCCACTTATCCACGTAGCATCTGTTGCATGATGTGTAGAGGAGATCCTCCCTTTGAACATCCAACCAACCCAACATGGGTAACTAGGGTGCCCGGAGGAGCTGTGCTTCAGTACCAATCGCTTGTGAAGCAGCTCGAACCCCTTCATAAGCTGCCAGTATTTATTTTCCAGTTGGAGTACAGCGGGCTTCGTATCCTCTGTATCCCTGACTCCAAAAGCCTAGGGGTTGACCTTGAGTCTCCCCTGGTGCTTTCTGCCAGAGGCTATAGGTAGGGCCATTCACCCTGACTGTGGTGGAGAGCATGTTTTACATCTTGTTCTGTCTGGAGCAGCTTGAGGGCTGCTGCATGAATTGCTTCCTGTTTACTTTCTTCAAAGGCTTGTCACTGCTCAGGACCCCATTTGAAATCATTCTTCTTCCAGGTCACTTAATAGAGAGGGCTGACAATCAGACTGTAACTTGGAATGTGCATTCTTCAAAATCCCACAATGGCTAAAAAAGCTTGTGTTTATTTCTTGTTAGTTGGTGGAGACATTGCTGTTATCTTGTTAATCACATCCATTGGGACCTGACGACATCCATCTTGCCATTTTATTTCTAAAAACTGGATCTCCTGTGCAGGTCCCTGTACCTTAACTTTATATTACAACAAAACCAGCTTTCAGAAGGATTTTAACTATTTTCTTCCCTTTTTCAAAAACTTCTGCTGCTGCATTGCCCCACACAATGACATCATCAATGTACTGCAGGCATTCCAGAGCTTCACCCTGTTCCAGTACAGTCTGGATCAGTTCATGGCAGATGGTCAGGCTGTGCTTCTACCTCTGGGACAGTTGGTTCCAGGTGTACTGGATGCCCCTCCAAGTGAAATCAAACTGTGGCCTGCACTCTGCTGCCAAAGGGATTGAGACAAGCACATCAGCGATATCCATTGTGGCACCACTGGGCTTCCTTTGACTCCAGCTCATATTGAAGTTCTAACATGTCTGGTATGGCAGCACTCGATGGCGGTGTGACTTTGTTCAGGCCCCAGTAGTCTATTACTAGTCTCCATTCTCTGTTAAACTTTTGCACTGGCCATATGGGACTATTAAAGGGTGAGCGGGTCCTGCTGATCACTCCTTGGCTCTCCAGTCAACAAATCAATTTATGGATCGGAATCAGGCAGTCTCATTTGTTGCAATATTGCTGCTGGTGTACCGTTGTGGTGCCCCTGCTGTTCTTCGACTTTCAGCAATCCCACAACAGAAGGGTTGTCTGAGAGACCAGGCAAGGGAGACAACTGTTTAATTTCCTCTGTCTCCAGGGCAGCTATCCCAAGAGCCCATTGGTGCCCTTTTGGGTTCTTGAAATACCCTCTACTGAGATAGTCTATGCCAAGGATGCACGGAGCCTCTGGGCCAGTCCCAATGGGGTGCTTTTGCCACTCATTCCCAGTCAGGCTAATCTCAGGCTCCAATACAACCAGCTGTTTGGATCCCCCTGTCACTAAAGAAATACAAATGGGTTCTGCCCCTGTATAGCTTGATGGCATTAGGGTACACTGTGCACCAGTGTCTACTAAAGCCTTGTACTCCTGTGGGGATGCTGTGCCAGGCCATTGAATCCGCACAGTCCAGTAAACCCGGTTTGTTATAGTAACCTACTTGAGCCAGGTCTAATAAGCTCTCGGAGGCCTATAACACACCCAAGACAGCTCAGCTACCCTTGGAGGCATAAAAATCAGCAGGATGGCTTCTGTTGCAGTGTTGGAAACAAAAAGGTTTAATAAAAGGCAAAATAACAAACAGAGAAAAAAACCGAGCCAGGTGCCAGACATTCTTGCGCCCGGTAAAACACCTCACAAAAGCCATTAGTTTCTTTGTTCACTCCTTTTTCTAGTTAATTGCCCAGGCGGGACTTTTTTGGCTTCTGTCCAATTAGCTATCCTTAAGTTTGAGGTGAAGTCCCCTGGGCCTATGAGGTGGCTTTTTTCACCTAATCGAGAAGAGAAACTTCTGGGCTTCTTTCCTTTTTGAGGGGACAAAGGATAGTTTTGTTACTCCGTCAAGAGGGGGCACATTCCTACACTGGTTATCCCTCTCCACCTGTCTGCAGGCAGGGCCCCTCTAATACTGATCACAAGATTCCTCCCTTACTTCTTGTAGAAATGGCCTAGAACTTCTCTCCATAGAGTCAGCAGTATGATCAGCCCTTCCACTAGGCCTGGGAAACTGCCCACTGGAGACTGGAGCAGCAGCTTTCCTGGAAGAACCCCCATTTGTGATTGTTTTTCTCTGCATTTCCCACCACTATGCCTCTAGGGTTGAGGTAGGTTTTCTACTGTACTTCCTTATGTGGTCCCACAGGTCAAACCACAGGGTACCCTGTGGTGTGTACCTTCTATATCCTCTCTCTTGAGCAAGAAGACTCCTGTCAGTTGCTGAGATATGGGCCCGTACAAGTGAGGAGTAGGACATATCCTCTCTGAATTGCTGGAACTCCTGGGTCAGTTCATCTGATAGT
Source organism: Agelaius tricolor (assembly GCF_023055355.1). NCBI lineage: Eukaryota > Metazoa > Chordata > Aves > Passeriformes > Icteridae > Agelaius > Agelaius tricolor. The sequence goes on from NW_027269281.1 coordinate 14,651,909, forward strand.
TTCTCCACGGCCAAGATGAGGGAAGAAGAAATACTGTCTTCATATTCCCAGATTTGATAAATCTCTTCATCTACTTTTGGTGGCACATCATCTTTCGAAATTAATGTTGCCAAGGGGGTGGCATGCACCTTTGGGCACTCTGTACCGATTTCTGCCACATGGGTCATAGGCATAGGACTTTAACTGGATCTGTGGGGAGCTGCGTATTGTCTGGGTCATAATATATTATTTCTCGCGTGGCAAATTCCCTCAGGTATTGGATACCTTTTTCTATTGCAGTCCATTTGCCTGGGTGACATAGAATATCTTCCTTATAGAGATACCTTTCTGTAGGAACGATGGGGGTCAGGACGGTCGGGATGGACGGAGATGAGAGACCTCTGAAGCCAGGTCGTGGAACTTGCAGTTTATTGCAAAGGGCGTGGGTGTAGGGGCCCTGCTTGGAGCTGTCAGCGGCAGCTCAGAGCAGGCCCGAGAGAAGTAAAGAGAGTGGTAAGGAGAGAGAAGGCAAGAGCGTGGTAAAGAGGATGAGAGAGAGTGAGGAAGAGTAAAAGAGGATAAGAGAGCGAGGTTCCCGTTACAATACAATAAATCTTCTTCTGTGTTGAATATTCTAATTCTCACTAACCAATCTAGTACAAGATACAGCCTATAAGAATCATAACATTACCATACTGTGTTATACATTCTAAACCCTAAAAACTACTCTTTGGACCCCTTCTGACAAGCTAGTAGGGCCTGTTCTGACCCTTGGACCTGTCTGCAAGCAGAGGGTATTGTTTCATCAAAAGGGGATTACCTTCTGCCGGGCCATACCATTGTTTTCCAGTTGTTCAGTAACTAAGGTATCTCAAAGCTTGCTTTCATTTCAGCTAAAGAAGACTGTCCCACCTGGTTCTAACAGATGGCAATAGAATACACACCCCCAGCTACATCTTGCATTTGCAGCCTAAGACGGACCTCCTTGTCCTCCTTGACTGTTTTTGCTAAAGCTGTTTGACAGAGTGACTTTTGTGTGCATTTCTTCTGCTTCTGTATGGGGGCAACTGACAGGTATTACAGAACACAACCCTGAGAACAAGTGCAACAACTGTGAGAGCAAACAAATCAACATTGTAACCAGTGACTATTAAACCAATACAATGAATGCTTATAACAATTTGGTTTGAACACACTCTGGTCAGATCTGTCATTATCTCAACCCTTTGAGTTCCACACTGGGCACCAAAAAGGGCTGCCATGGTATAAGCCAAGCTGGCAACTAAGCACCATGCAGGCACTCGCTCACACCCCCCCACCCCCCCCCACCCCCCCCCCGACCCCCTCCAGGTTCCAAAGACCCCTCACGAATCTTTGAGAGAGGTCTCATGATGACATCAGCCAGCTCTTTGAGTACTGTTGGATGAATCACATCAGGCCCCATAGACTCATAGGGATCCAGCTGGAGTGGCAAATCCCCCACAAGTTCAGGGCTGACTGGGAGTTGATCCTTCTCACAGTCATGGTCTTTCAGCTTCTTAGCAAAAATCAGTAAAAGTAAGAAAAACCTCCTGAACATCAATGTAGCATTAAGAAGCAGGCATTATCTATTTGGCCGGATGGGCAAGGGATATCTCCTTTGAAATATCATGCATGCTGAATACAGTAAAGTTCCTGTTTATATACTATATTTTACATTCATATTCATTGATTGTCCCAGAATAAACATACACATGATAATAATTTCCTTGAAATCATTAACATATGTTCCCCCTCCTTTACACATGCATTCTTCTGTCCTGGGGGTCTCTTTGGTGGTCCCTGGTGGTTGGTGACCCCAAAGTCATACCTGACTACCAGGTGAACTGGTAAAAGTTGGCACAACTGGGTGGGTTGCTTTCCAGTTCTCCTTCTTACGGAACGGGCATTGTGCAGTTCCATAAGCCAGTGTTTTTTGAAGAATAAGCATTGCGTTAGCTTACCAGGTACAGATGATTTTTCATCTGGCAACAAGCTCAGGGCTCTGAGACCCCCCTTAGCCCATCATCATTGTTGAAGGCTGAAGCAAAGAAAGCATTAAACACCTCTGCCTTGTCTATCTTCCTGTTTGTGAGGTGACCATTCTCATCCTGTAACGGGCCAATGTTATTTCTGGACTGTCTTTTACTATCACAGAATCACAGAATATTCTGAGTTGGAAGGCACCCACAAGGGTCATGGAGTTCAACTCTTAGCCCTGCACAGGACACTCCCAAGAGCCCCACCATGTGCCTGAGAGCATTGTCCAAATGCTTCTTGAACTCAGGCAGGCTTGGTGCTGTGACCACTTCCCTGGGGAGCCTGTTCCAGCGCCCAACTACCCTCTAAGGGAAGAACCTTTTTCTAATATCCAACCTAAACCTCCCCTGGCACATCAGGTCATTCCCTTGGGTCCCGTCTTTGGTCACCATGGAGAAGAGATCGGGCCCTGCCCCTCCACTTCCCAGCTGTAGACTGCAATGAGATCTCCCCTCAGCTTCCTCTTCTCCAGGTTGAACAAACCAAATAACCTCAGCCCCATCTCATATAGCTTTTCCTTAAGGCCCTGCACCATCCTTGTTGCCCTCCTTTGAACGCTCTCTAATAGCTTAATGTCTTTCTTATATTGCCGTGCCCAAAACTGCACCCAGTACTGGAGGTGAGGCCCCACCAGCAACAGAGCAGAGAGGGACAATCACCTCCTTCAACTGGCTGGCAATGCTGTGCCTGATACATCCCAGAGCAGAGTTGACCCTTCTGGCTGCCAGGGCACACTGCTGACTCATATTCAACTTGCCACTGACCAGGACCCCCAGGTCCCTTTCTGCAGCACTATTTTCCAACATCTCATTCTCCAGTTTGTACATAGATCCTGGGTTGCCCCGTCCCAGGTGCAGAATCCGACACTTTCCCTTGTTGAACTTCATATGGTTAGTATGTATTGCTATTGCTATTGACATATTTGATAAAAACCTCATTTTATTGTCCCCCACAGTTCTGGCCAGATTCAACTCCAGTTGAGCTTTGGCCGCACAAATTTTCTCCGTACAGTGGTGAGCAGCACCTCTCTATTCCTCCCATGTCAGCTGACCTTGCTTCCACTGGGTATACACCTTCTTATTTTGCCCTAGCTTCAGAAGAAGATCCCTGTTCAGCCAAGCCAGCCTTCTGCCTCATCTGCTTGACTTCTGACGTTTGGGAATGCTGCTCCTGTGCCCTTAGGAGGTGATGTTTAAAAAGTGACCAGCACTGATGGACCCCCAGCACCTTCAAAAGCATTTTCCCAGGTGTCGCGATCTGTCCTAGTGAACGGGTAACGCGGTGATTTTAAGGTGCAAAAGAACCAACAAAGGCACAGGGGATTTGCAGTAACAAAATCAACAAATGCAGTTTTATTCAAATAACCACAACAGAAATGCGTTGGTGAGGGGGAACCAGGGAGACAAGGAGAAGATTAGGAAAAGAGGGAGGAAAGGAGGGGAGATGGGTATAGCTACTGAAACGTGATGCTGCTTTTATCCTTTGAGGTCCAGCCGTCAAAAGCTCACCAGGCCACGTCTGGGGAGATCTCGAAAGGCATGGCTGACCAGGACCCCAGTTATACTATCTTTCATTGGGGGAAAGAGAATGGTTTCTCAGCCGAAACAAAGGTCTTCGGGGGGGGAAAGAATAGGGGTACACAAACCCAAGCCAGGCAACAGGCGAGAACCATTGTTTTCATGGCCCAGTGCTCGCACCTGTGCTTACTCTGGGCAGCTTTTCCTCCCCCCACTGTGCACCTCCCCCGAGTTGGGGGGGGGGGGTTCAGTCCCAGTCTCTTGAAGAAGGTGCGAGGGGGGTTTCTTGCACAGGGGTTTCTTGTCTTGGTTCTTTGATGAAGAGGCCTACACCTCTGCTTGTCTATCACGATGGTTGAGGGCGGATGAGAGGGGTCTTCTCTTGGAAGAGGGACCACCCCAAAGCTCAAACCAGCCAGGCCAGGAGGTGGAGAGAAAGTCCAGGTCCATTGTTCAGAAAGGGCAGGGTGCCCCTTCAAGTTCAGCGTGGCGTGTTAGCAAACAACACCTGTGGAAACAGTGAGCTAAGAAGCGCATGATCCCCCCCCCCCCACTGGCTCAACAGTTTTTTTAACTTTTCGGTGGTCTTCATGGCAATTGTGAGGCAAAAATGAAGGATATTTTGGACAGACTCTCACACCAGGGGACCTTACTCACTAGTTCCCTGAGCAGCCTGAAGTCTGCTCTCCTCATGTCCAGAGTTGAAGTTTAGCTGGCACTTTTGCTCTGGTCAACAGAGATGTTAAACTTGATTGCTTCATGGTCACTGTGGCCGAGACAGTGTGGCAGGACGTGTCCACCCCCCTCTCTACCACAGGTGCATATGAAAGAGATAACCTAGGCTGGGTCAAATGCCCAGCAAGGGGTCATGTCTGGTGCCAAAAGGGTTCAGACCCCCAAATAAAAATCAACATCTTAGTCTGGAGAGCAGATGTAGGAAGAGATAAAAGAAAAATAAATATTTCTGACTGAGAGACACTATTTTGCAAACTGTAAAAGCACACACAAATTATCACGGAGGCAGAAGCCTCCTACACACACCCCCCCTGAAAATGTGCAGGACATCTCCCCAGAGTTTGGATGCAGATTCCACGGTTACTTTCCTGGGAATTAAGGGAAATTGGATGGTAAGAAACATTGGATTCTAAGTTATATGATTTCTTTACTATCTGTAAAATTATTAGGTACCTTTAACCTCACGCTGTATTTATTTACTAGTAGTTTCTTTTTTTTTTTTAGTCCTGTGTAGTAAATAGACTGTTTAAAGTCTTATGTCTGTTAGTTTTGTGTCTGTTAAATAAATAATTCATTCTATAATAGACCAAATTGGCCATTATTAAAGAGCTTGCAACTGAGAGTGGGTTTTGGGGTGCTGGCCGTCCCAATAAAGCTACTGCCTGCTGCCAGAGGCCTGGGCAAAAGGCAAAGACTTAGATAAACCCTCATATCTATTCACAACAGCCAGCCACCAGTTTCCACTTCGCTCATGAGACCCTCTCTGTTAATGAGCAACAAGTCAAGGAAGGCACCTTTTCTAGTTGGTTCCCTTTGTACCTGCACCATGAAGTTATCATCCTGATGTTTTAGGAATCTTCTGAACCAATTACCTTATTGACACTTAATAACAGAGAAGGATACTCAGAAACAAAACTAAAAACACACTCCGCCCCCCTTCTTCCCACCTTCCCTTTCTTCACTCCTGACTCTTCTACCTCCTCCTCCCATGAGTGGCATGGTGGGGTGGGAGCTGTGTTCAATTCATAACACTTCATCTCTGCTGCTCCTTCCTCCTCACACTGTTCCCCTGCTTCAGCATGGGATCCCTCTCACAGAATACTGTCCCTCAAGAACAGGGCCCTTTCCATGGGGTACAGTCCTCCAAGAACAGAATGCTCCAGTGTGGACTGCAGTTTCTGACAAAGTCTGCTCCTGTGTGGGCTCCTCTCCATGGGCCACAGATCCTGCCAGGAGGCTGCTTCAACTTGGGTTCCTTTATGAAATGCAGTGTAGATGTGGACTCCAATGCGGTGGTTGGTGGGCTGTAGAGGGAAAATCTGCATAACCATGGTCTTTTCCATGGGCTGCTGCAAGGGAATCTCTGCTCTGGCTCACTCCTTCCTTCCTTCCTTGAGAAATGGCTACTTACTTTTCATAATTTTACAAAGGTTTATTAAACCTTATCAAAAATACAACAGAAGACTGAATTGAGAAAATGTTACGGCACCAGGAGCAAAGGATTTTCCCTACCATGTGCTCGCCCACACAATGGAGGTTTCGCCTTTTAACCCTTTAACCCTTCCCAAAGTTCTGTCCATCAATCCATTCTTGGCTGTCCAGTGGTGGAGTTTACTTCCTCAAATCTTGATTGGAGGTCAGATGTCGCTGTAGTGACAAGCCAATGCCCCCAAACATCCTAACCCTGGCTGTCTCTTGATAACAATGCAAGGGGGTAAAACATAACTATAATCTATAAAACTTTTCTTAACCTATATACATGATATTTGTCTGTTAATTGTGACAGTCAATCGTTGCATTACTCATCTATCACACTTCCTTCCTTCCTGCCTTCCCGCCTTGCTTCTACCCCTTCCTTCCTTCCTTCCTTCCTTCCTTCCTTCCTTCCTTCCTTCCTTCCTTCCTTCCTTCCTTCCTTCCTTCCTTCCTTCCTTCCTTTCTTCCTTCCTTCCTTCCTTCCTTCCTTCCGCCCCTTCCTTCCTTCCGCCCCTTCCTTCCTTCCGCCCCTTCCTTCCTTCCGCCCCTTCCTTCCGCCCCTTCCTTCCTTCCGCCCCTTCCTTCCTTCCGCCCCTTCCTTCTGCCCCTTCCTTCCTTCCTTCCGCCCCTTCCTTCCTTCCTTCCGCCCCTTCCGCCCCTTCCTTCTGCCCCTTCCACCCCTTCCGCCCCTTCCTTCTTTCCGCCCCTCCCTTCCTTCCTTCCGCCCCTTCCTTCCTTCCTTCCTTCCTTCCGCCCCTTCCGCCCCTTCTGCCCCTTCCTTCCTTCCTTCCTTCCTTCCTTCCTTCCTTCCTTCCGCCCCTTCTGCCCCTTCCGCCCCTTCCGCCCCTTCCGCCCCTTCCGCCCCTTCCTTCCGCCCCTTCCACCCCTTCCTTCCTTCTGCCCCTCCCTTCCTTCCTTCCGCCCCTTCCTTCCTTCCTTCCTTCCTTCCTTCCGCCCCTTCCGCCCCTTCTGCCCCTTCCTTCCTTCCTTCCTTCCTTCCTTCCTTCCTTCCTTCCTTCCTTCCGCCCCTTCCTTCCGCCCCTTCCTTCCGCCCCTTCCTTCCTTCCTTCCGCTCCTTCCTTCCTTCCTTCCTTCCTTCCTTCCTTCCTTCCTTCCTTCCTTCCGCCCCTTCCTTCCTTCCGCCCCTTCCTTCCTTCCTTCCTTCCTTCCTTCCTTCCTTCCTTCCGCCCCTTCCTTCCGCCCCTTCCTTCCGCCCCTTCCTTCCTTCCGCCCCTTCCTTCCTTCCGCCCCTTCCTTCCGCCCCTTCCTTCCGCCCCTTCCTCTCTTTCAAAATCTTGCCACATAACCCTAGTACTCTTTCCAGCAGCCATGGCCAAAGGGAGCTACCACCACCACCTGCCCTCTCTCTGTGAGACTTGCCTCATAACAGTTTTTTGGTTTTGGGCCTTTCAGCTAGCTCTTCTGGTTCATATGGTCTTTGGGAGGGAATCCCTTGGGGGCTTTTCCTTGTGGTTCCCATGGATGTGCTGTTCTGAAGTTGGCCTTTTGTCCTGATTTTCCTTTTTAAAAATTTTGCCCACATCTTAAAGCACAGTACAAAGTCCAGAAGCTGTCTCAGTAACACTGTGTGGTCATCCTGTTGGGCTGGGATTGGATATAGGAGGCCTCTCAGTCTGGCTTGCATGATTGGTCTCTTCTTTGCATGGTGTGGGGATTGGGAAGGGTCCCTCATAAGAGTCCGTAACCCTCAGGCATTTTCTGAGTTGTTTGTGTCCCACCTCCTATCCCCACCTTTTGGCATTCCTCCCAATTCCAAACACATTAGAGCTTGTTCAGCAGACTTTTAAAAGGAGTCAGTGTGCATCTCTAAACTTGCCTTTTATGTTTACTTATGTTTAATTACTTTCTATTCACATTTAAACTTTAATTTTTAATAATCTTTATCAATATGTAAACACCTGTATATTGAGTACCTGTTTACCTGTGTGTGTATATAGATATAAAAAAAAATCTATGTATAAGTAATATATGAAAGGTGCAAATATAAAAGATGTATAGATACATGGAAATGTATATGTTTTTTATATGTGAACACTTTGGGGGTCCAAAAGAAATGGGCAGTTAATCAGAGGATGCTCTGAGATCACATGGGTATACCAGTGTCAAAAATGGCAACCAGCCAATCACAGGGCAATACAAAACTACTTGGATTCATGGCATTGTCCAAAACAGTGGCCTTAGCATTTGTGGTAGGAGTGGAGCTTCCGGCTCTGATGCAAACAAAAATGCGTATGTAGACATAGACAAACAACGAGGTGCAAACACTGAGGTCAGTTGAAGAAGGAGGGGGAGGAGGTGCTCCAGGCAGAAGAGATTCCCCCGCAGGTGCCAGAGCAGAGATTCCCCTGCAGACCTTGGTGAAGTCCGTGGTGAGGCAGACTGTCCCCCTGCAGCTCATGCAGGACCACAATGGAGTTACTCTATAATCAATTAGGAGAAATCTATAGATCAGTGTCATGGAACCAGTGGGAGCTTCAGGCAGGCCTTGCCTTAGCCTCAGATTTTTGGCAACAGCTTACATTTAAGAAATCACTCTGGCCCGCAAGTTCTAAGGATGGCAGATCAGGTCTATTTATAAAAGGAGTTATTTACTGAATAGACAGCAGATAACAGACAAAAAGTCTTAATTACTCCAGTCAGGAATTTTATGCCTTACCCTGAGGAGGTAGGAAGAGGTATACAAAACTGATTCTGTCCTGGTTTAGGGCAAATTTTGGAGAAAACCTCCAAAAAGGGCCCCCCCAGAAAGCAAACCTGCATGGCCCCTCCCCCAACAGGTTCGGGAAGAATTTCCTCAGAAAGAAGTGGAAAAAAACCTGTTTATTTAACTTGCAAAGCACTCCCCAGCACAAAAAATGAACAATATCAGATGACAAAACTCATTTGCCGCTCTGAACAGATGACAAATTCAGAAAGTCTCTTCTGCGAGTGGTCACTGTTATCAGTCCCTCTGGCACTAGGAAAGGCTGCTGCCCAGAGTAGGCCCCGGTAGGCTACAAAGTGCAAGGTCTCGGTGTTTCCCCAGGTCCCAGTCCGGAGCAGGTTCAAACAGTTCCAAGAAAAGGGAAAGAAAAACAGTCCAGGGAACTTCTCTGCCTCAGCTAGCTAAACTAACTAAAAAGCAAAGGAGTGCTCTGTTCTTCTCCATCCATGCCCAGACACCACAGTGGAATTCTGTGTTCCAGCCGAATGTGGAGTGAGTGCAGGCTGATAACAAACTCCGTGCTTCTTCTCCCTGCCTTTGCTCTCAGAGCCAGTCTTGAAGGCACAGAATATAATGTCCAGCATAAACAGAACAGATGACTGGGGATACAAGCATCATAATGTCACCCTAGGACACGGGTTAATAACTTTCATTAAACCTAATTATTAGGACCCCACCGAGAGTGTGTGGACCAAAAATGATCATCTACTGTCCCCTCCTGGACTTGTTGAGCATGTATCCTTTGTGGTTTTCCCCTGGTGGTGCCCTCCCGTCCCCTTTTTGGGCTTTGTTCCACTAATGCAGCCACGAGCTTTTGCTCCTGACCATTGTACACTCTCCATGTTGCTTTCTAACAACTTAAATTTCTAGTAACAATGTATCCAAATACCACCAGCATATCATTCCAGTCAGGGTATTTTCAGTACCCTCACAGATTTCCCTGGCACTTCCCTATAAGTCCCTAGTATCTGACTAAACCCTGCATTATTTCCAAACCCAAAATCCTTTCTTCCACTCCCCTGTCAGCTCCTCTCTCCCTCATTCCAGCAATTCAACATCCTCTTATTATCCTGATTATTTCTTAGTTCAAAAAACAAATCTATATACTTCATTTCACTTCTCTTCTGGCAAAATAACATTAACTGCAAAGCCATATTACAATCCACACTACCATTAACAGGCTACTTCTCTTGATAATCTAATGGATACTGTGGCCACTTATGATACTGAATCTCCAATTTACTGAAAACCATTTCAATATCACATCCACAGTGATGCCTTGGAGTGGCTACCTAGAACAGAGACAAGACAGAGTTAAAAGAATAAAGTAGGTATTTATTAAAGGCCTTCAATAGATACACCTTGGGCAGTGCAAACACAAATCCACAACACGGCTTGTGTGCTTACGGCACTAAGTCGGACTAATATGTAAGCAAGTAGGACTGGGATCCACAGTACGCACTTCTGTTAACTATTTATACAGTCTTCTGACTAGGTGGTGGGACTCGAACACACAAACCCTTTGATACTCACTTTTATAGTTTTAATAAAAAATAGTGAATTATACCATCACTACTGATTTCTCTTTTGAAACCCAAATATCACACTCCCTTTTCACAGTTATATCACCACTTTTATAATCCAATTATATTATAGAGCTCAATTTCTATGGGGAATTTCTGCCACAGCTTATGGTTAGGTATACCCTACACTCAGTAATGCCTTAATAAAATCCCAGGGGTCTTGCCTTGAACTCACTGGATTAGGCAATCAGAGGATCTCCATGAAAAACCTTTAGTGTATGCTGGATCCCCTCCTGATCCCATGAATCTGTGGAGTGTCAGAAGCAGAATCCCACCTGGGTCACCAAAAATTGTCACCAAACACATAAATGAAACTAACACTATTTTTTTAGTATTAGCAAGTAGGCACTACTTTATTCCATCCAGGGTGCAAAGGGGATAATTCCAGGCACACACACTCCACTTTCAAAATTTTTTGCTTATTTATACAATTTTAGAAAACAAAGAAATTAATGTTCCTTGCTTCTAAATTACATAATTTTCTTCATTAATTAGTATTCTGTCTTATATTGCTTATTGATTTCTCGCTTCTCCTGCTAATTAGTTCACATTTTTCAGTCCTTTTATCATCTTTTTCCCAGACAGGCAGTCTGCAGTGCTCAGGCTGTAATGTCTTTGTTAGTCTCTTCTTTATCTTCTGGTTACTCCAACATGTCTGAAGGGCTATAAATTCTGGATTCCAGGTGTCCCACCTTTAACTCAGGCTTTGTTCATTGAAGCTTATCACAGTTTACCAAAACCTTAAGTTTTGTTGATCTAAGTCTAACAATAACAGTCTGTGAAAAGAAACTTAGCTATGTGCTGACTAAAGTAGAAAATTACACTGCTTAGGACTAATACACTGCTTATGATTAATTAAAACAATTAACTCAAAATAATTAATTTCAAAAGTTATATAACTTCCAACATATTGTTGTGGTCTAGGAATGGGATTCCCCAATTTACTGTTCCCACTGAAACACTCCAGATCACATGCTGCTTGCTCACTCCCCCACCTCCCTGTGAGGTGGGATGGACAGTATTGGAGGCACAAAAAGCTAAAGATCATGTATTGATATAAGAACAATTTACTAGAAACAGCAATGAAATAAGCAAATCAATAGTATAGAATAACCCCAGGGTCCTGGCCATACTCCTCCTGGCTACCACAAAAGTCACAAAAGTTAACCCTGTCCTGGCTGGAACCAGGACGTTATCCATCCCTTATTCTATACCATCATGCCCAGCTCCTATACCTTCCAACTATATATGTGTATATATATATATATATATATATATATATATATACATATAGATATATACCCATAAGAATGGGTATCATTCTTTTAGTCAATGGCTGTCCCCCTTAAAATGTCTGCTGAGTTCATTTAGTCCATGACTGTGGGTTCTATCTGTCCTAAATGTCTTTCAGGGCAGGAGGGTAGGTGGCTGTCAGCTGGTTGCAAGCTGCATCAGGAGCTTGTGACTGGTGTATTTGGAGCAGTCTGTACTCATTGTCAGTGGCAGTTCTGGCACACAGAGTGGCAGTGTCATTCAGCAACCAATATTATACAATTCAACATTACAGACCGTTCTCACCCAAAATCAAATCCCCTTGAGGTACACATTGGGTTTCCCCATTCCTCTACATAACCCCCCAAGTGCATCCAGGTCCTTGAGCAAAAGCAATCCCACAGATGGGTTTGCTTTTGCTTGAGGCAGGACTAATCCAAGCTGTCTTCCATAATATATTTCTCATATGCACCAGGGGAATTTTTGATTGGGGGTATATGGCAGTTTTGATTGGGCAGGGTCAGCTTGATTAGTAGAACCTCTAGTGTTAACTAAGCAGGTGGACTTCAATAAATGTAGATACCAGTGTTTGAAGATCCCATCACCCATTGCTTTCAACGTGGTTTTTAACAGTCCATTGTACTGTTCAATTTTCGCAGAGGCTGGTGCATGATAGGGAATATGATACTCAATCCCGTGTTCTCTGGCCCAGGTGTCTATGAGGCTATTTTTGAAATTAGTCCTGTTGTCGGATTCAATACTTTCTGGGGTGCCATGTTGCCACAGGACTTGCTTTTCAAGGACCAAGATGGTGTTCCAGGCAGTGGCATGAGGCACAGGGTACATCTCCAGCCTTCCAGTGGTTGTCTCCAACACTGCAAGCATGTAGCTATTGCCTTGGTGGATTTCTGTGAGTGTGATGTAATCAGTCAGGCCTCCCCATATTTGTATTTCAACCATCATCCACCATACCAGAGGGGCTTCACCCGTGTGGCCTGCTTGATTGCAGCACATGTTTTATAGTTATGGATAACCTGGGAGATGGTGTCCATGGTTAAGTCTCCCCCTCGATCATGAGCCCATTTGTATGTTGCATCTCTTCCCTGATGACCTGAGGCATCATGGGCCCACTGAACCAGAAATAATTCACCCTTATGTTGCCAGTCTAGATCCACCTGAGACACTAATCTTGGCAGCCCAATCCACCTGTGCATTGTTGCAATGTTCTTCGGTAGCCCAGCTCTTGGATATGTGTGCACCTACATAATGTAATCTTAGAGCCAACTTCACTACCAGGGCAGTGATGTCTTGCCACAATTCAGCAGCCCAGATGGGTTTCCCTCTGCGCTGCCAATCGGTCTTTTTCCATCAGTCTACCTCCCCCCCAGAGCATTTGCTACCATCCACAAGTCAATGTAGAGGCAGAATGCTGGCCATTTTTCTCATTCAGCCATATCTAAAACCAGCTGGACGGCTTTCAGCTCTGCAACCTGACTTGATTCGCCTTGTCCCTAAATAGCTTTTGTGACTCGCCATGTAGGACTTGATACAGCATCTTTCCATTTTTGATGCATCCCTACAATACGGCAGGAACCATCAGTAAAGACAGTGCATTACTTTTAAATTTCTGGTAGCTGATAATATGTTAAGACCTCCTTAGCACGTCACCTCTTCCTCCCCCTCCTCTGATGATAGTCCAAAATTTTCGCCTTCCATCCAGTTTGTGATGACTTCCAGGACCCCTGGGTGATTTGAGTTTCTTTTTTGAGCTTGCTGTGTGACCAGAGCAACCCACTTGCTCTGTGTAGCATCAGTGGCATCATGTGTAGAAGGGACTTTCCCTTTGAACATCCAGCCCAGCACTGGCAGTCGGGGTGCCAGGAGGAGCTGTGCTTTGGTGCCAATCACTTCTGAAGCAGCTTGAACCCCTTCACAAGCTGCCAGCATCTCCTTTTCACTTGGAATGTAGCAGGATTTGTATCCTTTGTATACCCGTCTCCAGAATCCCAGGGGTCGTCCTTGGGTCTCCCCAGGTACCTTTTGCCAGAGGCTCCAGGAAGGACCAGTCTCCCCAGCTGCAGTTTAGAGAACATTTTTCCCATCTCCTCCTGTCCTGACTGGCCCACGGGCTACTGCATGAGCAATCTCCTGCTTAATTTCTTCAAAAGCTTGTTGTTGTTCAGAACTCCACTTTAAATCGTTCTTCTTCTGGGTCACTTGATAGAAAGGCCTTACAATCTGACTGTACTCTGGAATATGCATCCTCCAAAACCGCGCAACACCTAGGAAAGCCCGTGTTTCTTTCTTGCTGGTTGGTGGGGACATAGCTTCTATTTTATTGACTGTGTCCAGTGGAATCTGACAACATCCATCTTGCCATTTTACTCCTAAAAACTGAATTTCCTGGGCAGGTCCCTTGACCTTACATTGCTTTATTGCCAAACCAGCCTTCAGGAGGATTTGGATTATCTTTTCCCCCTTCTCAAAAACTTCCTCTGCTGTGTTGCCCCACATGATGATGTCATCAATAGACTGCAAGTGTTCTGGAGCCTCACCCTTTTCCAGTGTAGTCTGGAGCAGTCCATGGCAAATCATGGGGCTGTGTTTACACCCCCTGGGGCAATCGGTTCCAGGTGTACTGGGCACCCCTCCATGTGAAAGCAAACTGTGTCCTTGTCAAGGGACGAATAGAAGCCTCAGACAAGCCTTGCCTTAGCCTTGGATTTTGGCAACAGTTCCAATTTAAGGAATCACTCTGGCCCGCAAGTTCTAATGATGGCAAATCAGGTCTATTTATAAAAATGAATTATTTATTAAACAGATGAGATAATAGATGAAAAGCTTAGAATTACTTACTATACAGTATAAAACTAAAGAGCTATTAATAGATTATGGAATAACATAAAACTATACAATATCAAGGTGCCTATATTAAATCTAGCAAAAGAAATAGTATTGATTAGGAATCAAATGTAACTTACCATTGAAATGACAATAATATACAGATTCCTTTCATTTAACCCCTGGGGAGTAACCACAAACCAGGCATCCTTACTCATCGGAGAAACCCCATACATTTCCAGGAAAATGTACAGGAGATTTCTGATTTGTGAAAATTTAGTGTTGCTTTTATAGTCGTAAAGTGAGGTGTCTGTCAGTCAGAAATCCATCTTATCTTCCCAGATCTCAATTCAACAGTAAGGTGTTTTGTTGCAGTGTGATGCCATTTCCTGTTTCACCTATCCCAACCCCCCAGGTGTGCCAACCTCTCCTTTCCCCTCCCCCTTTGCCCTCCTCCTGAGAGCTGTCCATCAATCTTAACATTCCAGCAGGGTCGTGGTGTGGTTGGCAGAAGTTCAAAAGATGCCACTCAGGTCCAGGCTCATTGGCCTGTCCAAGTGTCTTTATCCCTTGAGCCTTCCCCTCCTCCCACCTGGTTGGTGGCTCACCTGTCCCTTCCCCTCCCCCTGTCCCCGGGCTTAAAAGGAGACAGGACCATGCAGTCGGCATTCTGTTGGGAGCTGTTACAAGATTCAGAGGTCTGTCATCCTGGAATAAAACTCCGGATTAAAACTCTACAATAGAATCCTCTCCTGTTTCTCTTCACCGTCGCCTGAACCTTTTCCACCAGAGGTAAACTGAGTTTCTACCATGCCTGGATTTGTTCCGAGTGCCTAGCTGCAGCATCCAGCTGGCCAAAGGTATCTCTGAGGTGAAACACCACAGCTGCTGCCTTTGGCCCAGCAGCAAGGGTCAGACGAGCCCAGGCACATCCCACCCGGTAATATTGGGATTAATATTCCATATATTGGCTACAGTGTTTATTGGCCATTGGGAGATGCCAGATCCATGTTAACCCCGTGGTGCCAAAATAACTCACTAGAAAAAAGCTTGTCCTGTTTGATTTATCTGACTGGTTAACAAACAATAGATAAGCTCTTGTGGGGAGTGAGATGCCCTGCTAAAGGCCTGCACTCTGCTGCTAAAGGAATGGAGAAAAACATATTAACAATATCAGTGGTGACACCACTTTGCTGCCTTAGACTCCAGTTTGTACTGAAGTTCTAGCATGTCTGGCATAGCAGCACTTGGTGGTGTGACTTTGTTCAGGCCACAATAGTCTATTGTGTCTCCACTCTCCGTTGGACTTACACACTGGCTATATAGGACTATGAAATAGTGAACAAGTCTGCTGGCCACTCCCTGGCTCTCCAATTTACAAATCATCTTATGGATGGGGATCACAGTCTCAGTTGATGCAGTATTGCCAATGATGCGCTGTTGCAGTGGTGATACATGCCTGTTGTTCTTCAACCCTCAGCAGTCCTACAGTAGAAGGATCCTCTGAGAGACCAAAGTATTCAACTGTCTTGTTTCTTCTGTCTCCACAGGAGGTATCCTAAAGCCCAATGATGCCTTTTTGGGTCCTTGAAATACCCTCTCCTGAGGTAATCTGTGCCAAGGAGGCTCAGGGCCTCTGGGCTGGTCACAATGGGGTGTTTTTGCCATTCATTCCCAGTCAGACTATCTTCAGCTTTCAGTACAGTCAGCTGTTGGGATCCTTCTGTCACCCCAGAAATAGAAATGGATTCTCCCCCTATATATCTCAGTGGCATCAGGGTACATTGTACACCAATGTCAACAAAACCTTATACTCTGTTGAGTCTGATGTGCCAGGCCATTGGATGCACACAGTCCAATAGATCTGATTCTCTTTTGCCTCCTCCTGGCTGGAGGCAGATCATCTCTAGTCCTGGTCATAGTAATCATTATTCACATCTTGTAAATATGATGAACTGGAGGTCCCTTCAAGAGGATAGGAAGTAACATCAGCCCTTCCATTCTGTCTGAGCCCTTGCCCACAGGAAACTGGAGCAGCATTTATCCTTGAAGAATTTCCTGCAGTGGTTGTTCTTCCTCTCAAGTCATGTACCCATGCTGCTAGGGCAGAGGTGGGTTTTCCATCCCACTCGTGTCTTTATGGTCATGCAGGTAAAACCACAGGTTACCTCATGGTGTGCACCCTCTCTCTCAAGCAGGGAGGCCCTTGCTTCCAATAGCAGAGACTGGTCTGTACCGGCAGGGCATGGGACATTTCCTCTTTAAATTGCTAGAGGTCATCTTTAAATTGCTGGAGATCTTTGGACAGTCTTTCCACAGCTGAGATGCAGGCCCATAGGAAGGAAGAGAGACTTTCTTCATATTGCCAGAGTTGGGCAAACAAATTATCCATCATTTGTTCTTTCCATGACATCACTGCCACTGAGTTGGCATACAATGGCATGCTTCATAGAAACTTCTGCCACATGGATTGTGTACACTTTACTTCATCTGGATCTGTAGGGGACTACTCATTATTTTAATACTTATAGATTACCTCCAGCACAGCTAATTCTCTCAAGAACTGGATAAATTTCTCCATGGTGTTCCACTTTTCTTAGTGCATTGATAGATCATCCTTGAAAAGATACCTTTCCTTCACACTTGACAGGAGTCGCCTCCAGAGGCTGAGAATGTCTCTCCTTTTCCCAATCCCCTTGTCAATGACCACACCCCAGGACAGATATCCCAGCTGCTTGGCTTCACTACTCTCTAGTTTCCAACTGTCAGCCACACTATCCCAGCATCAGGTCACAATGTACTCATCGGGCTGGTGGTTGAAGTCTGTTTGCATATCTCACAGTTATGCTTACCGGCATGGGTTGTTCCTTTGATTCAGCTGTGGTTTGAGTGCCCATGATGCCTGTTGGTCTGCTTTCCTCCTCGTCCCCCTGAGGGTGCTGTCTAGTATTGAACAGTGTCTGACAAATAGTAGCCAAGAGCTCAGGACATTGCAGTACCTCCCACCTCACTGGAATCACTAGAGCATTTTCCTTTCAAATATTTTACCACTTTATCATGGTCCTATATTGGAATAAATCACACAAGAGTCCATTTTCTTCATGGTGGAAAAGCCCATTCTTTATTCACGTAACTCATTTTATACAGTTTTACAGACCTCGTCTGTGACTCCAATTAGTTAGTAGCTTTCTTGCCAATTACTTTATTGGTTAGTAAAAGGTATTTTACTTGTCCATCAAATCTCTCTACCCTTCAATTGTTTACATATTTTTTTCACTGGTTCTAATGGGATAGGTTTAATGTTAATGCAGGTGCTAGCTGTTTTTCACCCAGGAATAGATTGTTATGTTAACAAACTGCCCACAACAGGATTGCTTTCACATGGGAATTTGCTAAGTGACAAGGCCAGCCACCCTTTTAACAGAGCAGGCCTGATTTTATGAGGCCTTTCTCTTATAATTTTTCTACCTTACTGCAATAGTCCTATAGTTGTTCAGGTTTGAACTTCCAAACCATTGGAGCAGAGAAGTCCTCCAAATACTAGCCCATATTCTCCCACATTCCATGCCACTCATGACTATTCCCTGACGGCAGAAGTACGACTGACACTGAAGAAGGTTCCAAGAATCAGCACTTTATTGTTTTTCAGTACAGCCTTTTATACCCTTCATCTTACATGCATCATACCTGTGTGCCCTCTCTACCCTTTTGTGATTGGTCAATACACATCAGCATTCCACGTTTCTTTGCCTTTAATACTGTTCACCTGTCCTACATAGTTGTAGCCCATTAGGGATGAGGCTTCCTGCTTCCTCCCATGGTTCAACGAAAAAGGCAGTCTGTGAATCCGCCTTGACGCTGTTTCTTTTGCACCAAATAAGCAAGGTACATAGCGCCCGCTCTTCACACTTAATACCTTTCCTTTGTAATATTCACAGAAGGATGTCCATTATGGACTCTTCCTGTGCCGATATCTGAGCCCCCATTCCTAAGTTCCCAGCTGCTCACCTGGGGGTGGTGCGTTTGTTTAAAAGTCATCCAGACGTTCAGGCTCTTGGTCCGCCTGGCTCAATTTGGCTAGGCTCCACTGTCTTATGGCTCTTAGGTCTGCAGTCGTCTGCCCGAATCACCTCGGGATCATGTCAGGGTCACCAGATGATGGTGGAGATGACTGACACCAAAGAAGGTTCCAAGCATCAGCACTTTATTGTTTTTCAGTTCAACCTTTTATACCCTTCATCTTACATGCATCACACCTGTGTGCCCTCTCTACCCTTTTGTGATTGGTTAATATACATCAGCATTCCACATTTCTTTGCCTTTAATACTGTTTACCTGTCCTACATAGTTGTAGCCCATTAGGGATGAGGCTTTGCCACAGCCCCATTCCCAATCACCACAAACTGTGCCCACAATTCCCCCTCAGAGCAGATCTCTGAATGACCTTCCTAAAAATCTCTTTCATAACTCTAAACATGGTGTGGACTTAACTGAGGAGGCCTGGAACACTAAGCAACAAGAACATGCTTTCTTTAACATCCAAAGGGGTTTCAAAATTCTCAAAAGCTGCTGTAACAGGCCTGAAGGAGGAAAAGGGGGTGAAAAGCTGGGGAAATTCATCTTCCCCTGTTCCCCCCACAGGCTGAGTATGATTGTTAATGAATTCTCAGAGGTAGCGCCTGAAGTAAGAGCAGGAGAGCAACACTGAGTACACATCCCAAATGACCCTCATTGCTCTTGATGTTATCATATCATAAACGGATATCCCACAGTACAGCAACAAAGCAATCCTGATCCCTTCTCCCTGCTCTGAAAAAGAGCACTGTGATGGGCACATGCTGCATATACAGGAACATTTATGGAGTTCAGTACCATACCCACATGAACAGACCAAGCAACATTGTGACCAGTGGCTCTGTATCTAATACAAATGCTTAGATCAAAATTGTTTCAAACACACTCTGGGCAGATCTGTTGTTATCTCAACCCTTCATGTCCCACAGTGGGCAGCAAATAAGGCTGTCATGGTTTAGGAATGGTATTAACCAATTTAATGTTCCTACCAAAACACCTCAGACCATGTGCTGCTTGCTCACTCCCCCTCCCTCTGCAGCAGGCTGGAGAGGAGAAATGGAGGCACAAAAGGTAAAGATCACAGGTTGAGATAAGAACAATTTAAAGGAACAGCAATGAAATAAGAAAAACAAACATTAACAATAATAATAGCAGAGTGTACAAGATAGGCAAACAATTCACAGGCAATCGCTCCTGTATGCTCTAGCAAACTGGGAAGTTGCTACCCCCCTGTCTACGGCATGAAGTGGTATAGAATAACACTAGGGTCCTGGACATGCCCCTCCTGACTACTGCAAAAGTGAACCCGGTCCTGGCTGGAATCAGGACATGTATCCCAATTCTTTGACTCTTCTGTCAAGAAAGGACAGCGTGTATCTTGAGTTGTGTATGGTTCAGATCCACAATATGCAGGCTAAACTGAAATCTTATGCTGAGTACTTACAAACTTTCAAAATTTCATGGCTTGTCAGAGATTCATGTCATGCAGGAACTGGCATGTTGGAACCTCTGCATGTATAGTGAATCTGTTATCTTGCTTTAACAGCTGTATGTTGTCAGTATGGGCCAGGCCTTCTGGAGAAACTTCTTATTGTGGCTTTCATCTTATTTTGAAGTGACTAATGCCCTGGAAAAAGTTGTCTGTACCTCTACATCCTGCTAATTGATTCCAGTGTTTTCTTTAAAGAACTTCTGAGCTTTCTGGTGTGCTTCTTGCAAATTCTATAAAACTGTTACCAGGTTGTTGTGGGTAACCCAAAAAGTTATTGTATTCCATATCTACCTTTGCCAAAAAAATTGTTACTCTTTCTTAAAGACCCAGTGCTGCAGCCAGAACTGGAATCTCCAGGCGTGGAGGAGAGGGAGCATTGCAGCAGTCCCTTTTTAAGTCAGAGCCTGGAAGGAGCAAGCTTTCTCTCTCCTGGCAGCATTTGCTGAAGCCAGAGGCTCCACTTTGGAGAGGGGCTTGCAACAGTAGCAACTTGGAAAAACTGCATTTTGCAATCAAAAACTGTTTCGGAGTGAACTTTTCAAACCCTTTCAGCAGCTCACCTGTGGCTGGGCCACCCTGTATTGGTGCTGACAGACTGGTTCTTCTCCCTGCCAACACATACAGATCAGAGGACAGCAGCAACAACACCAGCGGAGTCCAGCTGGTGGCTGGAGGATGCAGTGGGTGGCAGCACTGACCCCATATGCCCTGGCAAGTCTTCATCTTCCACTGGAACTGCTCTGTAAGTTCCTACCTTCTTGGGAGGATTTTTTTTGGCCACCATCTTTTTCCCTTTGTCTCCTGGACCACATGGTCGACTGGAGAGAGCCATCTTGGGGGAGAGAGTTTACACCATTTTCCATTTGTCTTTCAAGCCATGGGGGCAACTGTGGGGACCACCATCTTGAAAGGGAGGGGTATTCTGCAATTTCAGGTGTCTCTTTGTTTTCAGGGAGTTTGTGAGATTTAGAAATTTTGTATCTAGTGATTATTCGCTGTTATTTTTTGCCTGTTGCTGTTTTGCTTGTTAGTAAACTGTTATTTTTTTCACTCATATTTCATTTCTCCTTATTGGTGAAAAAGGATTGGTTGAAACTAAGGGGAGGTAACTAGTTTTAGAGTTTCCACCTCTTTAAATTATCTTAAACCAAGACATAGGTTTATTTGCTGCTTAGGTATAATCAGGGAATTCTACTAGATATATATTTTTCATTACCAAAAATATCTGATTTTTATTTTTCATTCATTTAATGGATGTTTGTTTAGATATGTGTACTACCTTTGCTATCCTCTGTTTCTCTGACAAAAATAGCTTTAATTAGGCTACCTATTTTGTAGCACTTTTTTGGTACCCTATAGTTATTTTGCATCTTATTATATTTTGTCCTACCTCAGCTCTTACTGGTTGATGCCACATTTGGCATTGCTAGACTACAACATAGTGGGGGGAAAATATCTAATATTCTCAAGAGAAATTAGTTCTTTATTTCTGTTTTTACCATTTAGCTTCTCATCCTGGCTAATGCTTGGATTAATTCCTTGGTAATCCATGTACACCCATAGTTTTGGCTGAATTCCTGCCTCATCAAATAACTAGACTTACACTTATTTTTGTTCCTGGGTGTTTGCCATTTTAGGTATACTTTTAGCTTTCTAAACTATTTTTACCTATTAAAAATTAGACTTTCCATTGCTTTCAGAAGGGTTCACTTCCTATTTGGCTACTTCTTCAAACAACAGTTCAACAGTTTAAGCCATCTCCTAAATATCTCTTAAGAATAGTCATAAATAGCTGTTTTCCTGTGCCATAGAAATGTGTGTAATTCATATAGCTTTTTAATTGAAGATCTCATTTGCTATACTGAAACTGATAAATATGTGTCTGCTATTAAGTTGCATGGAAACCTAGCTATAAAATAAGGTTTAGAAAAGAAGTAATGGAATTTCCTGGTACAGGTTCTGATATTTCTGATATACTGTGTGAATAAATAATGTTTTCATTCTTCCTTGACAGCTAATTAGTAGGCTAATGAAATATCACACAATATAAAACAAATTTGGATTCTTTCTGTATATTTTATTACTTTAACCCCAAAATCTAAAAGTCTTTAGTTGTTCTTATATATCACACAGTGTAGATCTTAGAGAGCTTGAGAGAAAATGCATTGAAGTAGTTTGTAATGGAATGTAATTACCTTTTTCAATCCTGATATCTTTCACATTAGTTTGGAAGTTTAGCTTCTAATAGTTCTTTATGCTTAGTTATGTTGATTTGGCATGGCCTGGTCTTTTGATAGCAGGGGAGGGCCGCAGAAGCGGCTTCTGTAAGAAGCTGCTAGGAGCTTCCACCATGCCCAACAGAGCCAATCTCTGATGGCTCTGAAGATGGACATGCTTCTGGCCCAATTAGAGAGGTTGGTAACGCCTCTGTAATGACCTGTTTAAGAAGAAAATCAAAACAGTGCAATGCACAGTTTTTTCCAGAGGTGGCAAGGCACCGCCACTGGGGTCATCCTGGCGCAGTGTGCGGCTATGCGCTGTGGCTGCCACCATCTTGGTGCAGCCTGCGGCTAACCTTGCCTGCCTGGCTGCCCCTAGCCAGCCACTCTGCGGGCAGAAGGGCAGGGGTGGCAGCAACTCCTTCCCAGTATCTGGCATGAAGAGGGGCGTTAAATGGTGCTGTGGTGGTTTGACAGGAAATGTGTTTTTTGGGATGCTGTGTTTTTGGCCAATGGATATTCAGGCTTTAATATTGGCATTTAACCTGGCCATTTAGGACATGGGTCCGCCTCTGAGAACACAGGGTTAAAAGCAGAGCTCTCCCCTGGGAGGGTCCTTTTGGGTTTCCGGCAGGAAAGAGTTCGGGTCTCTCCCCCGGCCTAGCTGCTAGCTGGGCAGGGGGAGGGGAAAAGCCATGTGGCCGGGAGAGGTAGGCCTGACCCCGGGGGTGGAAGGGTGGAAGAGAGAAAGAGAGACACCGGGAGCCATCGGGCAGCCCTCCCTGAGAGACACAGAGAGAGAGAGAGAGAGCCGCTGCCTGGGACTGTAACCTTGAAGCTTGATAAACATGGGCCTGTGCCGGCAGCACGGCTGGGAAGGAGAAGAAGGGGGGGTTCAGCCAGCCACTTGTAGGAGCTTTTAACCCCTTTTTGGAGAATGAGAACTTTACAGATTATTAACCTTTCCTAGAAGATAGAGTGGAAGATGAGGAAGGAAATGTGCAAGTGTGAGAGAGGTCTGGGCGAGCGAGAGATAGTAGAAGAGTAGAGAAGAATCCTAGTGGGAAGAGATGATGGAGTGGCTTTTGCTGGACTCTTTTTGTATAGCCATGGACAGAACCATGTTCCTTGTGACACAGAGACTGCATTCTAGGGGGAGGCAATGGCCACAGAACCAAGAGGGTTCAGTGTTGGTGCCCCTCGGCCCCAGGGGGTGAAAAAATATGGGGGGGACAGGTGTCCCAAAGGAGAGATTGTGGGGACAGGTGTCCCAAAGGAGAGACTGTGCCTTTTTTGGATCAGGACAGAGCATCCTTAAAAAGACAACCCTAGAAGCAGCTCTGGTCCATGTTCAGTGGTGAGAGCACTGGACATGAAAAGGAAGAGGTCACAACGGCAGATGTACTCCGGGCGGTGCCACGAGTGACACAGAAGCACACGAGGCTTCAACTGTGTTTCCAGGGGAAGCCCATGGTACAAGAAGGACTCCTCTCCTCTTGATGAACTGAGGATTGATTGTCTAAAAGGTGGTGCTGGACCGGGAGTTGGTGATTTGAGGAATAGGTGTATTGTGTTGGGAATTTGATGGGGGGAGGAGGAAATGTATTTGTAAGGTTTTCATTTTCCCTGTGTGTGTGTTCCTTTTTATTTGTAGTTGTAGTGTAGTTAATAAAGTTTTGTTTTCTTTCTTCCCTAAGTAGGAGCCTGCTTTGCTTATTCCTGGTCACATCTCACAGCAGCTACCAGGGAGAGGGTATCTTCATGGGGGCATTGGCATTGTGGAAGTGTCAAACCATGACAGGTGCCAGCATCATGGCGGCCACCACTGCTCATGCAGTGGCAGTGGAGCCACCTGGCCGGCGGTGGAAACATGCCGAGCTACTCCCTGATGAGGAACCTAGATGAAATCAAACTCTCAGCATTGTGAAATTCTGCAAGAATCTTTGAATTGTTGGAACTTGCTGGCAATGGTACCTACAGGCAGCAATTTTTCTTCTAGTCAGTGAAGAGAAGGAAGTGAGGACATGTGAGGGAGAACACATGGCGGCACCAAGGTCAGTGGAAAAAGAGGGGGAGGAAATGCTCCAAGTGCTGGTGTGGTAATCACATATCCTCTGAACAGAGAGAGACATAGCTCTCTCCCAGGATTTTCCTGGGAAGCTGTGAGAAAGCTCAGAGAAAAGAATGAGAAACAATTCTTATCTCCACTTGCTGCACCTGTTGGTATGCACATGTGGAATGTGTTATGGAGACTAGTTTACCAAAGGGTGAGTTCTTAATTGGACACTGGTGATGGTGTTTTGGATTCATTGACCAATTGGATCCACGTGTGTGTTGTGACTGTCTGGCAAGGGCGATGGGTTTTTCTGAATAGTATAGTATAGTATAGTGTAGTAACAATAAAGCAATTGATCAGCCTTCTGTAATCATGGAGTCAATGCTCATTATTCCTCGGCGGGGACTGCTACTACAATAGGCTGGAGCTGAGATTCCTCTGCAGGCCATGATGAAGACCATAGTGAAACAAGCTCTCCCCCTGCAGCAGTCCATGAAGTCCACGGGGGATGCAGAGATCCACTCGTAGCTCATAGGAGAAGCACTTGCACCAGGGCAGGTGGATGCCAAAGAAAGCTGTGATCCAGTGGGAGACCTGAATGGAGATAGAGGGCCCCTGCTTCCAGACATAGAGAAAGAGGGCCCTTGCTTCCAAACTTGAGCAGTCTATCTTTAGAGGACTGCACCCCGTGGACGAGGGATCCATGCTGCATCAGTTTTGAGAGGACTGTTTGCCTGTGAGAGGGACTCACATTGCAGCAGTTTTGGGCAGACTGCTGCTTGTGAGATTAGAGCCACACTGGAGAAGTTCATGGAGAACTGTCTCACGTGGGAGGGACCCCACCGCATAGCAAAGACTCCTCTCCCTGAACAAACAGAAGATCTCGAGTGGCGAACTGACCAAAACCCCCACACCCTGTCTCTCTGTGCTGTTGGTGGGAAGGAGGGGTTGGAGGAAAAAAGGTGTTTTTAAGGGCTTATTTTACTTCTCATTATCCTCCTCTAACTCTGCTAATAATGCATTTACTTTATATCTTTAAATTTGAACCTGTTTTGCTCTTAGAGTGTTTTCTCCCAGTCCTCATCTCAACTCATGAGCCCTTCATTAATTTTATTTTCCCCTCTTCTCTGCCCAGCTGAACGGCTTTCATGGAGGCCTGGCATTTGGCCAGCATCAAACCACAACATTAGTTTACCACTCAGTCTATTTACCTTAATCTGTGTTTAACAAATTTAGGGTTTGGGCTACCATCTCATCATATTTCTATCTGAAGCTTTGTATACTATAAAAAATGTTCCACTATTCCAATTCTGAAATGTATTCCAGAATGAACTCAGTTAAAACAAGTATTTGTGAGCCATGCCTACTTAGTCATTTTACTGGAGAGCAAGGTTATCTGGTAACGGTGTAATCTGGTAATCTGTAGTGTGGGAACCAAATGTAACACATTGTAAACCAGTTTAATCTCCTGTTTTAATTAAATGTAATGCTGTCATCCTATGCTACCATTGCAATTTTTTTCGATATATATGTATAAGCAGGCAGTTTCTTTATCATATTTAAAACTACCCATATAAGGGGACCAGAATGTATCTGCTTCCCAGGTAACTTATTTTCTCTTGTATTTTAAACAAAAGGAATTAAAAATGTTGCATATAATCTGAAGATAAACAGGACATAAATCCAAGTATTGAAATTGGTGAGGAGGAAAGTTTAGGAAGCTTGAATTTAGTTTTTGGCTGTAAGTTTATGAGAATTGTATGTTTAAGAGTTTAAAGTTTCTTAGTTTCCTATCACAGTTTGAAGTGACTTTTAAAATTTTTGTTACTCTTCTTTTTGAGTTTCCATAGGCAGATATTCATTATTTAAAGCAGCTATTTAATTTTTTAATTCTGAACGCCTTTAAATGGTGGATGTAGTATCCTTTAATTTAGGAAGGGGGGAAAGCTTTGTATTTCACATTCGTTAGTACAACAGGATGTAGCTCTACTGATGGTAATGAAAATGAGAGGGAGAGAGGACCAAAACGCAAGAGAAAGAAGTGGTGCACAATACAATTGCTCACCAACTGCTAATCTATGCCCAGCCTGTCCCTGAGCAGTGCTCAATGACTCCTGGCCAACTCCCCCCAGTTACTACACTGAGCATGATGTTCTATGGTATGGAATATCCCTTTGGCTAGTTCAGATCAGCTGTCCTGGAGATGCTCCCTCCCAGATTCTTGTATACTTGCTTGCTGATGGAGCATGGGAAACTGAAAAGTCCTTGACTTAGGGTAAGCACTACTTATCAACAAACAAAGCATAAATGTGTTATCAACATTATTCCCATACTGAATCCAGAGCACAGCACTGTACCAGCTACTAAAGAGAAAATAAACTCTATCCCAGCTAAAACCTGGACAATATTTTCTTTATTTAATTTGATTTTTAATGTTTAAGAAACATGAAGAAACACAGTTTATTTAACTTTTCATCTCCCTTTTTCAGATATAGATTCAACATCACACCCTAAATATAAGGACATGTGAAGCTGACAGTAGGGTTAAATTTGTCAAATTAGAGCTATTCCTTTTGATTTTGTACTTTGCTAATTACAGGAGGATCATGTATGTTCATTTTCAGATGTCTTAATTACTAGCTTGACCGAAAATGCTTAAATGACTAAAATCTTATTTGGTCTTAAATCTGCATCCCTTGGTGTATTGGATGTAAATGGCAAGGGGGACAGAGCATAGGGGTGTGGCCTCTGTGGGAAGAGATCAGAGACTGACCTGTGCTGGACATAGCTGGCTTGGCAATGGACCCAACACAAACCAAACCTGAGCCCGTCAGCAAATTTGTGGCACCTCTATGAAAACATATTGAAGGAAGTGTGGAAAACACTGAACAGAGAGAGGAGGAAGTATCAAAAGGCGTGAGAAAAAACAGAGGCAACATCAAGATCAGAGAAAGGAGAAGGAGGAGGCGCTTCATGGTATTGGAATAGATATTCCCTGCAGCCTGCGGAGGATCCATTACAGAGTAGATGGATATTCTTAAAGAAACTGCTGTCTGTACAGAACCCACAACAGAGCAGAGGGAAAGTGTGAGAATGAAGAAGTAGTAGAGAGGAACCATTATCATAGAATTGTTAAGGTTGGAAAAAGCCTCCAAGATCATCAAGTACAACTGTCACCCTAGCACCATCAGTTCACCATTAAACCATGTCCTCAAGTGCCATATCCACATGTTTTTTGAACATTTTCAGGGATGGTGATGCAACCACTTCACTGGGCAGCATGTTCCAACATTTGACAACCCTTTCTGTGAATAAATTTTTTCCTAATATCCAGTCTAAACCTCCCTTGGTGCAACTTGAAGCCATCTCCTCTCATCCTGTCACTTGTTCCCTGGGAGAAGACACTGACACCCACTTCACTGCAACCTCCTTTCAGGTGGAGAGCAATAAGGTCTCCCCTGAGCCTACCTTTTCCCAGGCTAAACAGCCTCCAGTTCCCTCAGCCGCTCCTCACAAGTCTTGTGTTTCAGGTCCTTCTCCAGCTTCATTGCTCTTCTTTGGACACCCTCTAGCACCTCAATGTCTTTCTTGTAGTGAGGGGCCCAAAACTAAACACAGGATTCAAGGTATGGCCTTACCAATACCTAGTACATGGGGACAATCACTTCCCTGGCCCTGCTGGCCACACTATTCCTGATACAGGCCAGGATGCCATTGGCCTTCTTTGGCCACTTGGGCACACACTGGCTCATGTTAAGACAGCTGTCAACCAGTACCCCCAAGTCTTTTCCTGGTGGGCAGCTTTCCAGCCAGTCTTTCCCCAGCCTGTAGTGCTGCATAGGGTTGTTAGTGAAGACTAACCCACCACACTTGGTCAGTGTTAATTATTGGGGTGGTTTTGCATGGGAGGCATTCATGGAAGTGATGCAAAGCTTCCAACAGACCTCTGTGAAAAACACATGCTAAAGATGAAAGAACCCGGGAACTTTCTTTTCTAGACGGTAAAGAGGAAACAGGGGTTGGGCCTGGTGGCCACTGCCACAAGCCAGGGCCCCTTCCTGGGGCACCCACACCCCCCGCCCCCCCGCCCCCCTTCCCCCCCTCCTTCCCCCCCATCATCAGCTGCTGGGCAGGGTAGGAGGCCTCGGAGCCAATGCCGGGATGGGCCGTGGCCCAGCCGGGTCCGCTGCCCAGCCTTGGGCTGGGGCCAGCTTAGCCAAGCTTCTACCACCATGGAGATTAACCCACAACCACCAGGCAGGGGAGAGGAGAAGCCATCAGCCCCCCAGCCGCAGTTCCTGCTGCAAGCTACTGAGACAGGCTGGGGTAAGGTGATCATCTGCAGGCCCCAGGTGAGATATTAACTCCTTCACTGCTTCAATCCTCCCTTGAGTGAGAGAAGGAACAAAAATGCAGGCAATGTAGAAGAGCAACATGAAGACACTGAGGTCAGTGGAGAAGAAGTCAAGTCCCAGATGGGAGGGATGAGGAGGTGCATTTAGTTTTAGGCTGAAATCCTCTTGTAAAGATATGGAGAAGGACTCTTTTTCCCTATATGCATGAAGGTATGGGGAGATGAAAATGTTCCAATTGTAGATATCAAGCAAAGGCCTCCATGCTAAAGTAAGCAGATGTTAAAGTAGCTGTGATCCTATGAGAAGTTTGAACAGAGAAGGAGAGAAGAGTGATGAAGATCCTGTGCTCCCAGGATAAAGATTATTTCAGTATCGATTTCAGGTTTTTCACCATATAATTTTATAATATTTTAAAATTTTAGTACTCACTCAAAATATGTGCAGAAGTATACAAGAGCTTCAAGCTATCTACATAAGCATGTCTTTATGGTGAATTATAATTACTCACCTATTTCAAAACTACTTTTACCTTATCAGTACATCTGAGCTGCTATGTAATGTGTGGGTGACTTTTTTTTTATTATTACAGATACCAAAGATGATGACTAGAAAGATTAAGCTTTGGGACATTAATGCCCATATAACCTGTCATTTATGCAATGGATACCTGATTGATGCTACCACTGTAACAGAATGCTTACATACTTGTAAGTAGGAATATAATGCTGTGATTAAGCTAGAACTGTTGTTTTACTTGATGTGCTAGATGTTTTTAGTTGTTTATTGTGTATCAGCCAGAATAAAGCAAATGCTATGCACTTATAATTTTTCAAGAAAAATATATTGTTTTGTGAGAAAAATAAGAACAAACTTGAAACCATATATGGTAAATGGTGATGCATATCTTTAAGAATGTAGCTTTTCTGCTGAACATTAGAAGAAATGTGACATGCTTTACAGAGATGATATGATGTTTCAAATTTGCTAGAAATGTTTTTTCCACTACATCTGATTTCTAGATGCTGTTGATCAGCTTTAATGTATTTGCTTTTTTTGTTTCTCCTATAATCCCTTTTTAGTTCATTCTTGTGTCCCTTCTCCATGTGCTCCAAATCTGAAGTTCCTTAGTGTTCTGTTTGGGGTAAAGCATTTAGAACCCTAATCTATGTTATGAATAGATGTGGGGGTTTAGATAAGTCCCTGTCTTTTGCCCAGGCCTCCAGCAGCAGGTGGTAGCTTTATTGTGGAGGCCAGCACCTCATAAGCCACTCTCATTCACAAGTTCTTTAATAATGGTTGATTCGGTCTATTATAGAATGAATTATTTATTTAATAGACACAAAAGTAACAGACATAAGACTTAAACTACATACTACACAGGAATAAGGACAAAAAGAGACTACTAGTAAATAAGTAAATTAATAAATAAGTAAATAAGTAAATAAATAAGTAAATAGTAAGTAAATAAATACAGTTAAAGGTACCATTAATTTTAAAGCTAGCAAAGAAATAATATAACTTAGAATCCAATGTTTCCAACAAACCAATTTATCATGAAGTACACATCAAAATCCTTTCCCTCAATTCCCAGGAAAGTAACCACAAAATCTGCGTCCAAACTCTGGGGAGGTCTCACACCTGTTCAGGGTGTGTGTGTAGGAGGCTTCTACCTCCGTGATAATTCGTGTCCCTTTTGTAGTCTTTGTAAAACAGTGCCTCTCAGTCAAGAATTTTTCTTTTATCTCTTCCCACATCTGCTATCCAGACTAAGATGTTGATTCTTAGTTGGGGGCCTGAGCCCTTTTGGCACCAGAGATGAACCCTTGCTGGGTCTTTCACCCACATGGGCTATCTCTTTCATATGCACCAACCATCTGTAGTAGAGAGGGGGAGGACATGTCCTGCCACAGTCTAACCTTTTACTTTGCTTTGTCCCAAATTCTGTAATGCTGCCATTAACTATTAAAATTTATCTTGCTGGAGGGTCACTTTTTCGTTTTTCTAAAATGTATTTATTTATGCCTTTGCAACCCTGAAACATGCACTGCAAGCAAGTTTGCCCAGTTCATGAACTCCATGCCATTTCTGAGGAATGCATTTTTAGAGCAAACCTATGGGGTGTCTTGTGTAGTGTTCCTTATTAGAAATTTATGTTTTCAGAAACTTTTCTTGCCTTTGGTTTCATTCTGAGTCTTATGGTATTAATTCTGAGGGGAGACATGGCTTCACATTATGGATGGAAGGGTGGGTAGCAGCTTTTTAAAGAACAGCTGTAGAATGTTTTCATTTATACCTTTTTAGCTTGTCTGTGACAAACTGAGCTGACCTGTGCTGAATTTAGTTTAGAAGGGGCTGGTATCTCCGTATTCAAAACTGGAGGCTCTAATGATGACAAGTGAGAAATTAGTGATTTTAGAAGATCAGTTTGGTTCTTCTGTTTACTTGTTTCAAACAGGTTATGGCCTCACCCTTGCAACTGGATCTGGTAGCATATACTACTGGAGCAGACTGTAATGCAAGATCTGGGCTTAGGGGGCAAAATTAGTAGGATAGGCCCAATAATAATCTCTATAGCAACAGTAATTTAATCTTAAATATGTAAATACAGTATGTAAGCAAAGCAAATATAAGTACTTTTTTTGCTTTAACTGGTATTTATTCAAGCATACCATCATGTCTGAGAGACAGATGGCACTACAGCTATAGTTCTCTCATCTTATTCCATAAGGACTGTTGTAAGACTACCTAAGATTAAAGGAATTACTGTTGAGAGAAAATATGTTTAACCTTTCTTGATAATAAAAAGAATATATATCATTTTGGTAGCTTGAGCTTTTTTAATTTCTGAAATTTGAGCTGGAATTCATTTAGAACTTTGAGTCAGGAAAACAATACTGCAATGTAGTGGAAAAACAGTAGTACGGGTTGAAATGACAGAATTGTTTTTATTTGAATCAAATATTGTGAGGTTTTATAGATGTCGCCGATGAGCAAGAAATGACACAGATTCACCAGAAGGCTGGTTTGCACAACAACAACTTTAATACAGAAAACTCTCCTCTTTTATAGACAGCTTCGACACATTCTACTTGATTGGCTAATTAACAAAAACATCTTTCTCACAAACAGTCCTTGAGAAGAACAGAAAAACAGAGTAGGAAAACACCACCTGCAGGTTGTTTATACTAACAAGTTATCATCGTTTCTCTACAACTCCCGAAAAAGTCTCACAAGTCCACTGTGAGAAAACGAATCTCGTTTTCTCGCTCTCTGACCAGGCTGTCACATCCTCATATATAGACTTAGAAACAGTTCCAAAAGTATGTGCTATGTAGCATTCATTTTAAGAGTTTTTATCTGTATACTAAAAACCTATACTAATTAAATTTTTTGATTAAAGCCTATTTGTAGTGCATTTTGTGAAAGTGAAAAGTTGAATTGCATTTGAATAATATGATTCAAAGCAATGGACTTGAGGAAAAAGAAGTTATTCTTTTGCCAAATGCTTATTATCATAACACATTTTTCTTCTATGTGCATCCATGATAAAAATAAAAATGGCTACATATTTTAATGGCATGCAGAGTCTGTAACATCCTTTGTGAAAGCTGAAAAGAACAAGTACATATGCTACCGACCTATTTGAAATACTGTTCTAGTA
Organism: Agelaius tricolor; assembly: GCF_023055355.1. NCBI lineage: Eukaryota > Metazoa > Chordata > Aves > Passeriformes > Icteridae > Agelaius > Agelaius tricolor. The sequence continues at coordinate 14,683,952 of NW_027269281.1, forward strand.
GCTTTGGGAATGGAACTCTGTTCCAAATTTAAACATGATTTGTTAGGAAGACTCTAACTAGATATAATTGTCTTAACATAGCTACAATACATCACTTTTCAGAATTAAGAACAGAAATTAAGAATGTTCATTAAAATGTTCTCTTCTCCAGGTTGAACAACCCCAACTCTCTTAGACTTTCTCTATAGGAGAGGAATTCCAGCCCTCTGACCATTTTCATGGCCTTCCTCTGGACCTGCACTAATAGTTCCATGTTTTTCTTGTGTTGGAGATCCCAGAGCTGGACACAGTATTCCAGGTGGGGTCTCTCAAGAGTGGAGTAGAGGAGGAGAATGACTTCCCTTGATCTGCTGGCCACACTTCTTTTCATTCAGCCCAGAATATGATTGGCTTTCTGAGCTGCAAGTACACATTGCTCATGTTCAATTTTTAATCCACCAGTATCCCCAAGTCTTTCTCAGCAGGGCTGTTCCCAATTCATCCATCCTCCAGTCTGTACTGATGTTGGGGGTTGCAACGACCCAGATGTGGGACCTGCACTTGGCCTTGTTGAACTTCATGAGGGTCACATGGGCCCACTCCTCAAGCCTTTCAAGATCCCTTTGGATGAAATTCCTTCACACTAGTTAATCAACTGCATCACTCAGGTTGGTGTCATCTGCAAACTTGCTGAGGGTGCACTCGGTCCCACTGGGTCCTGGCTCTACACTTCACCTGGCCCTATCCCTGAAGATTGTGAATCACACCTAGGCATGATCACTGCACCTCTGTGCAGTCAGTCCATATTTTGTACATAGAGGGCATCCTCCCTACCCCTCCTTCCTTGCCTGTGCCTTCTGAACAGTTTATAGCCATCAATTGCAGTGCGATTCATCAAATGTCTGTGATAGTGATTTGATCATAGCTTTCTAGCTGGACAGTGATTTCCAGCTCCTTTACTTTCTTACCCATGCTCCATGCAGTGGTATAGAGGCACTTCAGCTAAGCTACCTACCTTGTCACCTTTTTAGACGAACACGCCCTAATCCTTTCAGGCTTTTCATAGGTTTTTCTCTGTTGGTTCCTAATACATCATCAGCTCCTGGCTCTTGTCTGGTGCTCAGAACTCCATCCGTTTCCCCTGCTAAATCTAGGTTAAAGCCCTCTTTATAAGTCTGGCCAGCCTGTCGGCGAAGACCCTCTTGCCCTCCTTGGTTGGATGAATCCCATTAGCTCCCAACAGATCGAGCTTCTCAAAGGTAGATCTACATTCATAGAAACCAAAACCCTGAGTATGGTACTAGCCACACAGACAGGCATTCACCTGTTCATTTTGGCTCCTCCTTCCTGAACCCCTTACTCTGAGAGAATAGAGGAGACTGCCACCTGTGCTCCATATCCTTTTAACATTGTTCCAAGTTGCATATACTCTCTTTTAATGGTTCTAATTTGCCTCATTGCAGTATCGTTGGAGCCTACATGGAATAATAGGAGTGCAACGCCATGTATGGATCTCCCGCTCACATTCCTGAATACTGTGCTGCCTGTCAAGCTCCTTTTGTAACATAGCTTGAGTTCTTCTAGATGGGCATGCTTGCAGCTATGACATCCACTGCTGCCTTCAGGTGCCACGGGGACCTCCAAGTACTGCAGCTCCATGCAACCTCAGCTCTGGACAGCTATTTCAGTCCTTGCCAGGTCTGTTAGTGTTTCAGTCTCAGCCTTGCAGTTGTCGCAGGTGGGGACCATTTTCTTTCTGCAGGCTACTGTCTCGTAGTTCTCAGAAAAAAAATGCCCCCACTTCTGTTGTGTCTGTATAAGTTGGACTGTTCTGTTCCCCCTATCATGCAATGGTTCTGCCCTGGTTCTCCCTTCCCTCCCTTGTGCTGCCAGTTATCCCAACTCCTCCCCAGTTGCCTTGGAGATTAATGTACCCTTTCTCAAATCCCTCCCCAGTGCCCTGTCCGTCACTCGGTGCTCCCACCCTTCTCTAGAACTCTCTAGAAACTTCCAGCTAGAGCGTCAAGTGATTGGCTCAGGGGCCGGGGCCCCACCCTCAAGTTATCCCCATTGGGGTTTTCTCTAAGTCAATCTTTTGTATCCCACTCCCCTCTGAAACCCTATTCGTCCAAGGACTGACTCCTCCCCTGTGTCCCTCCCTCCTTATAAGCTGTTGCAACCCCTCCCTTGGTCTCTTTGGTTGTCGGTTTCCTCTGGGACCCAATAAACCCGGATTCACCACAGCTGGAGAACGCTCTCTTATTTCTGCTGACTGTAGCCATAAGCCAAGCCACGTCCTACCACAAGGTAGCGCTGCTGTCATAGCACAGAGTGTTTGCCTTAGGTGCTGTCCCGAACCACGGAAATCGGGATAATGCCCCACTACTGCTAGTGGTGCTGGATAGCTAGCCCGCACGTCCGAGAAGGACAATCAATCTTTCTCCAGCTGGACCGCTTCACCCACTGATGCCACACTCTTGGTTGGCTGGGCCCCCTAGGGCCCAGTTATATGCATCTTCCTGGGGTTTGAATTGGCCATGGAGACCATCAGCAACATCCAGCCCTTACTCTTCTGTTGCAATGTGATGTAATAGCCTGTTTCAGCTATCCCAGTTCCTTCCCCAGGTGTGCCAACAACCTCTCCCTTCCCCTCCCTTGCCCCCTTGCTGAGAGCTGTCTGTCAATCTTGGCATTCCAGCAAGGGCATCGTGTGATTGGCAGAGTTCAAAAGATGCCTCTCAGCCTTGGGGACATTGGGCCATCCAGGTGTCATTTGTCCCCTGAGACTTCCCCCCCTTACCTGGTTGGTGGGATCCCTACCCCTTCCCTCCCCCTCTCCCTGGGGTTAAAAGACACTGCAACCACACGGTTCCTTTGTTCTGTTGGAGCTGTTGATGCATTCAGAGGCCTGTGTGCCAGGAATAAAGCTCTGGATCGAAACCCTCCAGCAGAACCCGACTCCTTTTTCCTTCACCTCGCCTTGAATCCTTTCTGCCAGAGGTAAACCTGAGCTCCTGCATGCCTGGACTTGTCCCAAGCGCCCAGCTGCAGCATCCAGCTAGCCAAAGGTGTCTCTGAGGTGAAACCACCTCAGCTGCCACCCTTGGTCAAGCAGCAAGGTCCAGACGAGCCCAGGCACGTTCCATCCAGCAATATTGGTATTTAATTCCAATATTTCCCTCTTGCAAGACCTGTCTGTCACCTGCCAGCCAGTCTCTCCACAGACACAGCAAAAGGGATTCAGAGACCCACTCAGATACTGCCAGTGACCTCACAGGTTTCTTCAAACTATGTATTGGTTTATTTTTTATAATTAATAATGTTCTTGTTATTAGTTTGTAGAAGCTGCTTGGTGAAGTATTTGGAGGAAAACAACACCTGTCCAACATGTCAGATTGTTATACACCAGAGCCACCCATTACAGTATATCAGGTAAGTGTGGGGTATGAAAGGAATAGCACAACTAGTTACTCTCTGGGCTGTACAAACTTCTCAAATTCAGCAGACTTTCTCTCTACATTTTTTTATTTGCTTATAAATATTTTAAATATCTATAAAGAAGTTTGTTTAGAAGATAGAAGATTCATATAAAAGAGGTAAGGTATTGAATTCTGCTGTGAATTTGCAAGTTTTTTGAAACAAATCCTTTTCTCTTGAATCAGACAAACACTAGACTTTATTGTTTGATTCCTGAGTGAAGTATAATGAGATTTAGTCTCTTCCTGTTTTGCATACCTGGATCATAGAAGTTGCATATATGGAACATCAACATGAATTACACTTGTAGTAAATCTTCCGAACAATGACTGTCAATTGGACAGTGGTTTTCAGTGACTGGGGGGGTGTGTTCAAAGACGTTGCAAATATACAGCATTATTGTTGATTTAGTCTTTCAAAGAACTGTTTACTTCATAGATCCAGATAAGGAAGTTGGTAGCAGAAAAGTTAGAGTAGTGGCTTCAACATCTTGAATGAAAGACTTTCTGAAAGATTTGTACCTACTTCTTTCCATTCCCATACAGGGCTCCCTTACTCTGTGACCTATAATGAATGGGGTATTAAATCATAAGTTCCTTATTTTTCAGTGTATTTTCTGTTTATTTGTACACTACCTTTCTTTTTCTTCAACAGCTTCCTCTCATTTTAAAAATTTCAAAGGTATCAGTCAAATATTTATACCACCTGACTTGGCTGCATCTGCATGAGAGATTTGTACCATAGCAACTTTCACTGATAGAAATGTATTGAGACAGTGTGGTTACAATAGCTGCTGTAAGATGTGTACTCTTGTCTACCTCTGTGCAAAGTTTCTTTTCATTTGTGGCACTGCTTCAAGTGTGTATGTCTCAGTTCTAGTTCAACTTTTGAAGAAGTGGCTATAGAAAATGAATTTGATTCCTTCACCACTTTCACTGAGAATTGTGCATGTCCTATAAAAGCTTTCTAAATTTCTGCTCAAAACTTAGTCTCCTTCAGGAGTCAGAAATAAGACAGGTTTTTCTTATACCTTCTGAGAATGTTGTAGAAATTGTACTAGAATGTATTTTAAAAGATGACAAACAGTAATGACAAAGCCATACCAGTAGACAAGAAGAAACAAATGGCACTTAAGACAACACGGTTGTCTTCTGTAAAGTTACCGGAATACATCCATGTGTTGCAGTATATGTCACAGCACATGCTACAGTTGAGACAGCCACAATACACAGAGTATTATTATACAATTTCAGAAGGCTTCAAGCATCTACCCATACAAAGTAACACAATATCACACCAGAAGGCTACAAGCACTTCTTGTTCTTTGCCCAACCTTTTATACCCCTCATTGTTCATGCATTGCACTTGTGTACCTTCTGTTCCCTTTTGTGATTGGTCAGTACACCTTGGCACTTCATGTCTCATTGCTTTCAATACCGTTCACCTGCTTTTCACAGTTGTAGCCCATTAAGGATGAGGCTCAGCCACAGCCCCACTCACAATTACCACAAACTATGTACCTACATCCATGTATTGGTTCAGAAGCCTGTTTTCAATGCAAAGAGAGGCCTGGAAGCATATCCTCAAATTGAGTAGTTAGAAATGGATGACAGTTATTTGTGAATATGGAATGCACAATACTATGTCCTTTTAAAAATTGATCCCTTTCTTCAGTTTAAGTTCTTTGCTTTGCTGCTTTGAAAAATGAAGATGCACTCCTAGAGAAGTATTTTCTTGAGCTAGTTGCAAAATACTGCCCCTTAAAGATCAGAGAGCCTTTTTCCAACCTGGTTTTGGAAGTCTGTGGTTTCTTCAATAGAGAATTAATAGGGAGGAACTTTGCATTATACCTTAGATAAAAGAATCTGGGATCTAATTCATCCCTATCCCTCTGGAGAATAGGTAAAACAAGCACATCTCATGTTTTATCATTAAGAATGCTGTTAAATTCTCACCTTAGCTCTCGTGCTGATGGCTAAAAGCATTCATTTAGATTTAAATGTTTTTGGAGATATTCCTGCATTTTGTAAATGACCTTTAAAAATCCTAACCAGAGAGTCAAAGCTGGATTTTGGTATTATAAACTCTTCTGGGTTTAATGTCCTTGTAGCAGCTGAGGCTGACATTTTTGCCTGTACTGGATTTTATTTATTGTTTGTAAGTCAAGGTAATGTTCTGGTCCTTTCAGGCAATGACTTATTTTAGAGTAATACAGGAAATGGAAACTTAAACTTTGGTTGAAAACATGAGTGTTAAGAATCTTAAACAGTCTTCCTTGCCCACCATTTCCTTCCTTATGTGCTGGATCAGTCTTTTTTGTTCCACTGGTGGTTTGATCCTTGGCTGGATGCCAGGTGTCCACCAAAGCTGTTCTATCATTCCCTTCCTCTACCAGACTGGGGAGAGAAAATATAACAAAAGGCTCATGAGTTAAGGGCAAGGAGATCACCCACTGATTACAGGGGCAAAACAGACTTGACTAAGGGAAATTAGTTTAATTTATTACTAATCAAAATTAGAGTGAAAAGTAAAACAAATCTTAAAAACACCTTCCCCCCCCCCACTCCTCCCTCCTTTCTGTGTTCAACTTTATTCCTGATTCTCCACCTCATCCACCTCAGCAGCACAGGAAAGCAGGGAATGGGGGTTATGATCAGTTCATCATAGGTTGTTTCTGTTGCTCCTCGGGAAGAGGAGTCCTTCCCCTGCTCCTGCATGGGGGCCCCTCCCACGGGAGACAGTCCTCCACAAACTTCTCCAATGTGAGTCCTTCCCACAGGCTACAGATCTTCACAAACTGCTCCAGTGTGGATCCCTTTCCATGGGGTACAGTCCTTCAGGCACAGCCTGCTTCAGTGTGGGTCCCCCAAAGGGTCACAAGTCCTACAAGGAAACCTTCTCTAGCGTGGGCTCCTCTCTCCACTGGTCCCTGCCAGGAATCTGCTCCAGCACAGGCTTCCCATGGGGTCGCAGCCTTCTTTTGGGCATCCACCTATCTGCTATGGCATGGCTCTCCTTCACAAGCTGCAGGTGGATCTCTGCTCCCTTGTGGACCTCCATAGGCCATAGCAGGACAGCCTACTTCACCATGGTCTTCACCATGAGCTGCAGGGGAATCTCAGCTCTGGTGCCTGGAGCACCTCCTGCCCCTCCTTCTTCACTGACTTTGGTGTCTGCATAGTTGTTCCTCTCACATATTCTCACTCCTCTCTGGCCACAATCTTCTGTGCAATAACTTTTTATCCTTTTTTAAAATGTTATCACAGAGGCATCACTACCATCTCTGATTGGCTCAGCCTTGCAGCAGCATGTCTGCCCTGGAGATGGCTGACATTAGCTCTGCTGGACATGGGGGAAGCTTACAGCAGCTTCTAAGTGAAGCCACCCCTGTAGCCCCCCCCTGCTACCAGAACCTTGCCAGGCAAACCAAATACATTCTACCCCTTCCCTCTGTGAATCACATATTTAAGAATTATCATTAAGATCTACATTTATAAACACAATCCTCACTCATGTCAGCAAAACAACAAAAAAAAATTACCCACACCAAAATCAAAATAACATTATCACAGCACTGAATGAGAGTGGACAATTTACACAGTCCACCTCTTTTCCCTTCACCCCAATCACAACAACAGCAAATCATTCCACTGTCCAGCATTTTTTACTCTGTGTTTTACCCGTTACCCCTCCTAGTTACTGTCCTTATATCCATTTCCTCATGATCCTGGGTTTTGGCACCAGGGGTCCACCCTTTTTAGCTAGATGAGATTCTGAGCTATATGATGTTGGTCTTGGGTAAAATACTGGATTATAAGAGCTATCTTGTTTTAAGACAATTTAGGTGGGCAGACACTTCATAATGAGTTACCTCCCATTTTAGTTTTAACCACTCCCTTTTAACCAATAAGGAGAGACGAATGTAAGAAGATATAAGTGAAAAAAGTAACAGTTTACTAAAAAAATTAAACAGCAACAGGCAGAAGAACCCAGTGATAATCACTAGTTAAAAAGTTGCTGAATCTCACGGACTCCCTGGGAACAAGGAGAAACAAAAATGGCAGACAAATATGGCACCTTCCGCAGACAACCTCGTATGGAGACACAAAGGGAAAATGACAGGCAAACCCTCTTCCACCAATAAAGAGAAATAAAATACAAGTATATATAAATGAAAAAAATAACAGTTTACTAACAAGCAAAACTGTAACAGGCAATTAATAACAGTAAATAATTGCTAGATATAAAATTGCTAAATCTCATTAACTCCCCAAGAACAAAGAGACACCCAGAATGGTGCAAATACCCTTTCCAAGATGGCGCCCACCACAGGTGACTGCGTGTAGGGAGGCAAGGGGAAAATGGCATCTGACCCTTCTCCCAAGATGGCAGCCTTCGCAGGTTACTGTATGGTCTGGGAGAAAAAGGAAAAGGATGACGGCAAAGCCTCTGAGGAAGGTACCAGCTTACAAAGCAGTTGTAGTGGCAGATGAGAATTGCCAGCACGTGTGGGGTCAATACTGCCACCCACCACTTCCTCCTGCCACCTGGGTGCTAGACTCCACCAGTGTTGGTGCTGTGTTCCTCTGCACTGCGCGTGTGTTGGGAGGGGGAAACCGGTCTGTTGGCACCAACACAGGGTGACCCAGCCCCAGGGACCATCTTGCTTTGCAAAGTTCCCTCCAAAAGAGTTTTTGGTTGTGAAATGCAGTTTTTCCAAGTGGCTACCATTGCAAGCCTAGAAAAAAAAAAAACAACTGCCCAAAACAACATGCTCCAAAGTGGAGTCTCCACCTTCAGTGAATGCTGCCAGGACAGAGAGAGAGCTCCCTGCTTCAAGGCTCTGACATAAAAAGGGCAATGCCCTCCCTTCCTCTCCAGTTTCATTTTCTGGCTGCAGGGTCTTAAAGCAACTATAACAAATTTTGGGCACAGATATATATGGAATACAATAACATTTTGGGCTACCCATGACAATCCAGCAGTGAAGACAGTGTATCATCTCTCACTTTCTGGTAGCTGGTTATATGGTGGTGCTTCCTCAGCATGTGTCACCCGCTCCTATTCCTCTTCTGATGATAATCCAAAATTCTCACCTACAGGACAGTTTGTGATGATTTCCAAGATCGCAGGATGATTTGGATTTCTTATTTGAGCTCACTGTGCAATGAGAGCAATCCACTTACTCCACATCACATCAGCAGCATGATGTGTTGCAAGGACTTTCCCTTTGACCATCCAGCCCAGCATTGGTAGTCAGGGTGCTAGAAGGAGCTGTACTTCAGTGCCAATCACTTCTGAGGCAGTTCAAACCCCTTCATAAGCTGCTACGATCTCTTTTTCAGTTGAGGTGTAACAGGCCTTGGATCCTCTGTATCCTGGACTCCAGAACCCCAGAGGTCACCCTTGAATCTCTCCAGGTACCTTTTGCAAGAGGCTCCAGAAAGGACCATTCCCCCTAGCTGCAATGTAGGGCATGTTCTTTACATCCTGTCCTGATTGGCCCAATGGCTACTGCATGAGCAATCTCTTATTTGATCTGTTCATAAGCTTGTTGTTTTTCAGGACCCCACTTGAAATTGTTTTTCTTCCATGTCACAAGGTAGCTTACAGTCTGGCTGTACTACAGGATGTGCATCCTTCCAAAACCCAGGGCACCTAGAGAAAGCCTGTGTTTCTTGCTGGTCAGTGGGGACATAGCAGCTATCTTATTGATTGCAATCTGTTGGCATCCATCTTGCCATTTCACTCCTAGGAACTGAATTTCCTGGGCAGGTCCCTTGACTTTGTTTGATGGCAAAATCTGCTTTCAGAAGAATCTGGATTATTTTCTCCTCTTTCTCAAAAACCTCTTCTGCCGTGTTCTCCCATACGATGGTGTCATTAATGTACTGCAAGTGTTCTAGAGCCTCACCCTTTTCCAATGCTGTCTGGATCAGTCCATGGCAAATGGTGGAATTGTGCTTCCACCCCTGGGGCAGTCAGTTACAGGTGTACTGGACAACCCTCCACTTAAAAGTAAACTGTGGCCTGCACTCTGCTGCTAAAGGAATGGAGAAAAACACATTGGCAATGTTGATGGTGGCACCACTTTGCTGCCTTGGACTCCAGCTCATACTGAAGTTCCAGCATATCCGGCACAACACTCGGGGTGGTGTGACTTCGTTCAGGCCACGATAGTCCTCTGTCAGGCTCTATTCTCCATTAGACTTATTCACAGACAATATGGGGCTATTGAAGGGTGAGCAAGTATCTCTGACCACTCCCTGGCTCTCCAGTTAATGAATCATCTTATGGCTTCAGATCATGGAGTCTCAGTTCATGCAGTATTGCTGACAATGCCCTGTTGTGGTGGTGATCGGTACCTGTTGTTCTTCAACTCTCAGGAGTCCTACAATAGAAGAGTCCTCTGAAAGACCAGGCAAGTTGTTAAACTGTCTAATGTCTTCTGTCCCCACAGCAGCTATCTCAAAAGCCCACTGATGTCCCTTTGGGTCTTTGAAATACCCACTCCTGAGGTAATCTAGGCAAAGAATACATGGGGTCTCTGGACCAGTCACAATAGGTTGTTTCTTCCACTCCTTCCCAGTCAAGTTCACATAAACTTTAAATAGAGTCAACTGCTGAGACCCCCCTATCACCCCAGCAATAGAAACAGGTTCTGCCCCCACGTACTGATGATATCAGAGTACACTGTATGGCAGTATCAACCAAAGCCTTGTATATTTGTGCTTCTGATGTGCCAGGTCATCAGATACATACAATCCAATAGACCAAATTTTCCCTGGCCTCTACCTGGCTAGAGGCAGGGCCCCTCTGGTTCTGGCCACCGTTCCCTCCCTGCACATACATTCTGAAGGTCCCTTCAAGGGGATCAGACATATCATCCTCCATTCTGTTATGCCTAGCAGCTCAGTCACTGGAAACTGGATCTACATTCATTCTGTAGAACTCCCTCTTCTAGTAGTTTCCTCTTTCAGCTTACACACCCGTGCTGCTAGGACACAATTACATTTTCCATCTCATCTTCTCATGTCTTCCTGTTGTGGGTTGATGCTGGCCAGATGCCAGGCACCCACAAAAGCCACTCATTCACTCCTCTCTGCAGCTGGACAGAGGAGAGAAAATATAATGAAGAGTTCATGGGTTAAGATAAGGACCAGGAGAGATCACTCATCAAATACCATCACAGGCAAAATATGCTCAACTTAGGGATATAAAGTGAATTTATTACTAACAAAATCAGAGCAGGATAATGAGAAGTAAAATAAGCCCTTAAGAACACATTCCCCCCACCCCTCCCTCCTTCCCAGCTCTACATCTACAGGGTTGCAAGGAGATGGAATGGTGGTTATGGTCAGTTCATCACCTGTGGTTTCTCCTGCTGCTCAGGAAGAGGAGTCGTTTCCCTGCTGCACTGTGGGGTCCTTCCACCGGAGACAGTTGTGGTGGTTTGACAGAAAATATGTTTTCTGGGATGCTGTGGTTAGGCCAATGGATGTTCAGATTTGAATATTGGCACCTAATGTGGCCATTGGGACATTGGATCTGCCTCTGAGAACACAGGGTTAAAAGCAGGGCTCTCCCCTGGGAGGCTCTCTTGGGTTCTGGTTGGTGAAAGAGGTCAGACCTCCCCTGCCCAGCTGCGGGCTGGGCGGGGGAGGGGAAGCCATGTGGCCAGGTGAGGTAGCCTGGGCCCTGGACAGAAGAGAGGTGAAGGCCCCTGCAGGATTGAAGGGTGGAGGAGCACTGAGAGGCATCGGGCAGCCACCCCCCCTGCCCCCAGGAGAGACAGAGAGAGAGCTGGTGCCTGTGCTTGGCCAGCCGAGAAGGAGAAGGGGGGGGTGCGAGAAGGTGCCCGGCAGGGCAGCCGTGGGAGTTCTGGACAGACAGAGGTTCAGATTTTTAACCCTTTTCTTGGATGATGGAAACCTTACAAATGCTAATCCTCCTGGAGCTGAATGAGAAGAGAGATAGAGATGAGATAAGAGGAAATGGGCCACGAGAGAAATAGAGAAGAACTCAGGTGGAAGAGATGATGGAGTAGCTTATGCTGGACTCTTTTTGTGTAGCCATGGACAGAGCCATGTCTCCTTATGATACAGAGACTGCATTCTAGGGGGAGGCAATGCCTCAGGACCAAGAGGGTTCGGTGTGGGTACCCCTCGGCCCCAGGGGGTGAAAAATATGGGGGGGACAGATGTCCCAAAGTTGAGACTGTGCCTTTTTGCAGTGGGACGAAGCATCCTTAAAAGTCGACCCTAGAAGCAGCTCTGGTCCGTGTTCAGTGGTGAGAGCGCTGGACATGAAAGGAACAGGTCACCACTGGCACAAGAAGGACTCCTTCTCCTCTTGATGAACTGAGCATTGAGTATTCTGAAGGGTGGTGCCAGACTGAGAGTCGATGATTTGGGGGATGTATTGTATTGGGAATTTGGTGGGGAGGAGGAGGAGATGTATTTGTGAAGTTTTCATTTTCCTTGTGTGTGTTCTTTTCTTTCCCTTGTAGTTTAGTTAATAAACTTTTTTTTTTTTTTTTTTCCTTAAGTAGGAGCCTGCTTTGCTTATTCCTGGTCACATCTCACAGCAGAAACCAGGGAGAGAGTATTCTCATGGAGGCCCTGGCATTGTGCCAGTGTCAAACCATGACAACAGTTCTCCGCTAACTTCTCCAACGTGAGTTCATCTCACAAGCAACAGCTCCCTGCAAATTGCAGCAACGTAAGTCCATTCCACAAGCAACAGTACCCCTCAAACTGCTGCAGTGTGGGTCACTCTTACCATGGGGTGCAGTCCTTCAAGGACAGGCTGCTCCAGCATAGGAACAGGGCCCTGTCGTGAACGGTGGAAGAAATACAGCACACAATATGCGTGAACAACAAATCTCGAAGTTTATTGATAACTCACACATATTTATATTGGTGTTAATGAAGCTTATACATATTGTAAAAGCTGAGCTCATTATTGGTTAAAACACACTTAAATCAACCACACCTACTTCTATGCTCTAATGATTATTTTGTTTCTATGTTTACATTCTTGTAGCTATTCTACCTAGGCTATCTTCATTTTTCTGGCAAGCGATTTTCTCCCCCATCTTCATGTTGTAGCAAAGGTCACCATGACCTTTGTCAGTGATTGGACACTGATTACTTAATCCCCAGCTTGTTTCCCCTATCCTTATCCAACGGTATCACATCAAAGTGGCCTTTCTCAGCTAGCCAATTATCCAAAAAGCTCTCCACATTTCCCCCATTTTTCTGTTGAACAAGCATGGTTTGATTAAATGCGGTAGATATCATCTTTTGCACCATATTCTGCAAGCATATACAAAAACATGGTAAAATTAATACTAACAACAAAGCTACAATGGCTACTACAATGCCAACCTTAACAATAGAGCGTAACCATGATCCTAAGCTTAAAGATTTGAGCTATCCATCAATACCAAGGCCTGATTCTACCTGTAAGTTCCCAGTTAACCTCCGGAACTCAGAGAGTTGTGAGTGAACAGACTGCGCATGATCAGAAAGATTCATGCAACACATGCCTTCAAATTCTTCACAACCATGGCCTTGTGCAAGTAAGAGAAAATTAATTGCAGCTCTATTTTGAAGTGTCGCATGGCGAATAGAATCAACATCAAGCAAAAGACTAGAAATCGCCAAAGAAGTTGCATTTGTTTGTTTAGCAAGCCAACATCCTAACCTATTTAAAATAGCATGAGCACCTGCTGCTGATACCCCTGGAGTTAAGAAAGATGCTGCAACTATGGCCGCTGGGGACCAAAACTTTACATCATCCCGGCAGTCTGCTGCAAATGCATGAGCCATTTGTTTGCTTCTACGATGGCGGCGGCTCATGTTCAGTATCATAGACATGTTAGGTGTAAGTAGAGACAGCCGTCCAAGTGTACATGGTCCCCCGTGCAGCATTGATGGGATACCGGCCCAAGCACGGTCTCCACATATCAGGAAATATCCTGCTGGCAATTGAATAGGGTCATTTGATGAGACTGACACTCTCTTTGTTGTATAATTGCACCAGGCCGATGCATTACGGTAGACAGCCATGCTGGAAGTTACAACATTAGAATGGTTCTTGACTGACAGCAGGCTTCTATAGTTAAAATGAATACATGCATCTGCCATCACTGACCCTAACAGCTCCAACTCTTGGGGTTCCTGCGGTGCCATAGGAAAGTGAGAAATCCACTGATCCCAATTATCCACACTCGTCCTAGCATTGCTGACCTTACAAGTTGGTACATGTGAAGGGCACGGCCAGGGATCTGCCGGCAATCCAACCAAACAAGTTGTGAAAGGATTGCCAGGAGAAGATAATGACAGGCAAATAGTCTCCTGTTTAGTCAAGTTTGCCAGGGTGACCCATATGTTAGTCTTGGGCTGAAGTGGGGCCCATGCCTGATGGTCTACACTGTCCACAAAAGAAGCGAAAATTAATAAAGCAATAGCATAAAGTTTCCATCTCACCCTGATCTTTCCAGGCACTATTTTGAACCACCCAGCCATCATGTCTATCCCAAACTTTTAAGAATATCTCTTCTTTCTCAGATTTAGCTTCTTTAGGTTCTTCAAACAATCCTTCCACACTTGGTTGGGATCCTGACCTTCTGAAATAGGACCTATCACACTTGACTGTGACAGGAATATTTCTATCACACTTAGTCTGCAAAATATACGACTGAGATAGCCCCAAAACACATTTGACTAAGTGTTGTGTTTCCCATCTAAACCATGCAAGGATTTTCTGTTCTGGGGATTCATACAACTGTAACCCTTGGAGGCCAGGTAGTCCTGTAAACGATTTAAGTTCTCTCTGCCAAGAGCTAAACTGCCAATAGAAACTACACTTTCCACACCACAATTCAGATAATTGGGATTGATATACCCACTTAGTTTCTTGAAAACCTCCACAAAAAAGCAGTATCCATGCAGCACAATATCTATCTTGACACTTAATACAAGCTAAATTTCTAGGCCCTTTAAATTCAAAATCAAAAAACATTGAATGCAAGCTTAATATGTTATCAATAGATTTGCACCGATCAACTGCTCGATCGATGGCAGCATCACACTGTCCTTTCAGTTTAAGAAGTATCGGTCGAAGGATGATCAACAGCCTCGTCTCCACTCGCTGACGATCCTCTTCACTCAGTTGATCGAGGTGTTCCATCAAACACAGCTGCTTGGGTCCATTTAGCAGGTACCCACAGAGATCCTGTAGGGGTAGAAACACAAAGATATCCGTGGCCCCAATATAACACTTTAGCAGGACCTTGCCATTGTCCTGTTTTAGGATCTCTGTATCTTACCCATACATCTTTCTTCACACCATCTGTTTCTTGTACATAGTGACGAATCACAGCAGGAACCTTATTTTCCCTGAAAACACACAAGTGGTTCAAAACAAACACTTTAACAATCTTTCTTGTGGCTCTCTGGTATCCGTGTATTTACTCAGATATCTTTTCAAAGTACCATTTGCTCTCTCTACAATCGCTTGCCCTGTAGGAGAATTAGGGATGCCTGTTACGTGTTCTATCCCCCACATTTGCATGAATTGCTTTATTCTTTTGCTACAGTAAGCAGGCCCATTATCTGTTTTGATGCGCTGTGGCACTCCCATTACTGCAAAACAACTACTGAGATGTCTCTCCACCTGCCCTGCTTTCTCACCAGTCTGTGCTGTGGCCCATATAAAATGACTGTAAGTGTCTATGGTAACATGCACGTACTTCAACCTCCCAAACTCTGCCACATGTGTGACATCCATCTGCCAGGTCTCATTTGTGCTCAGCCCTCTCGGGTTAACTCCCAGACCTAAACCACAGCCTCCATTATGATGACTACATATAGGACAGGCTTTGACTATTGCCCGTGCCTCCTCCATAGATATCTGAAATTCTCTATGAAGGCCTTTTGCATTTTGGTGGAACATGGAGTGTGCCTCTCTGGCTATGGTTTGTTTGGGAATTGGAGTTGCTTGTGTGATTGAGACTAATTTATCTGCTCGCATGTTACCCTCTCCCAGACCAATATCCCATTTGTGACTTCTGATATGGATAACACAAAAAGAATGCTTTCTTAGCTTAATTGCTCTCTGCAGCTACATAAACAGTTCATGCAACGTCCTGTTTTGAACCTCCTTTATAGAGGCATCCTCTATTCGCTCACACACTCCTGAAACATACAAAGAATCTGTTACAATGTTGAGAGGTCCAGAGAAATGCATCATGGCCCATACAACAGCCAATAGCTCCATTGTTTGCAAAGTGTCCATCTCGGTAGCTTGGAGTATATGATGATGCCATTGTCCTTCTTCTTGCCAGGTCACTGCAGCAGTTTTGGATTTTCTTCTTGCATCTGTATAAACAGTTATAGCATTCGATAAGGGCTTTAGTGATCTTTTTGGGCATTGAATCCAACCCCACTGTCCTATCCAATTCAATGGTACATTGGGAGTATCATCAGTGGCAGTCACACTACCGGCTCCCAATAGGGCCTCTTGTAACTCCATACTGTTTGTCAGGTACCAGGTCAATGTATCTTTCTTCATTGGTATCTGTATCTGATCAGGTTCCTTTCCCGTAATCTGTAACGCCCGTTCACGACCCTTTTTGAGCAAATCAGCTAAAATTTCAATTTTTTGAAGAAGGGTTTTATGTTGTTGAAGTGGAGGAGATATCCATTCCAAGGCCCATATCTCCCCCGTTTTTCTGTTATGCTGAGTAAGTGCACCCAGTAAAAATTTTGGTCCGCACCAAACTGTCAGCTGTATGGGAAGGTCAAGATCACGTCTCCGAACACTGCCTTGTGTGACACAGTCCAATATCTGTTGCAGTGTCTCAACCTGTTCAGGGGTTATACGAACAGGCTGTGCCGGATCAGTTCCCTTTAGCAAAGGTCGAAGTTCATCTAACAGTTCATTAGGGATACCGACAATGGTGCGCAGCCACTGTAGGTCACCAAGCAATTTATGAACATCATGCAATGTATGTAATTTAATGTTTAATTGCAATTTCTGAGGGGTAACAATTTGATCAGTAAGTATCCACCCCAGATATTTCCAAGGTGCAGATAATTGAATTTTCTCAGAAGCTACAGTCAGTCCATAAAGCTTCAAAGCATCATATATTGCTTGAATTTGTTGACCTGTAAAAGGTTTTGGCTGTGCAAATAAAATATCATCCATATAATGATAGATGATTGTTTCAGGCCAGGCATGCCGTAAGGGTTGTAAAGCATTGTCAACATACAGTTGACACAAGGTGGCGCTGTTGCGCACGCCCTGGGGAAAAGAAACCCATTCAAATCTTTTGTCCGGCTCTCTCCTGTTTAGAGCTGGCAGAGTGAATGCAAATCTCCTAGTGTCTCGAGGATGAAGAGAAATAGTAAAAAAGCAGTCCTTCAGATCAATAATCAAAAGTGGCCAGTCCCTTGGCAACATAGCCGGGTTAGGTAATCCTGGTTGTAAGGCTCCCATAGTCTCCATTTGTTTATTTACAGCCCGCAAATCATGTATTAAGCAATACTTCCCCGACTTCTTTTTAATAACAAAGATGGGGGTATTCCATGGGCTTGTTGACAACTGTAAATGTCCTTGTTTATATTGTTCATGTACCAGTATGTAAACCTGTTCGAGACTCTCCCTTTTTAATGGCCACTGCTTAGCCCATTCTGGAACGTCCGTGGTCCAGGTTAATGGGATTGGGAAAGTCCATGCAATGGCCTTTAGCCCAAAGGGTGTTCATTTGTCAGTACTACTCCCAACTGAGCCAAAATGTCCCAACCAATAAGGCACTGCACAGTAGGAGGCAAAGGTACAACTGATAAAACACTCCGCACAGTTTTGCCATCAATAGTCACAGATAGCATAGGTGTTTTTCTTGCA
Organism: Agelaius tricolor; assembly: GCF_023055355.1. Lineage (NCBI taxonomy): Eukaryota > Metazoa > Chordata > Aves > Passeriformes > Icteridae > Agelaius > Agelaius tricolor. The sequence goes on from NW_027269281.1 coordinate 14,701,322, forward strand.
AGTGTCAGGCCTCCAACTCCGGTTACTGGCACTGTGGTTGACTGCAATGGCCAGTTGTGGGGCCAAAAATCCGGACTCACAATGCTGGAGTCTGCGTCAGTATCTAATAATCCTACCAAGGTTTGCTTTTCACCCCGATAATCCAATATTACAGTGCACTTTGGCCGTTCATTCAGGTTCATTGTTAAAAGAGTAAGCCCCCCAGTGGATCCAAATCCATGCTCTCCTCTCGACTGTGCTTGACGAGGGGGTATAGTTTTAGCCAACTGTTCCAAAGGAATCAATTGAGCTATTCTTTGTCCTTTTTCGATTTGCATAGGTGGAAAAAGAGTATGCACCATAATAGAAATCTCCCCTGTATAGTCAGCGTCTATTATTCCAGATAAAACAAATAATCCCGTCATGGTAGCCGAGGAACGACCTAAAAGCAAAGCTCCCATAGGTAATCCATCAATAATGAGTGGTCCCTTTATTCCAGTTGGAACCTTTTCTGGGTGAGTGGTCATCAAAGTTATTGTTGTTGAGGCTGCCACATCCAATCCGAGGCTCCCGGCGGTGGCTGGTTGAAGGGAAGTTGAGATGAAGCGGTGACAGCTGCTACTTGTGTCTGAGCGCGGCGGCTGGTGGGCGCACTGGCTTTCCCGTTTCCCGAGCGGCGTCTGCAGGCTCCGGTGTTGTGGGTATCCAGGTGGCAATTATGACACCAAACACTGATTGCGGGACAGTCCCGTCGCGTGTGCCCCGTACCTCCACACCGGTAGCATTTGAATCGGCCAGTAGATGGAGCTCGTGGAGTATTTATTGCTGCTGCTTGGAGTGGGGCGAGGGCTGCTAGCATCTGATTCTGTGATGATTCTGCCTGTTTCTGTAACCCGACTCCTATCTCTTTAATAGCATTTACTAGCATTGCTTGTGATCCTACTGGAACATTTGCTAATCGTTCTAAAGCTTCCTCTATAGACCAATTAGCTCCCAGGGTATTTAACACATTCTTGGTAGGCTGATTGCTGTTTTGGAGGGCGCATTGCTTTAGCAAGGTCCCTTTCATGAATTCAGGGACTCCTGCCCGTTCAATAGCGTTGGCTACCTTATCTATAAAAGCTCCAAATGACTCATCTCTATCTTGCTTTATTCCCATGTAAGAAGGAATTCCTCCCGGCTCCTTTATTCTATCGATAGCTAAACGTACCAACCGCATAGCTTCCCTACATTTTTCAGGACCAATTAATGCTTGTGCTTCCGTTTGAAGAAAAGGCCCGAACCCCATTAATTCCTCCAGGGTTACCCCATATAACGGGTCGCCTGGTTGTCGTACTATTGCGACGTATTGCTGACAGATCATTTGCCAATGAGCATTGAACAAAAGCTGCTGATGTTGAGTGAAGATAAGCTTCACTAATGCCCTGCAATCTGCCAGCAGCAGAACCTGAGTGCCCCAGATGTAATCCAGCATTTGTTTTGTGGGCTCACTGGTTACTCCAAATTGACTAACCGTGGATCGTAACTGTGATAACAATTTCCAATCCAAAGCAGTTATTCTAGCCTGAAACCCTCCCCCCGCCAGGGGAGAATAAACCATTGGACAGGCAATTTCCATAGCAGCTGCTATAGCTTCGTCATCCCCCGTGTCCATGATTTCTTTTGCTACTGCTGCCCATGCCTCCCTTTGCTGCTGTGCAATGGCCCCCGCTAGGTCATTTTCTGACCCAAGGATCGGCGCATTACTAGGAGGAGGAGGTGTAGGGTTTGACACAGGGGCAGGCGGTGCGGACGGCATTGTTGGAGCACACGCGGGGGGAAGCTGCTGCCTGAAGCATGCGCTGATACTGGCGGGGAGCTGCTGCTTAAAGCAGGAGCTAATGTCGGCGGGGAACTGCTGTTTAAAGTAGGCGCTGATGCTGGCGGGGAACTGCTGTTTAAAGCAGGAACCGATGTTGGCGGGGAAGTGCTGTTTAAAGCAGAAGCCGATGTCGGTGGGGAACTGCTGTTTAAAGCAGAAGCCGATGCCGGCGGCAGATTAACTGTGGACGTAACGGGGCAACGGGGAACCAAACCAGTCCCCATAACTCTTGTTTTCTTCATGGGCTGCACTGGCCTGCTGAGCAGATTTTTCCTCTGCCTGATATTTCAACAATTCATCATGCACAACTCGCCACAACTTTCCCAACTTTTTTGCAGTTTTATCATCATCTATGACTGCCTGCCACAACTTATCCCCAAATTTACGCCACTCTGTTAACTCATGCACTGTGTGAGGATTTTGAAAAAGTCCCTGTGCATACCCATAAGCTAACAACCCAGGAAGCTCTTTCTGCAAATCTATACCCTTAACCTGACGCTTTTGTAAAAAGCCAGTAAATAAATCATATGCTGCTTGCCTTTCTTTATCCATGTTAAAAATAACAGCGCGCTTCTTGCAGCCCTTCAAGGCGTCGGCAGCACGTATCGGCCGGGGTCTCTGACGAGGTCCCCGAGGTGTGGCACTTTCCCTTTTTCAGCGGTGCTTTCGCCATCCTCGGCTGCGGTAGGACCCGAACTCCTTACACCGATCGACCGTGGCTACCGGCGAAACACGTCTCGGGTCACCATTTGTCGTGAACGGCGGAAGAAATGCAGCACACAATATGCGTGAACAACAAATCTCGAAGTTTATTGATAACTCACACATATTTATATTGGTGTTAATGAAGCTTATACATATTGCAAAAGCTGAGCTCATTATTGGTTAAAACACACTTAAATCAACCACACCTACTTCTATGCTCTAATGATTATTTTGTTTCTATGTTTACATTCTTGTAGCTATTCTACCTAGGCTATCTTCATTTTTCTGGCAAAAGATTTTCTCCCCCATCTTCATGTTGCAGCAAAGGTCACCATGACCCTTGTCAGTGATTGGACACTGATTACTTAATCCCCAGCTTGCTTCCCCTATCCTTATCCAACGGTATCACATCAAAGTGGCCTTTCTCAGCTAGCCAATTATCCAAAAAGCTCTCCACAGGGCCCCTTTCTCCACAGGTCTCCTACAGGATCACAGCCTCCTCCAGGCATCCATTCGCTCTGGCATGGGGCTCCTCCCCTGGCTGCGGATGGATCTCTGCATCCCCGTGGATCTCCATGGGCTGCAGGAGGACAGACTGCTTCATCATAGTCTGCACCACAGCCTGAAGAGGAATCTTGGTTACAACACCTGGAGCATCTCCTCCCCCTCCTTCTCCACTGACCTTAGTGTCTGCATAGTTGTTCATCTCACATGTTCTCACCCTGCCCTTCTCTGGCTGGAATTAAAACTGCACCCCAACCCTTGTTTTGATTTTGTTCTTAAATATACTATCACAGAGGCATTACTGCCATTCTTAATTGGCCCAGCCTTGGCCAGTGGCACGTCCATCTTTGGAGCCATCAGGGATTGGCTCTGCCAGACATGGCGGAAGCTTCTAGCAGCTTCTCACAAAAGTGATTTCTGTGGCTCACTACCAAAAATCAGGCCATGCAAAACCAATATACTTCCCTATGCTCACACAGGAAGAACCACAGGTTACCTCATGGGGTGTACCTCCTCTCCCTAGCCAGGGGAATCCTGCTTCTGATAGGAGGGGCTCTGGTGTGTACTGATAAAACTTGGGAAAGGCCCTCTTTAAGTTCCTTGCTGAGTTTCTGATGTCTCTAATTCTCTCTTCCAATTTCTGCATATGCTTAGTCAAGTCTGTTTCCACTGCTGAGACTTGGGCTCTTATCAGGGCATGGAGAGTGTCTTTATATGTCTGGAACCTTCTCGTCATAGCACTCACTGTCTCCCTCATTCCATTGCAGCATCACTAGGAATTGGGAGTATGCCTGTGTCCCAAGTCACACAAGTTTAATCCACATCAATGTTGTACATTTTACCAGGTCTAGACTCTTAGTGGGTTGGTTATCGTCTGAGAAAAGGATCTCTAACACAGCCAGTTCCCGCAAGTGTTGGGTTCCTTGCTCCATGGTCTTCCAAGGGCCTTGATGCAGCTGGAGATCTTCTGGGAAAAGGTATCTCTCCTTCACACTTGCTAAGAGTTGCATCCAGAGGCTGAGAGGTTCTGGCCTCCTCATGATCCCCTGGTCAATACCCACATCACGTGACAGAGATCCCAAGTGCTTTGCTTCAGTACCATCCAAAATTGTACCATCACCTGCTGTGTCCCAGACTCAGATCAACCAGCTCAATATAGACTTGTCAGTTCATTGTGTAAGGTCTTTCCTCAGATTGCAGATATTTTCTAAGGATAAAGATTCAGTGATTATTTCTGGTTCTGATTCCTCTGCTGGCTGTTAGGGTGCTGCCTCCCCATCGTCATCCATTGGGCTAATGGATATGGTCTTATATTTTCTCCTCTGGACAGGGGCAACTGCTTTTGGCCTAGGCTGTCTTTCTGGTTTAACTGCAGCCTGAGTGGCCATGGTGTCTGCTGATTTTTTCTACTTCCCCTCTGGCTGTAGCTGCTGCTGTACAGTATTGAGCAGCATGCAATAAACATTAGCCAGGGCCCAGCACAGTGCAATGAGCTGTCATTGCAATTTTCTTTCATATATTCTGTTACCTTAGCTGGGTTCTGTATTTGTTCAGAGGGGAACTTCCAAACTACTGGGGTAGAGTATTTCTTCAGAATCTGGCCTATATCCTCCCACATTCCATGCCACCCAGGATTTTCCACCATTGGGGCAGATCTCTGGGCAACCTACTTGGAAATCTCAGTCCTGATTCTAAATGTGTTGTAGTTCATATGGAGGAGACATAGCAGAATTAGCAACAAAAATATGGTGTCTTTAACATCGAGAGGAAATTCAACATTCTCAAAAAGTGATGTGTCAGACATGAAAGAGGAGAAAGGTGAAAAGCTGGGAAAAATCATTCCCTCCTGTTCTCCCAAGAAGCTGGGTGTGATTATTAATAGACCCCCAGAAGTAGCAGCCAAGACCAGGACAGGCAAACAGCAACACATCCCAAATGATCTTCATTGCCTCTGATGTTATCTTTATATAAACTGATATCGCAGAGTATATCAACAAAGCAATCTTGGTTTGTGTCACTGGTCCAAAAAAGATCTGTATCGCAGGCAAATTTTACCATATATATGGAGAAGTATGCAAGCTTAGGTGCCACACCCCCATTATTAGACTGAACAGCATGGTTACCAGTGAGTTCTTTACCTAATACAAAAATGTTTCAGTCAAAATTGTTATTTTTTCACTTTCTGTCTCGTGCCTCTTTAGTTGGGCCCCAAAGTTGCTTTGGTTTAAGACAATTTAAGTGGGTAGACACTCCAAAATGCATTACCTTCCCTTTTAGATTCAACCATTCCCTTATCATCAATGAGAGATGAGTGCGAGTAGACATAAGTTAAAAAATAAAAGTTTACTAAAAAACCAAAATACAATAAACGACTGAATGAGGAAAAAGGACAGCATGCTGGGAGTAGGTGACACGGCAACCACAAGCTCATCTGCAAAATGGCTGCTCTGCCTTTTATACCCTTGGGGGTTTCATCAGGCAACCCTGGCCCCTCCTAAAGTCTGTCAGTCAACTCTTCTTTGCCATTTATTGGTGGAGACTACTTTCTTGCAACTTGATTGGAAGTCAGGTGTTGTCATGCTGCACCTCCTAGTAACAAGCCTTCCCTCCTCCCAAATGCCCCATGCAAGGGGCACAGGTACACACCCTCCTTCCACTTGTCTCAACTACCAAGGCTGTCCCTTGGCAACCATACGGGGGAGGGGGGGGGGGAGGGGACGGACTATGGGGAGAACAGAGGCCATCCAAACAACAAATCACAATAACATAACTGTACAGCAATAAAACTTCTCTTAACATACACATAATATTCATCCCTTAATTGCGAGAGCCAACCATTGCATTACCCATCTATAACATAAACACTAGTTACAAAGTTGCTGAATCTTGTGGACTCCCTGGGAAGAGAGAGATAGAAAAATGGCAGACAAATCCTCCTCCCTATGATGGCACTCTCTGCAGACAACCTCATGTGTAGACAACAGAGCAACAGAGAAAAACAACACAGAAACCAAACCTACAAGATTACAAAAACTCCCTCCTCCCCCCAAACGACAACCAACAGGGAATAAGGACACAACAAAAAGAAAACCTAGAGTTCAAAAACAGCCAAATGCCCCTCTTATCTCTTCAGCGTCTGGAATTCGTGGAGGCACTTCGCCTTCTCCTCGGCAAAAGTGGCTGGCAGCCTGCTGGGGCGACTTAGACTCTATACCTTCCCACTTCAACCAGGCGCTGCTGGTAGGCCAGGCTGACCATATGGAACAGGAGCTGTTCCATTTTTCTCAGCGTGGTGCCACAGATGTAGACAGGTGTATGCGAAATTTGTCCTAAAACAGCCTAGGATTGCAAAATGCAGTTTCTTGTAGACCTAAGCCAAGAAATTAGGTCAGAGAGAAAAAAAAGGCGACTTCTGCCTTGCACCATCACAGCTTCCCCACGAGAACAAAAGGGCAAGGCAAGAGAGCCTTTCTGCTTGAGCAACCCCAACCTTAAGACCAGACCTCAATGGTTCTGTTTCCAGCCTCTTAGTCTTAAAGAGACAGTAACAATTTTTGGCATAGCACAGATAGATATGGAGTACATTTTGGGTTACCAAGGACAGTTCAGTCCATGTTTTGTCTGTTACCTCTTCCAATTACTATCCTTATCTCAAACTCCTCATCATCCTGGGTTTTGTCACCAGGGTTCCACCCTTCTTAGCTAGATGGGATGCTAAGCTATATGATGTTGCTCTTGGGTAAAATGTTGGATTATAAGAGCAAATGCAAATTTTCATTCCTTTGCTCTCTTCTTTTTCCCTATCGACTTTTTTCCTCGTGATTTTGAAAAAGCCCAGTACAGTTAATTAAGCAACCTAGCAACATAAGAGATTAATTAAAAGGGATAAGAAACAGTTTGGTTTCTAGAAACAAGTGTCTAGAAACAGAAAATAAAAAATACCTTGTCAAAATTATAAAGGAATTTTGAGAGTTATATTACTGAAACACATCCAGGTTTATTGGCATCTCTCACGGGATGCCATCCTTTGCATCATAATGACCAACCTTCCTAGCATTTCTGTTAAACTTTTGTCAGTTCTTAGATAAGACTGAACCTTATCTGCAATCTTTCCTTGCTGTTATTTCATGTTTGATATTTCAGTTACTCAACATAGATATTTTTATTTCTTACAAGACTTTGGAGGTTTGCAGAGTTGATTTAATACTGAATCTCTTTAAGAGAAATATTTCAAATGAAGATGGCTAATTTAAACCTTCAATTTTTCTTTTTTTCCCTGCTAGTCATGATAGAACAATGCAAGATATTGTTTACAAACTTGTGCCAGGCCTCCAAGAAGGTAAGTTTTCTACTATGACCAATTTTTACTGAATATTAGATTTAGACATAGTTCCCTTATATTAATCAAAGGAGGAAGTGATGAACATGTTCATGGAGGGATGAAAAACACCATCTCCACTTGCTCCAGTTTTAACACTACTTTTCCTCTGCACTTCATTCTTTCTTTAAATTTTCTACTTGTACTAGCAGTATTACTGAAAAAACTTCAGGAATGAAAAATGCTGGTGTTATTTCAGGGAAGAGTAACATTATGTAAATTTAGTTAGCACTGCAACTTTTTCATGTTGGCATTCTATAATTTGCATACATTCTTTTTTAATAAATTGTGTACATATTCATGTCGGTTTTGACAGCTTTGCAGCCTTCTCAGAGGTAGAATACTAATGTAGTATAACTTTGAGTTTCAGTGAATTTTTCTTCTCCTAAGATGTACTTAAATCCTTTGCTGATGGGTACATTTGTATTTGTGTTCTTATAATCTACTTTGACAATGAATCTGTAGAACTAAAAAAATGCTTTATAGAAATTGTTCGGTATTCTTTTTCAACAGTATGTTGCTACAATGATTTAAGTAGAATATTTCAATCCATTTAAACTCTCAAGTGAGGACATTATAGGAGATTTATAAACAATTTTAGGTGAAGATATTATTTTTAAATTGTTTCTAGGATATTGGAAATTGAAAATATGGATAAATATTCAAAACAAGTATTTTTTGACTGAAATATTGAATGTGGAAAACACAAAGTATGCTATAGCATTTAAAATTTATTTAATATGTAATAACAGAATGGTGTAATGATAGCTCTGCAAATGACTTGGTAGTATTCTGGCTCTCAAGAATAAGATTTTGGTTAATTCAATTATGGCAGCAAGAGTAGAGAAGTAGCAAAAAGGGCTAATACCACTTCCTGCCTGACAAGCTTCTTTTACAGAACAGAGGAAGGTTTTGGAATACCATGAAAAATATTGTGGTAGAACATTATTGCTAAACTAATATTTACTATTTTAAACAGTGGAAATGAAAAAGCAGATGGAATTCTATCACAAACTGGGTATGGAAGTACCAGGGGACATCAAAGGGGAGAAGTGATCTGCAAAACAACATCTAGAAACACATCACAATGGTAAATGGTCTTATGTTTATTGTCTTGGGGGGGGGTGCAGACAGCCATTAAGCTGATGAGCTGATGAAAGGATCTGTCAGAGGTAGGTGTCTAGCTAATATACATTATCACTCATTATTGTTGTGTGATAATGTACAAGGCTTGTATGGGCTCATATATTGGACTATTGTCTTAGTTTAAAAAAATTTTATGGGGCAGAAACTCTGAAATTAGTTATCTCCCCTTAGTTTTCAACCTCTCCCGTCTACCGATAAGGAGAGATAAATGCAAAGATACATAAGTTTAAAAATAACAGTTTACTAAAAGAAAACAGCAATAACCAAGAGATTCAAAGGTGAATGGTTCAACCCTTACCCATAAATGCAGAGGTCCCCCTTACTGTCCTGGGGAACACAGACAAAAATGGCAGAGTCCCCTCTCTGGGCCATGTGGCCAACAGAGAGAACAAAGGAAACAACACGTTGTCAGGAAAATTAATCCACAAAAACCAGAGGTTTATGTCCAAAATGGAGACATAGGAGTCCTGTAACATGATTAGAATAAAGGGAGAGGTCATGGGCATTTCCCATGGGGTCTCTCAAATTTTTAGAGGACACAGTCTCCCTTATATCCTAATTTCCTGGCCGCATTTCCCTCTCTCATTCCCCATTGGCTGAGGTACTTGAGAGGTACAAACTTCCCAGAAAGCCTAATACCTGAGACTCCCTTCTAATGTATACCCCCTGCTTTATCTTTTCCTTGTGTCAATCAGTGGAATTCCTATGGAATTTATGGTTCTTCCCATTGTTTCTTTCATCTCTCAGTATCCAATTTAATTTATCAGCAGACCTACAGTTTGTTTGTAAAGACAAATCTCTCTCATTCCATTAATCGGCCAGTGGAATCCTTCCCATTGTTTCTTTTATCTCTCAGTGTTAGTTTTATCTACTAGCAGACCCACAGTTTGTTTGTAAAGACAAATTCCTCATTCCTTTCAATTGCTCCTCTTTGATTTTCTCAATGTGTCTTTACAAACCTTAGTTACCACTGACCTAATTTTCTGTTCCTAGGTCTTTTTTGGTTTTCAATTTTTTGCAGTGACATAATTTCTGTCCCTTTGTAGCCATTTCTGGATCTGTAGGCATGGCTACTATCTGCATCCCCTCAATCACATGTAGAATAAGTTGTACTAATCCAGGGATTAAGCATGGTAAAAAGATGAGAGTTGCTACAGCCCATAAGAGGAAAAAAAAAGCATTTGTTTAACCCATAGTCCACCAGGTAATCACGATAACATGTCCCATTCCCATCCTTTCCATGTTTGGACTGGTACATGAGCTAACTTTCTTATTCCCTTTGTTATTTGTTTTGTCGCTTTTCCGTTGTCATTTATTTGCAAACAGCAGTTCGAATAATTTAATTTTCCACACACTCCCCCTGCTTCTGTTAATAGATAATCCAATACGATCCAATGTGGAAGTATTTCATTCCTCATCTGAGTTAATTGGTCAGCAAGAAGGTCAAGAGCTGTAGATGTCTGGTTGGTAATTGCAAAGACAGCTTGTAACCTAATTATACAATTTAAATTAAAAATGTGTTCTCTGGTACCTGATGTCACAGAATCACAAGGTTGGAAGAGACCTTCAAGATCATCAAGTCCAATCCATGCCCTAACACCTCAACTAAACCATGGCACCAAGCACCACATACAGTCTTTTTTTAAACACATCCAGAGATGGTGACTCCATCACCTCCTCAGGCAGACAATTCCAGTACTTTATTACCCCTACCATAAAAAACTTTTCCTTAATATCCAACCTATATTTCCCTTGGCACAGCTTAAGACTGTGTCCTCTCATTCTGTCAGTTGCTGCCTGGAGAAAGAGACTGACCCCCACCTGGCTACAACCACCTTTCAGGAAGTTGTAGAGAGTGATAAGGTCACCTCTGAGTCTCCTATTCTCCAGGCTAAACAACCCCAGCTCCCTCAGCCATTCCCCATAGGGCTTGTGTTCCAAGCCCCTCACCAGCCTTGTTGCCCTCCTCTGGACACACTCAAGCATCTCAACATCCTTCCTAAACTGAGGGGCCCAGAACTGGACACAGTACCAAAGGTGCATCCTCACCAGTGCCGAGTACAGGAAAAGAATGACCTCCCTGGTCCTGCTGGCCACACTATTTCTGATACAGGCCAGGATGCCATTGGCCTTTTTGGCCATTGGGGCACACTGCTGTCTCATGTTCAGTTGGCTGTTGACCAGTATGCCCAGGTCCCTTTCTGCCTGTGCACTGTCCAGCCACATGGTCGCCAGCCTATAGCGTTGCAGGGGGTTATTGTGGCCAAAATGCAGGACTCGGCACTTGGTCTTGTTAAACTTCATCTTATTGGACTCTGCCCATCCATCCAACTGTTCCAGGTCTCTCTGAAGAGCCCTCCTACTTTCCAACAGGTTGACACACACTCCCAGCTTAGTGTCGTCTGCAAATTTACTAATGAAGACTCAATACCTTCATCCACATTGTCAATAAAAATACTGAAAAGAACTGGCCCCAACACAGACCCCTGAGGAACACCACTAGTGACTGGCTGCCCGCTGGATGCAGCGCCATTCACCACCACTCTCTGGGCCCAGCCATCCAGCCAGTTCTTAACCCAGCAAAGAGTGCTCCTGTCCAAGCCATGGGCTGCCAGCTTCTCCAGGAGTATGCTGTGGGACACAGTGTCAAATGCCTTGCTGAAGTCCAGGTACACAACATTAACAGCCTTTCCTGCATCCACCAGGCAGCTTACCTGGTCATAAAAGGAGACCACATTGGTCAAACATGACCTGCCCCTCCTAAACCCATGCTGGCTGAGTCTGATACCTCAGCCATTCTGTAAGTTCTGTGTGATGACACTCAATATAAACTGCTCCATAACCTTACCAGGTACTGAGGTCAGGCTGACTGGCCTATAATTACCAGGATCCTCCTTCCCACCCTTTTTATGAATGGGCATCACACTGACCAGCTTCCAGTCATCTGGAACCTCACCAGTGAGATAGGACTGGGTGTAAATGATGGAGAGTGACTTTGCAAGCTCATCTCCCAGCTCCCTCGTTACAGTAATCCGTGGCTCTCTCTGGGCTGTTATATGAGTCCAAATCCGGCTAGCTCTGGACTCTGGCCCACACAGACTTGCATAGACGAAAGTAAGAGACAAGAAGTGCTCTTCTCCACGTGGGGACAAGTATCCTGTTTAATGGCTTGGGACAGGACACTTCTGGTGACGGCGACCACCCAAGTAGAAAAGAGTGAGTGGCACCCTTGCAGTGGAGTTTTATACCCAAGGGGATGGGGGCAGGGAGAGAGGACTGCGGCCAATGGGATGCCATTGGGGAGGGGCGAGGGGAGGGGTACCCATCGGAAAGACCACCAGGTGTGTATAACGGGGGGGTGTGTGAGGGAGAGACCATGTGATGGGGTGTTGCAGTGGTTTCCTGTCTCACCTATCCCAACCCCCTCAGGTGCGCCAACCTTTCCCCCTCCCCCTTTTGCCCTCCTGCCTAAGAGCTGTCCATCAATCTTAACATTCCAGCAGGGCATCGTGTGGTTGGCAGATGCTCCTCAGGTCTGGGCTCATTGGCCTGTCCAAGTGTCTGTATCCTTGGACCTTCCCCTCCACACACCTGGTTGGCCCTCACCTGTCCCTTCCCTCCCCCTGTCCCCGGGGCTGTCTGTCTGTGAGCTGTTACCACATTCAGAGGTCTACCATGCTGCAATAAAACTCTGGACTAAGACTCTATGACAGAACCCGCTTCTTTTCTCTTCACTGCTGCTTGAACCTTTTCCAGCAAAGGTAAACTGAGTTCCTTCTTTGCCTGGATTTGTTCTGAGTGCCCAGCTGCAGCACCCAGCCAGCCAAAGGTATCTCTGCGGTGAAAACACCACAGCTGCAGCCTTTGGTCTAGCAGCAAGGGCCAGATGAAGCCAGGCACCCCACACCTGGAAACATTCAGGGTCAAATATTCAATAATGGGGGAGGGGAAAAAAAATCCACGTGACCTAACATACTCAGTAAAAATTTCCCATCACCCAGTGCAAAACAACAACTAAATAAACTATTTAGTGCAATACAAGACCTCCACCTTTTCTGTTGACTAAAATTAAAAGAAAATGCATCGGACTATTTCTGCTGCTGATTATGAATTTTTCCACCACTCATGGTTTGCAGACCTGTCAATTTGCTTTAGTTCCACAAACTCTGAGCGGTTGACTTCTGCGGTACTGGAGACCAAACTGTTGATAGTCTTTAAAAGTATGCGACGTAGAATCCCAAATGCTAACATGACTAGGAAAAGAACAACAAAAAACAACAAAATTGTCCTAATTATAGAAGTCCACCACGCCAAGAGTCCCCAGTCCTTGAACAGTCCGCTGAACCAGTCAGTCCTTGGATTCCTGCTTGACTCGTTCGATCAGGCTTTTCACTTCTCAGAGAGCCGCGTGGACATTGGGTGCTTTTGATGTTAGGTTCAAGCAGCACAGTCCTTCAAATTCCTGGCACTCGTGTCCATGCAGCAGCAGGAGGAAATCTATGGCCGCACGATTTTGGAGTGTGGCCTGCCTGGTAATCTCCTCGTCCTCTAGGAGGGAGCTGATGGCCGTGGATGTCAAGTTTGCCTGTTTGACTACCCAGCACTCTAGGTGGCCCAATTCACCTAGAGCCTTGGCTGCCGCAACCCATGGAAGGAACAGGGATACAGCAACTCTTTTTGACTTGGCCCAATGGAAGATTTCTGCATCACAATTTGGGTCCAAATTGTCAACGCTTCTCTTATGAATTTTGCTGACTGAATTGTTCTTTTGAGTCCACTCACCAATCATGGTTTGGTTAGGTGCCAACAGGGACAATCGCCCGATGGTACATGGCCCTCCTAAAAGCCAAGAAGGGATTCCTGCCTATGCCCGATCCCCACAAATTAAAAACAAACCTTTAGGGAGGCTTTTGGGATGTGAATGGTCTGGATTGTCTGCTGCAACATGGCTTAAAACCTTACACCACCTTTTGGCAGTGAATTCCTCTTGATACTGTTTAATGTTGTTAAAAGGTTTGGTGTTGGAATGTGGGATAAAGAAGAAGTGTATGCAGTATGGTGCAGGGGAGGAGCCCAACAGCTCTAACTCTTGAGGCTCCTGAGCAGCTCTGGGTAGCTTTGGCAGCCACTCCTCTATGGGGTTTTTAATCATTACAGCTCACTGGTGACGGATATTGTGAGGTTGTGTGTGATTTGGTTTGGGACTTGGGTGAGGTATAGGCGTATCTAACTTGTCTGTGAACTCTCCAGCTTGCAATGGAATCCCTACCAGGCAGGTAGACATTGGGTCTTTCGCTGCTGCTGTGGACAGGCATATATTTTCCTGTTGAAGCATCTGTGCCAGGGTCACCCAGATGTTTTGGCGTGGCTAAGGAACAATCCACGCAGCTGTCAGACTGCTCAGCACGAACAGGATGACAACTTGGACAGGGCCCATCATGAGGTTAGGTGGGAGGTAGATTTTCTGTTCTACAAAGGAAAACAAACATTTTTTTCAAAAACACATACAAGTTCATGGGTCTGTCGGAATGCAGCTAACTCTTTTAGGAAGATTCTTCCTTCTTTTTCTGGCGGCGTCTTCTCTTGGAGGCGACAGCTGCTTGCTTCTTATCTCCGTCTGCTGGAGCTGGATTTTTGGGGACGAAATGTTTTACCCACTTTAGGGGTATCCGTCGAGGGCCTGAGGGGGTCGATACACACATGTAACCACGCCCCCAGGTGACGAGCTCATAAGGACCCTTGGTTTCCCAAGTTTCTGGGTCCTTAATGAGAACTGGTGGATGCTTTGACAACTTAAACCGGTTGTTATTATTGAAATGACGTATTACTGGAAGATTCATGTTTTCAAATGAACAATTAAAAAAACTGATGGTAAACAAGGCTTTGCAGAGCTTTTGTTGTGGAGTCATCCATGCTGCAGAATTGCCCTGCCTAGCCAGGACTTCTTTGAGTGTATGATGGGCACGCTCGATCACAGCTTGACCTGTGGGGAAGTGGGGAATGCCTGTCTTATGCTCCACTCCCCCCTGCTGGACAAACTCTAGGAACTCCTTGGAGGCATACACTGGGCCATTGTCGGTCTTAATCTCCCTAGGGACCCCCAATACTGAAAAGACTTGCAGCAAGTGTTGTTTGGCATGCGCAGCCTTTTCTCCTGCGTGGCCAGAGGCATAAACCGCACCTGAGTATGTATCTATGCTGACATGTACGTATTTCATGTGACCAAAACTGAGAATGTATGTGATGTCTGTCTGCCACACTTCGCAGCTCCCAAGGCCTCGGGGGTTAACCCCAACACCCAGGGATGGCACTGCCTGAAGCTGGCAATTGGGACAGGTGGCCACAATGGCTCGAGCCTGACTTCATGTTAGCTGGAACTGACGGATTAGACCTGGAACATTTTGATGGTATTGTTGGTGACTTAGCTTTGCCTGTTGAAAGATGCCTGGAAGGTGTGCCCTTTCTGCTGGGGCGGCAAGGGAATCTGCTTTGCGATTACCTTCTGCGACCTCACCTGGCAAATCGGTGTGTGACCTCACGTGCATCACATAGAAAGGGTGCTCCCGCTGCGAAACCAAATAAATTAGTTTTGAGAGCAACCTGTGGAGATGCCCATCCTCGATGTCTTTGAGAACTGCCTGCTCTGCCCTGGACACTACTCCCGCCACATAGGCTGAATCGGTAACCAAATTAATTGGCTCTGAAAACTTCTCAAAGGCTCTTACGACTGTGGCCAGTTCAGCAATCTGGGGCGACCCTTCCACAAACTCAAAATCAGCTTCCCAATGCTGGGTCTGGGGATTTCTCCAAGTCATCACCGACTTGTGGGATGCTCCAGACACATCAGTGAACACTGTAAGCGCCTTGAGTGGCCTACGACTCCTTTTCTCAGAAGCAATAAGGTGGAATTCCTCGTTGAACAGCTTGTGTGACGGGGCCTGGACTGATACGTGTCCACTGTAGCTGTCCAGGGATAGCTGGAGACTGGCATTGCTCTGGAGCAGGTCGTTGAACCTCTTTTTGGTCAACCTCTTGGGAGAGCTCTTTCCCTCCTTAGCAAGGTGGACTGGAAGGTGAATACACTGAAAGTCACAACCAGCCAGCTCACGCAATCTTAACCTGGCCTTCCAGATCAGTTGAGCTATTAGCTCCTGTGGCTGTGTGATGGTTTTGGATCGCTGATGGGAGAGGAAAACCCACTCTATGATTAGAAGTGGATCCTTTTGTACTTCAAACCACTGGAATATCAACCCATGTATGTGTGGTAACTTCCCCAAAACAATGAATTTGAAAGGCAGCTCGGGCTTATAACGATGAGCCTGCCTCTCGGCCAAAGCCTTCTGCACTTTTTGGAGGGCGGTTTTTGCCTCTGGGGTCAGTTCCCTGGGAGAGGCTAGCTCTCTATCTCCCTTCAGTAAATCTAGAAGGGGAGCTAGGTCTCTGTTGGTGAGGCCCAGCCAAGGCCTGACCCAGTTCAAAGACCCACACAAGGAATGGAGATCTGCTAGGGTTTTGGGATCACTCTTGATTTCCAATTTCTGCAGAACAATGGTCCGCGCAGTGATTTGCAAGCCCAGGTAATTCCAAGGTGGCATCCTCTGAACCTTGTTTTCCTGCAGTTGGAATCCAGCAGAGGTTAAAACTTTAACCACTAGGTCAAGTGTATCTTGGAGTATTATGTCATCGGAGGCACACACAAGCACATCATCCATGTAGTGTAGGATGATTGCTTCTTTTTTCTGGGCATGCACTGGGGACAGCAATGAAGCCACATACCCCTGGCAGATGGATGGACTGCATTTCATCCCCTGTGGCAATACTTTCCAGTGGTAGTGCTTCATTGGGGCTTTTCGATTGGTGGTGGGAACCGAGAAAGCAAACCATGGTGCATCCTCCGGGTGTAGGGGAATATGGAAGAAACAGTCCTTAATGTCTAGGACAGCCAATTGCCAATTTTGGGGGAGCATTGTTAGGGAGGGCATCCCTGGTTGGAGAGACCCCATGTCCACAATTCTCTTGTTTATTTCTCTTAAATCATGGAGGAGCCGCCACTTATCCTTCCCTGGCTTTTTTATTACAAAGACCGGGGAATTCCAGCAGCTAGTTGTCTCTTCAATGTGTCCTTTAGCCAATTGTTCTTCCACAAGCTCCTTGAGTGCCTCTATCTTTTCATTACTGAGTGGCCACTGTTTTACCCAGACTGGGTCATTTTTCAGCCATGTTAACTTGTGGGCGAGGCGCCCCACAGTGGCCGCTTCTAAAAATCTTGGGGTGTCTTAGGGATGACCAATTTGACCCCCCACTGGGACATGGTGTCTCTACCCCACAAGGGAGCTTTGTAATTAGTAACAAATGGGTGGACACTGGCCAATTTTCTGTCTGGTCCCTCAATTTGCACAATGCTCTTTGATATCTTTGCTAATGTGACTCCTCTTACACCTTGGATTTGACCAGCCACGGGCTGCAAATCCCAATGTGACGGCCACAACCCTTCAGGTATGATTGTCACATCTGCCTCTGTGTCAAGCAACCCTTCCACGTGGAGATGTTCTGCTCCACGCATTAGGTTGCATCCCATAATGGGTTTGTCCTCACCAACCACTTCTGCCCAGTATACACCTGGTGCCTTGTCATCTACTGAAATTTCTGCTGGAACAGGAATGGCCTGGGCGATGATTTGCCCCTTGGCCAAATAGAAGGGCGGCTGTGGACAGCACGTCAGGAGAATGAGGTTAGGTATGTCCCCTTTGATGGTCATGGGAGCCACCTCAATCTCCATGGGGGTGTGTGCAGTGTCCCCAATAACAAAGTACTTACTGTCTAATCTTGTGCAATCTTTTGTCAAGTTCTGCAAGTCTTCTGGCACGTCCACTCCAATGACCGTCCACTGGGTAGACTTAAAAGCAAAAGCTTTGGTGGTCACAAGCTTGAAACGCTTGTGAGACCACCAGATTTTATCCTGTAAATGGTTATTTTGTTTTCCCGCACCTCGCTTCTCTTTCTCCCCCTTTTCTGTTTTGAGGGAGGTTTTTTCTTAGGGAAGTCCGCTGCATTTATGTCGTGGCGCAGGGCGGGTGCGCGCTGGCATCGGGGTTTTTTGGTGTGAAGGGTGTCTTTTATTGCTGGCCTTGGGGGCAGTCCTGGGCAAAGTGTCCTGGTTTATTGCATATGAAGCAAATGACATGTTGAAGTTGTTCTGGTGACATCTGTTGCCTCCTCACTCCTGGAAATACAGCTGTCACCATCTCTGGGTTTGTCGGCCTTGACCACGCCTCCTGTGCAGCAAACAGTTCCACCTTCCTAGCACAGGCCTCGATCATCTCTGCCAGTGTAGGTGGGGGGTTGAGAGGCAGTCCCAGGAGCACCCTGCTGCAGACTTCATTGGCATTCCTCTGTGCCATCTCTTTCACTATCTCTATTTGTGTCTTGGGGTCCCATACTTGTGTCTCAACCTGTGCATGGAGTCGGTCGACAAACTGCAAGAAACTTTCTGAAGGAGACTGTTTAATGTCAAGGAAACTACCACTAGCTTCCACAGTTGGTAGCTGGTTAAAAGCCTTATCTGCAGTCTTTGAAATCTTATCTAGAATGAATCTTGACAACACCTGAGCTTGGTCCTCAGGGTTATCCCACTCCCCTTTGCTGTACAGATGTTCATAAGTAATGTTATTATTCTCTAAATCTTTGGCACCCTGAGGGGTTTGCTTAAGTTCCTCCACAAGGTCTTTGAGAGATCTCTTCCAGGAGCTTTCCCATAGATCAAACTCTGACTGGGTAAGCAGGCACTGGAAAAGATCTACAATGTCAGTAGGAACAAATTCAAGGAATGTTAATGTAGCTCTCATCATGCTTCTAAAATTTCACTATTTCTCCCAAATTCTAATTGACTTTTACATAACTCACACTTTGAGTGATATGAGAAGGGCTGGTAGGTTCTAGGACCAGCCCTACCACCCGTGTATTGAACAGGGGCTACCAAGGAGATGAGTTCTTCCTCCCGGTTTTGGACCCCAGGGTTTCCTCCTTCAGCCCCACCCCCGTGGGACCCAGCAGGGGCACCACCCTGTCCCCCGGTCCCACTGCCATGGGAACCGGGAAGGGGACCACCCCCTCCCCCAGCCCCACTGCCTTGGGAAGCAGGCGGGGAAACACCATTCACCCCACCCCCATGGGGACTGGGAGAGGGTACACCCCCTGCCTCTGGCCCCCCCCACCCTGCACCTTGGTAACTGGGAGGGGGGACATCCCCTCCCCCTGCCCCACCCCCGTGGGAACCAGGAAGGGGCCCACTCCCCCAGCCCTTGGCCCCACCCTCTTGGGACCCAGGCAAGGGGGCGTGGGGAACAGGCAGGGGGGCGGGGCAACCGTGGGAACCAGGGGCAGGGTCACAGGATGATGTAATGGGGGCGGGGACATGAAGGAAGGGGGAGGAGCATCCAAGGGAAGGAATGGGTTGTGAGACCGGAAGGGGTTGGGGGAGGGGACAGGTGGGTGAAAGGGATTGTGGGGAGAAGATGGGTAGGGGGAGGGCAAAAACATGTGGATGCCGCCATTTTGGGCTCCAGCCATGCGGTCAGCAGTATCCTGAATGCCAACCATGTGGTCGCAGCCATTTTGGGAATAGGGGGGGTCGGAACGTGAATTTGGGGTAACAGGAACTAGGTTAGAGGGGTGCAGGGAAGGTGCTCTGTCATCCTGCGCACAACTGCCAGGGCCAGGGTACTGAGAGAGAGGTGGGAGGCCAGGGAAGCAGTGGCAGTGCCAGGTACCCTGTAATTGCCAGGGAGCTTTGCTCGTCTCTATCAGTTCAGGGGCAGACGGTTGGGGAGGAGGGGTAGGAGAAGCTGCATGAGGGGGGATTTGCTCTGGCTGTCCTTTCAAATCCCTCTTTAGGACTTCTTTCCGAATCACCAGGAACACAGGAAAAAATTGAGACACTGTCCCATCTCCTTGTTCTGCTTTCGCTGTTAACAAGGCTCCAATTTTGTCCCAGGCAGAGACAGAATTAACATTCTGCTGAGTAAACTGAGGGAAATGAAAAGATATCTAGCGAACAAACCGTTTCAAAACTGCTTTGGAAACCGTAACATTTCCACTACTTAAGATGTCTAAAACTAGGGTATAAATGCTTCTCTGTGTTGCAGAAAACCTAGCACCTATCTTTGCTCTCTGCAGCACTCAATCTACCTTCTTTACAGCCAGCACAAACAAAAACTGAAAGCACTGAGTCTACAGCCAATCCGGGAAAGAATCCGGGCAGCCTGTGCCGCCCCTCCTCTCTGGGGAAGAGACGAACTGCTTGCGTACAAACCACGCGGTTTTTAAAATGGCAGGCGCCAGCTGCCGGCAACCCCGGACCACGCGGGTGCCGCGCGGATGCTCGGAGCTGCCCGCGCTGATCCGCTGCCACCTGCTGGGGTCTGCCGCTGCACGGGCATGACTGCTCACAGCAAAAACACAAGCCGCAGCTACTCTGCTACTGCCCGTGCCGCCATGGTGAAAGCTGCCCGTAGCACCAGGTTTACTGCGAAACACGCCCGCGCCGCGGAATCGCGCCGCGCGCAACGGTGCCACCGCTCCTGGGAACCGCGAGCTGCAGATACCCAACTGATGGAACCCCGCCGCCTCCAGAACCGCGCACAGGCGCCGCCGGAGCGCCGGAGCTGCTCTGCCCACGCAGACCATGCGGGATGCGCAAACCCTCCTCGGGACCGGATTTTCCCTGCACCGGGAGCTCACCCCCACCCTCTGAGGGCCCCCCCGGGGTCCCACTAACACTCGCGGGGGATACTCACCCTGCTTGGGGACTGTGGCTGGCTAGGACAGCTGTAAAGAAGTCCTTGTCCAGGATCGGTCCGCCGTGGGCGCGGCGGGTCGTGATTCTACCCTCTAGCCTTCTTGCCGACAAAAACACGATGAAGAAGTCAGAGGAAGGTGAAAGTCGCAAAAGCTAACGTAATCCAATCGTGGAATTACCAGCATTTCGGTAAAATCCACCTGGCATCATTGGAAAGGACATACAGTGCAAGGCCTCCCTCCCCTGGCAATTTTCTTTGTAACCCTGTTATTCGCTTTAGCACAAATCAAACAACCCTCAGTAGCTCGTTTTGACAGAGTAAAAAGACCCACAGTAACATAAATTTTGAGGAAGGCTTCTGCCAGTCCTCGAGAGCCCCAATCACTCCCTTCATAGAGTTGTTTTAATATCTGTAAGGCCAGAGCTTTTGGTATCCACTGCTTACCATCCCTTGTAAACCAATTATCCCCTCTTTCCTCTGCCCCACTCTTTTTAATTAGCTCAAGCTCCTCTGGTGGAAAAGCCAGTTTCTCTGGCAGCAGTGGGGTTACTGGGAGCAAGGGGAGGATCTTAGAGATTTCTGGTAACAATGCAACTGTCAGCTTCTTCATCAGCCAGTCTGTTACCTTATACCTCCTCTGAGCACCCTGCCTGGTGTCCCCTAACATGTGTAATTCCCACCTGGTTTGGTAAATTCACCACCTCCAATAGGTGAGAAATTAGGCTCTGATGAGTTAATGTTCTTCCCCTGCAGGTTAATAAACTTCTTTCTTCCCATAATTTCCCAAATGCATGTATCACCCCATATGCATATTTAGAATCAGTAAAAATATTCACTATCTTGTCCTGATATAATTCACAGGCTCTCACAAGCCCATACAGCTCTGCTGTCTGAGCTGACCATGTGGGCGGTAACCCCCCTCCTTCCTTTAATTCCCTTCCATTAATGATAGCTGTCCTGTAAATTGCTTCCCTTCTACCACCCTTGAAGACACATCAATAAACATTTTCTCCCTCATGCCAGGGAGTGTCTCGTAAATCTTCCCTAGCCCAGATCTGGGGATCTATCACTTGAATACAGTCATTGGTTTCTTCCCAACCCCCCTCTTAAGGGCCGTTCAGACAGGAGGTTGGGTTAAACCCTTTCCCACTTTTCAATTCTAATAACCGAGCGCTGGTCATCCATTTAGAGGCTCTTTCAGTTAACAAAGCTTTAACCTGATGTGAAACTTTAACAATCAGATATCCTCCCCTTGTCAGTTTTTGGGTCTCAGTTACCATCAAAGCTGTGGCTGCACAGTTTTGCAGACAATGAGGCCAGCCTCTGGCCACTCAAACAGCTTAGAAAAATAAGCAATAGACTGCCATGCCCCCCCCCCCCCCCCCCCCCCGCCCCGTGCTCTTGTACCAGAATTCTTTTAGCATGGCCTTGTTTAACATCCACGTATAACTCAAGTTCCTTTTCTGAGTCTGGAAGAGCTAAGACTAATGCATCAACCAATTTGTCTTTTAATTTTCTAAAGCTTTGCTCTCCTTCTGGTGTCCATACCACAACATTAGGGCTGTCTTGGGTTAAAAAGTCATATAAAGGCCTGGCCAAAATAGAAAAATCCTCAATCCATGCTCTGCAGTACCCCACCAACCCCAAAAACTGCCATAATTCCTTCTTTGTCTGGGGTAATGATACTTGTAAAATTCCTTGTATTCTTTCTGGATCAATACACCATAACCCTCCAGTCAAAATGTGTCACAAATATTTAACCTTTTCTCTACCAACCGCACTTTCTTTTGAAACACTTTAAGTCCCTTTTTAGCAAGAAAATTAAGCAGCTTCATAGTAGTCTCTTCAACCACCTTTTCCTGTTCCCCTTATAAAAGCAAGTCATCCACATACTGCAACAACCTAACTCCCGAGGGTGGAGTAAACTTTTCTGCAAGGCTTGCCCAAATAAAACCGGTGATTCTGTATATCCCTGTGGGAGGACTGCCCATGTTAATTGCTGTTTAACCATTTTCCTTCCTTCCTCCTGCTCCCACACAAAGGCGAAATACTATTTACTGTCCTCTGTAATTGGACACCCCCAGAAAGCATCTTTCAAATCTAGTACTGAATAATACTGATGTGTAAGGAATATTAATCCAAATATTACCGGGTGGGATGTGCCTGGCCTCGTCTGACCCTTGCTGCTGGGCCAAAGGCGGCAGCTGTGGTGTTTCACCTCAGAGATACCTTTGGCCAGCTGGATGCTGCAGCTAGGCACTTGGAACAAATCCAGGCATAGTAGAAACTCAGTTTACATCTGGTGGAAAAGGTTCAGGCGACGGTGAAGAGAAAAAGGAGAGGATTGATTCTGCCGTAGAGTTTTAATCCAGAGTTTTATTCCAGGATGACAGACCTCTGAATCTTGTAACAGCTCCCAACAGAATCCCGACCACATGGTCCCGTCTCCTTTTAAGCCCGGGACAGGGGGAGGGGAAAGGAGAGGTTGGCACACATGGAGGGTTGGGATAGGTGAAACAGGAAATGGCATCACACTGCAACATCTCCCCCTAATTTTGTTTAAAAAGAAGAGGACTAGGTTTGTGGTGCAGGATGCTTGCCAAACCATGGTTGGTAAATCAGTTCCTCCTCTACAGGAGGGTCAGTGTTCTCCACTGAGGGTTCCATGTCATCCATTGGAACACGAATGGCTTCCAAATGGTAAACTTCAGGAGGGGGAGATGAGCTTGAAATCAACTTGAGAACCATGCGTTTGACTAGTCCAAAAACAATGCTAACAACTACAACAACAACTAATATAAACAGTACTAAAAACACAGTTTTCAGAATGGATCCCAACCAGCCCGAGAGTCCCCAGCCTTTGAACAGTCCACTCAGCCAGTTGTCACTTTCTCTCTTGATGTCCGAGGTCTTTTGCCAAGGTGGTCCATATGTGCTTTGCGCTGAGGGACTATCCAGGAGATCGCTGGTGGGATGATCACAAGTAGGATGAGGAGCAGGCTTGGTCTCATGGCGTCTCGAGACTACACACGAACTGTGGGATCTAAACTGGTACAAGGAACTTAAGACTAACATATATTACAAACTATTCCAGATAGGAGGCTTAAATGGAATTTCCTCCAGAGAACGCGTGCGGCGTTTCCTTCTCCAGGCAGCATTAGCAACCTGGGGTGCTTCTTTCGATTTCTCTGAGACCTTGGGAACATAGGGCCTTACCCATTTGGAAGGAACCCACTTTAACCCAGAGGGGGTGGACACACAGGCGTATCCACGTCCCCAAGTAACCAATTTGTAAGGTCCCACTGTCTTCCAAGTCTCAGGGTCCTTTACTAAAACCCAAGGCTTTTCTTTCATCAACGTATGACTGCTCCCCCCAAAGTGGCGTAGGATGGGAGGATTCAGGCTGCCAAAGGAACAATTCAGAAAATTGATTGTGAACAGCGCCCTGGACAATCGGATGTGGGGGGGTTCCACCTTCAGAACCTGTTGCTGCTGGTTTAGGACTCTTGTAATATTGCAGTGAGTCCTTTCTACAATGGCTTGAACTGTAGGGGAGTAGGGGATGCCAGTTTTGTGCTCTACTCCCCATTGCTGCAGAAAGCT
This sequence comes from Agelaius tricolor, assembly GCF_023055355.1. Taxonomy (NCBI): domain Eukaryota; kingdom Metazoa; phylum Chordata; class Aves; order Passeriformes; family Icteridae; genus Agelaius; species Agelaius tricolor. The sequence continues at coordinate 14,725,296 of NW_027269281.1, forward strand.
CCTGAATTCCTTGGATTTATAGGCAGGCCCATTATCAGTTTTCAATTCCTTGGGGATGCCCATGAAAGAAAAAGCCTGTAAGAGGTGCTTAATGGCATCATTAGATGACTCTCCTGTGTGGGCAGAGGCATAGACCGCTCCAGAAAAGGTATCTACACTAACATGAACGTATTTCTGCCATCCAAATGACTGTATGTGTGTAACATCTGTTTGCCACAGTTCACAACTGTTTAACCCCTAGGGTTTGCTCCCGTACTCACTGTAGGGGGTGCATGTTTTTGGCAATTTGGGCATGTGTCCACAATGGCTTTGGCCTGTTCTCGAGTGACGTGAAACTGATGAACCAGGCCAGGTGCATTTTGGTGGAAAAGCTGGTGGCTGATTTTTGCCTGTTCAAAAACATTTGGAAGAGTGGCCATCACTGCAGGTGCAGCAAGAGCATCTGCCCTTCTGTTGCCTTCAGCGATAAACCCTGGCAAGTCGGTGTGTGACCTGACGTGCATCACATAAAATGGTTGCTCCCGGTGAGTGACTAACTTTACAAGTTTTGAGAGCAGTTCAAAAAGTGCGATGTTAGACACTTCTTGCAGTGTTGCTTGATCTGCCCTGGACACTACTCCTGCCACATATGCAGAATCCATTATCAGATTGAATGGTTCTGAGAACCTTTCAAAAGCCCTAACAACAGCAGCCAATTCAGCAACCTGAGGTGAACCTTCCACCTCAGCAATGTCCGTCTCCCACTGCTGGGTTTGAGGATCCTTCCAAGTCATAACGGACTTGTGGGACCTCCCGGTCGCATCTGTAAAGACAGTCAGAGCCGTTTTTAAAGGTCTCCTACTCAGAGCACTTCTCAATTTCAGAATAAATTGAACATCTTGTTCGAACATTTTGTGGGCAGGCCGCTCTACAGAAATTTGTCCTGAGTAGGAATCCAGAGCAAACTGCAACACTTCATTTTCTCAAAACAATTGTTCCAATATTTGCATAGTATTTTGACCCGATTTTAACTCAATTGGAATGTGAATGCACTTAAAGTCATATCCTGCTAACTCCCTGATCCGGGTTCTTGCTTTCCGGATCAGTTCTGCTACAAGCTCCTGAGGCTTTGTCATTCTCTTGGACCTTTTGTGACTGAGGAAAACCCATTCTTATGATCAAGAGAGGGTCCCTCTTGTCCTGGCCCTTTTTAGGTGTGCCCTTGGCCTTAGGAGTTTGTTTTTCCTCCCACTGGAAAATGATTCCATGGAGGTATGGCGACTTACCTAAGATGATAAATTTGAATGGCAGGTCAGGCTGACATTGGTTGGCATGTCTTGTGGACATTGCAATCTGAACCTTTTCTAGAGCTTTCCGTGCTTCTGGGGTAATAGACCTAGGAGCACCCGGGTCCTCTCCCCCATTCAATAAATTGAAAAGAGGGGCAAGGTCTTCGTTAGTCAGACCGAGCCATGGTCTTACCCAATTCAAAGACCCACACAACTTGTGGACATCCGCAAGGCTCTTGATCCTTGGATTGATTTCTAGTTTTTGAGGAACAATGGTCCTATTTCCAATTTCTAGGCCCAAATATTTCCAAGGTGGCATCTTTTGAATTTTCTTTTCCTGGAGCTCAAACCCTGCAACAATCAATGCATGGATCGTTAGGTCAAGCACATGTGTGAGTAGATCATCATTGGGGGCACACACAAGGATATCATCTATATAATGATAGATGATGGCCTTTTCTGCAGCTGCACGCACTGGGGAAAGCAGGGAAGAGACATACCACTGGCAGATCACTGGGGAAACCTTCAGGCCCTGAGGAAAAACTGTCCAATGGTACCTTTTCATAGGGGCTTCCATGTTGATGGTGGGGACTGAGAATGCAAAACGCAGTGCATCGTCAGGGTGGAGGGGAATATGGAAAAAACAATCTTTTATATCAATAACAGCTAATTTCCAATCCTGGGGAAGCATTGTTGGGGATGGCATACCAGGTTGGGGAGAGCCCATATCTTCAATGACATTATTAATTTGTCAGAGGTCGTGGAGGAGCCGCCATCTCTTTTTGTCAGCTTTCTGAATGACAAACACTGGAGAGTTCCACGGGGACGTGGTCTCCACAATGTGACCCTTTTTCAATTGCTCTTCCACTAGCTCTTCAAGTGCCTTTATTTTTTGTTTACTGAGCGGCCACTGTTTCACCTCAACTGGTTTGTCTGTTTTCCACTTCAGTTTTTGGGTGTGGCGCTGTTGTTCCATGACCGCTGTACAAAAATCCTGTGGGGAGTCTGGAATATCAATTGTGACACACCACTGGGCCATCAAATCTCTCCCTAACAAAGGTTCCGAATAATCTAACACAAATGGACGGATATTCGCTAATTGTCCATTTGGTCCCTCTATTTGGACAATGCTTTTGGATTGTCTTGCCAATTGCAGGCCTCCTACACCTTTAATGTGACCAGCAACGTTTTGAAAAGGCCAATGTGCAGGCCAGTCCTGTACTGAGATCACTGTGCAGTCTGCACCCGTGTCTACAAGCATCTCAATGCGTTTTGACTCCCCACCCTCACTGACATTTCACCATAATTTGGGTTTATCTCTTCCAATAACTTGGACCCGGGCGACTGTGGGCCCTTGTTTTTTGGTGCCTTCAGGCACAAACGGCACAGGGATAGCTTGGGCAACAATTTGACCTTTGGGAAGAAACAGAGGTGGGTGGAAACAGTGCAGCCCGAGAACGAATTGCTCAGGATCTGATGTTGTCATTCCTGGAGCAATTTCAATCTCATGTGGTGTGTGTTTGGTGTCCCCAATGACAATGTACTTACAGTGAATACGGTGCCAAGTACCCTTCTGTTCTGGGTTGACAGAAACAAAATGCCAGTCCGTGTCTTTCAGATGGAGTGATTCTGTCAGCTGCAACCTGTAAGGCTCATTGACAGAAGACGTGGTTAACATAGGTTCACTTAAATTATAACAAAGGTTATTTTGTTGCGTTTTTAACAGTGGACCAGCAGACGTGGTCTTTGAAGCATCTGCTTCACTTACAGAAACAGTAACATTACCGCACGCTTGGTTTGTTTTGCTTCCCTTATTCCCTTGGCCTGCTCTTTCTGTGTCTGCACACCTGGCAGGCCAGCGCTCTCCATTCAGTTTTTTTGTTGTTGTTGACCCCCTGGGAGTGTTTCTAATTTCCCTCCCGTGCCATTTCTAAACTCATCAAATTGCTTTTTCAGGGGGCACTGGTTACTCCAATGCCCAAGGTTGTGGCAAATCAGGCATGGCTTTGTGGGGTCCACCATTGCTGGTTGTCGCTGCTGCCCAGGGTACTGCTGTGCTGAGGGAATGGGCGCAGGGCTGGCAACGGCGACACGCTGAGGTGGTCTTGGCAGCAGCCTTGGTCTGGTGTCTTCTGCAACACTCATCAGAGGCACTTTCCTGTTACAGACTAGAAGCATATCTTTTAGTGTAGGGGGGGGTTCGAGAGGAAGGCTCAAAATTGCCGCTCGGCACTGTTCATTTGCATTTGTAAATGCCATTTCCTCTAAAACCTCTTCCCTTGCATTCTCTTTTTTAACTTGGATTTCAATGGCTCTAGTTAACCTTTCGACAAATTTCAGAAAAGGCTCTGATGGCAGCTGCTTGATCTTACTGTAGGGCTCAAAAGGCCCCTCAGGTTGGAGGGAAAAGAATGCTTTTTCAGCAGCTTCTTTTACCTTCTCCAGTGCTTCTACGGGTATTACAGTTGCTTGGATCGTGGCTGCAGACCACTGTCCTTCACCCAAGAGATGCTCAATGGTAATTGGCATGCCATTAGCATCTTTCGCTGTGTTTGGATCAGCGTTCAAGCATGGGAGAGCCTCCTTTAGCAGTTGTTTCCATGCTACTTCCCATAATTTGAATTCTGTAGATGTCATGAGGCATGAGAAAAGCTGTTTTAAATCATGCGGGACGACTACAGTCCTGCTCAATTCAGATTTTAAAAGGCCACGGAAGTATGGACTGTGTGGACCATACTCTTTGTGGGATTTACAGATCTCCTTAATCAATTGACGTCCAAAAGAGCTCCAACTAGCAGTTTGAGCAGCTCCCCCTTGGGCTGCAGGCTGATACGAAACAGGAGCAAATGACAAAGTGGGACCCTGTATTGGGTCTGCAGCTTCCTGCCCTGTATCCCTTGCATTGGAAGCAAGGGGATCACAGAAGCACGTTCGGGGACATGCAGTGGGTGTGCCCTTACCGAGGGAACCCAGGGAGGGGCCGGGGACGCAATGGGAACAGGGGGCAGAGACAGGGGGAAGGCAGGGGGCGGGGATACTGTGGGAACAGGGGGCGGGGACAGGGGTCTGGCAAGGGGCGGGGACACTTGGTGATGTCACTTCGGCAGACGCCCCCCGTGAGGAGTAGAGGGGCGGAGCTGAGGGTACAGCAGGTAGAGGAGGGGGAGGGAAGGTGTCACAAGGAACAGGAGGAGAGGGGAATGGGAAAGGAATTTTGGGATGCTCAGGGGGATCTTGGGAAGAAGGTGACCAGGTCTGGGAGGGTGCCACGTGGCATCCTCCATCTTGGGTACGCCCTAGGCACTGGGGGCCATTTTGGGGATCACTGCTCTCCGAAAAGCTAACACGTGCTCTGGGATTTAGAGCAGGGGAAACAGGGTTTTGGGAAGTTTTCCACGAGACCTGGCCAGGGCCTTGTGGACAAGGGGACTCAGGCATTTTAACCTGCACTGGGAGTCAACTTCTCAGCGCATGAGCAGGATTTGCTCTCTTTAAAATACCAAATTTTGGGGTAAGAGGTTCAGGGCTGGAAGGGGGGGACACAGGGAGAGCAGAGGTACATGGCTTAATATTTGGCTTTTTCTCCAATTCCCTTTCTTTGAGCAAAGCAGTCCAAATTTGTAAGCTCCAGAACACAAATTTAGCTGAGGATGTATTCCCAGACTGTCCCAAGGTGATCAATTCATGCCCTACTTTATCCCAAAATTGAATATTGTGGACTTCCTCAGGAGAAGTCTGTGGGAAGTGCAGAAAAAGCCACCTTACAAACTGTTTCAATTTTCCTTTTGAGAACTTTATGTTTGCATTAACTAAAATTCCAATAATATGATAATACACTCCTTTTTGTGCTGTGCTTAATTTCGAGCCCATGTTAGATGTAAATGGCACAGAACAAAGCCTGCAACTCGTGCTCTGAGATATTGGTAGAGGGGGTCTACTCCCCAATGAGTTGTATCATGTTCAGATTTCACAAAATGTTTCTAAGGTCTTTCAGGTATTACTAATTGGTCTAACTGTCTCCATCCATTCTCTAGAAGTTTCCCTTTATTATCTTGCATCCATTTGTAATCTGATGGCTGATAATTTACTGGTTGCCCAATATCTATTTCACTGGGTATCAATGCAGCCAGTACTGGCTCCTTCCTTTCAGCGGCCAGCCTAGCTTCATAATCTGCCAATCTCTTACCTTCTTCAGGGAGAGTGTAACCTGTAGTGTCCCCAGCAATGCATAATTGCCACCTGTGATGGGAGTTCCACTGCTTCAAGGAGTCTAAGGACATTGATTGCATATTTGATAACATTCTTCTGAGCTGTTAAGAGTCCACTTTCTCTCCAAATCGGGCCATGAGCATGGACAATCCCATAAGCATATTTGGAGTCTGTCCAACTATTGATGATTTTTCCCTTGGCTAGCTCCAATGCTCGGGTTAGAGCTATCAGCTCAGCCTTTTGCACTGAAGTTCCTGCAGGTAGTGAATTTGACTTGATTACCTTAGAGACAGTGGTCACAGCATATCCAGCCATCTGCATCTCTTGTTTCATGAAACTGCTGCTATCAGTTGTCGGCATCTGGGAGCAGTTCTTTTTTCAGATCTGGGCGGCTGGAGTACACAGCCTCAATGGTTTCTAGGCAATTGTGTACTACTGGTTGGCCCAATCGCTGTGCTTAGACTCCCAGAGCTATCTCCTGCCTCTCATGTGAGAACAGCTAGAGAGGCTTACTCATGTCAGGAAGTCCGAGGGCTGGAGCTCTCATAAGTTCGCACTTCAATTCTTTGAAGGCCTTGTTAGCTTCGGGAGTCCATACCACAGCATCTTTAGACATCTTTGCTCATTCATATAAAGGCTTCACAATCAATCCATAGTTATACAACCACAGTCAGCACCAACCTGTCATACCAAGAAAAACGCAAAGTTCTCTTACAGTCTGTGGCTTAGGTGTTTGACAGATTGCTTCCTTCCATGTATTTCCCAGGGATCGTTGTCCTCCAGAGATCTTGTATAGGAAGTAGGTCACCTGTTGTTGCACCAGTTGAGCTTTCTGTTGAGAAACTTGATAGCTATTCAGTCCCAAAAAGTTCAACAGGCTCATTTGTTGCACATCCTGGATAGATGGTGACAGTGGGGGGGCGACAGTCCCCCTCTTTCGGGCTCTGCAGAATCCCAGCTACCAGTGCAGGCGCAACACGGAACAAAAGGGCCACAGCATGGGCCTGGGGGGCACTAGGTTCCTTTATTTGATGTTAAACTCCCCGAGTCCGGGAACCCAGGCATCGAACTGGGGGCAAACAACAGTTTATAAAGGGGGGCAGGTCTCAAGGGAGGATACAATGTTCAACTAATCAGGAGAACTGGAGGTGGAACACAAGTCAGGGAATACAGTGTATAAACCAGTAAAGGATTTCAAGGGAGAAAAACTGCTTGGGATAGGAGGGGTTAACAACTGGATGGGGGGGGAAGGGGTTTGAAACTTGGCAGGGAAGTAGCTAAGTAACAGATAAACTGACACCTGGCTCAATTAAATAACTAAGGCAGGTCTGTGTCACTCTAAAAATGGGGAAAAAAACCCCAAAAGAACTACTAAACCACAAATCAAACAATAAACATGCCAAATAAAAAAACACAACACAACACTCATTGTCCACTCAAGGCACTCTTTAGAAGTTTTTGTAGCAACCAACAAGTAATCTAAATACTGTAGACGTGTACCTTCCCCAGGTGGAGATTGCCATTACTCTAATTCTTTAGCCAATTGATTTCCAAAAAGCATGGGACTGTTTTTGAATCCTTAAGGTAACACTGTCCAGGTAAGCTGGCTTTTCCTTCCTGTACTGGGATTTTCCCATTCAAATGCAAAATCATCTGACTCTCTTCTGTGAGAGGTAAGCAGAAGAAGGCATCTGAGATCTATGACTGCAAACCAGATTAAATCCTCTTGTAATTTTGCTATCAGCATGTAAGGATTAGCTACTTCTGGATGGATACTTTCAGTAATTCCATTAACTACTCACAGATCTTGTAATAGTCTGGAGGTTCCATTAGGTTTCTTTACTGGCAATATGGGGGTATTAAACTCTGACTCACATTCTTTCAATAGTCCTGATGCTAGAAACTTATTAATTATGGGCTCTACTCCTTTTCTATCTTCTAATCTTAGGGGATATTGTTTCTTAGTCACTGGCCTGGCTCCTGTTTGTAATTTTAATAGGGTCAGCTAATTTTGATCTTCCCAGAGTATCAGTATTCCATTGTGGAAACCCAGGGCACCCGGGAATATTTCTCTGCTCTGAGGTGTCCTGACCCCAAGGGGAGCACTGACTTTGACCCCCTCATTCATGGAGAAAGTTTCCTAGACTTCAAGATAGGCTAGAATCCACAAAAGTGTGAAATAGATTATAGAGAGTAGTGTAGGTGTATCACTTGGTGAGAAATTTAGGTTTTGGGATTTTTAGTATGTTGTGGATGGAAGCAAGATGGAGGGCACAGGGTGTTGTCCTGGGTTTCTTCTTCATGCTGCTTCTTCCTTCTTCTTCATGGGTTTGGGTGGCATTTTGTAATTGGGCAGAAAGGTCTGCATTGCGGGCTCTTTAGGATCAGTTATTGGGTTAAAAGGGAAAATAATCTAGGTGTCAGTTCTTAATTGGATAGTTTAGTCTTAAAAGACCTTGTAACAAGAGATTGTTAGCCATTTTGTGCCTTTTAATGAAAAGCTGGCGAATTCATGATTGTGAGACTGTTTTACTGATAAGAAATAATAAACACCTGAGTCCGAACATGAACTACTGTCTCAAGTGCCTTCAATCCAAACCCAAAGAAACCAATATTCCATACTCCTGGGTACACCTGATTCAGTATTTCTTCCAACCAGGTGTCATTATTTCCTGTGTCTGACTCAATTGTTAATCCTGGCATTTTAAATTTTATTTCTCCTTCTTTAAATTCAATTGTTGCTTCCAAATTTTTGAGTAAATCCCTGCCTAACAAAGATTTAGGTGAATTAGGTAAATAGAGGAATTGAGGTATTCCCATTCTTTTCCCAATTTTGTATTCAAGCAGTTTTAAAAATAATGCATTTTCTGGTTGGGCGGGGCTCCCTTGACTCTAATGTATTTTTCACTTTCAGGCACCAAAGCTTGATTCGAAACTGAAAATGTGGCTCCAGTATCTATTAAAATTCAATTTCTTTATTAAAATTCAATTTCTTTATCATTCCCTAGTTGCATTTTAACCAGCAGGTCTGCCAGGGTCAGATCTGCTGGTCTCCGTCACTCACTGTTACCTACAGCTGTGGTGACAGCCTCTTGCACTTGATTTGCCAAGTCAGGGCTATGGCTCTTCTGGTGACCTTCTCTTTTACAAAATGCACACTGATTGGTCCCAGTCTGGGTTGTGATTGATTTGAGCCCCCTCTGCTGCTTCCACCTCTGCCTCTGCCTTTGCTCTGTCCTTGACCACACCCATCATTTTGGTGCTGATTCAGTGCAGCCACTATAGCCATGGTCAGCTTTTTCTGTTCTTGCTTGTTCCTATAATTATATACTCTCCAAGCTTCTCCCATTAATGCTTCCAGGTCCCTGCTTGAAGGCTCTCTCATTTTCTGAAGCTCAAATATGATGTCTCAGATTGATTGCCCTAACATTAGAGAAACTAACTGCTGTGTGGCATTCACATTCTCTGAAAAAATCCCTTTGCCCAGGATTTTTCGCCTAGGAAGCTGAGAGGCCTCAGAGAAAAGGAAAACAATTCTTATCTCATTTGCTTCTTATGTGTTGTGCTCATCTGGAATGTGTTTGGAGATTGTTTACCCAAAGGTGATTGCCTGATTGGATCGTGGTGTGAGTTGTTTTTACTCTTTGGCCAATTGGGGCCAAGCTGTGTTGGGACTCTGGAAAGAGTGATGAGTTTTCATTATTATCTTTTTAGCATTCAGTAAGTATCTTTTCTATATTCTTTAGTATAGTATATTATATATTCTTTAATATAATATAGTATAAGAAAGTAATAAATTAGCCTTCTGATAAGATGGAGTCAGATGGCATCATTCCTGCCTTCGTCGGGGCTCCCTGCAAATACAATAAGTGGTGACCCCTTAGACGTTGGCTGTAGCCTGAGCTGAAGAATCAAGACCCTGAAATCGGGCGGAGTTTGCAGCCAAGGCTGAACACGTGAGGATCTGCTGAATCCTCTCGGAAAGTGTCTGGAGACCCTTCGTGGAGCTGCAGGACGGGAGACGCCGCAGGGACAGCCTCTGGGACCCCGCGGACCCCGAGCAGCCTGTTGAAACCGGACACTGCCGCCTTCTCCTCCCCAGGAGAGGTAACATTAACCCTTCCCCGCGTTTTCCTGGAGAAGATTTCTCTCTCAGAACAGCGTTTTGGCCCCTAGCCTTAGAGGCAGGGGCGGGGGACAGATCTCCCGACAACAGCACTGCCCCCGACCTGGGGTGGGTTTGCAGTTGAAAAGAGATGCCTGCAGAATTAGGTATCCGATTTTCTCCGTCAGAAGAGGATGCCATTTGGGTGTGGAAAGTTCTCATTCGTGGTAAGAAGCTCCCTGTGTCAGAAGAGGCTCTCTACAAGCTTTTCAGTTGGGCGAAAAGTCATTGGTTTCCCGTGGGTGAGGTCACCTCCCTGGAGCCGCAGGTCTGGGACTCACTGGGTCACCTTCTCTGGGGGGAACGCAGACGAGATGCGAGTGTACCCCAACTACTACCGATCTGGTCAATGCTCTCCCGAGCTCAAAGGAGCAAAATCCCGAGGGAAAGCAAATCCACTTCGGTGGGCATGTCCGACTTGGACGTGGGGGAACACCTCGCCTCGCGCAGAGGGCCGACAGCCCCCCCGCCACAGCCGTCAGAAGAATCGGTTCAAGGACAGAAACTGCTGGTTCCCATACCCCCCGCACCGCGGAGGGGAGGCCCATTTTCCATTTTACCCACGACTCAGAAGCAGTTTTTTCTGCCTCTCTGGAGCATGCGCAAGAGGAGCCGTCTCCAACTCCTCTTCCTTTCCCCCGTGAGGCATGTGAGCCAGCTCTGGCAGCGGCGGAGCCGCCTCCAGCACCGCCCCTCACTGTTTTGTCTGGGTTGCCAGGCAACGCAATCGCCGGCAGCTGTGAGCAACGGCAGCCTGTCACCAAGAAGGGGCGTGCCTCCGCTGCTGAGTGTCATCCCGAAAACGCTCCGGCAGCCGCAGAGACTCCGCCGGCCCCGCCAACGGCCGCGCCTTCAGTACAGCCTGTCATCGTTCCAATCGCGGCGACCTTGCCCGCCTCGCCGCCCCCACCGCCTCCCGCCGGCCCGGCTCCCGTTCAAGATGCCTGCTGAGAAGCTGAGGGCGGCCCCCGACCCGCCCCGCCACTCCCACCGCCTTCTGCACCGCCCCTCACGGATCCCAGCGTGTTGCTTGGCAACGGTTCAGCGGCGACGCAGACTGCGCCGGCGCTGCCCCTCCTGGAACCAGGAGTAGCCGCGGCTGCCGCCTCCGAGCCTCCGGTGGCTGCTCTCTCTGCATCGGTGCCGGCGGGACATGCACCCCCGCCGCCCCTGGCGGCGGTCCTGCCGCCTTCAGAGGCTCCGTCCTCCGCATCAGCATCTGCGTCGGAGCCTGTGACCGGCCCAGCGCCCCCCCCCCCCCCCCCAAGTAGTTCGTCAGACTGTCCCAAGCTGTCTTCCCCTGAGGCAGCGGCTGGGACAGCGAGAGACGACACCGGCCTGTCCCACAGCGGAGGCGGTACGGCTTGCTTGCTCACAGCCGGTGCCGCAAGAGTGAACACTGAAACTCGCTGCTTTTCTGGGAAACAGCATTTTTCGCCGGCATCATTCCTGCCTTCGTCGGGGCTCCCTGCAAATACAATACTGCTGCTTTCCCATGTCTTATGAGGGGTCTAGGGTTGTATTCTAGGGTTGTATATTTCTGCAAGGCTTCATGGAGTCTGTCCAAAAAACCGTCCTTGTTTAACTTGGGATATCATCGACCAATTCACTGCCTTTGGGATAGCATTTTCCAATCCGATTCTAATTAAATTTTGGTACCTAACAAACAACGCATAATCTCCTTCATCATTTGGGTTCCATTGGGAATTGGAATTGGAAAACACCTGTTCCACTGTACCCTGCAGGTCTCTGCCAGCAATTTGTCCCTCTACATGTCCTCTGGCTGTTTTAATTATCAATTTCTTTTCTGTTTCTGTAAGCTGTGACAACATTAAATCAATATCACACCAATCAGGGTCCTGGTTCTTTACAACAAACTCAAATCTTTTTGCAGCTTTCCTGTCGCTGTCGAGGCGGTCACGACATAAAGCAGAGACCACAAGCAGTCTCAGTTGGCAACACTTTATTATTGAATATGGCTGATTTTTATACACTTTCCAGTTGTTTATCCTTCTTCTATCTTTACTATTGGCCACAATAGATCAACATAATACTATTGGTGAAAAAGTTATGGTGACTTAATTAACTTTCTAAAAATGTTTCATCCAGCTGCAAAGTTCTTCTGTCCCTCCTCTCTCGGTCTCCTTGGTTACAGCCTTGGAGAGAGCTCCTTATCAGTTTCTTCTTACTTCTCAGCTTCTTCTCGCTCCTTTAGCTAACAGGCCCGCTGTTAGCCCCTTCCACACTTTCCCGGGATCCTCTCTGTAATTTCTAACTACTTCTCTTCAGCTATTCAGATCGCTAGTGGAAAAGGGAACCTTCACTCGCATTGCTTCTCCCCAGGGACCTAATACCTGTCACAGAGGGGCTATTAAAGGCAAAACCTTTTTCTCTTTACTTCTCATCCATGCTGTTATCGGAGTCCCTAAACTCGTTCCCTCGCCAGGATCATCCATCTAATCCTCACTACCGCTCGGGCTTAGGGGGGGAGCAGTTGGAGGAGAATGTGTACCTGGCCTTGGATAATTCAGATGTAAATCCTGAACATGTATAACACTGTCTCCTTCATGCTTGTCCGCTAACTTCAAACACCTCTGCCCTATCCTACATGCAGAACAACATCTCTTCATCGTCTGCTTGGTATCTTTTTCTAATGCTAAAACCAAAGGGTCCTGTGGAGCCAATTTTATGCCACATTCCCTCTGCCATTCAGGCTTATTTCTCAGAATAAAAAAACTGTGTACATTGCCCCATCCCACTTTGATTCCCTCCTTAAAATCAACATTAGCTGCAAAACAATATTGTAATTTAAAGTACCATTCACAGGCCATTTTCCCCCACTGTCCAATCAATAAAGTGCCACCACTGGTTGCAATATTTTAATAAATCACTTTTCTTTAGGTTACCTCCTGGAATGCCTCCTAACTCCCCCCAATGGGCCAAAACACACCCTAAAGGGCTCTTTATCACTATTTCTTTACTGCTGGAACTACCCATTTCAATATAATCTCAATTGTACATGATTGCACTTCATAGCAAAAATACAAATCCTACTTTTGTCAGCTCTTAGCCCCCACTCACAACACCAGCACACAGCAGATATCGGAGGTGTGACAGACTCCAATATTTTCTTTTACAATTAAAACACTCAATATGCACCCATGGGTCACACAACCACAGGACACTGAACCGACACAATATTCCACACACAAAACAAGGAATTGGGGTCTTATAAATGGAAGGAATGAAACAGGGTATTGGAGCAGGATGGGACATGGATTAAAACTGTTAGCAAAGCAAACGGTAAAAACTTCTGGCAAACACCCAAAAAGTAACAGCTGTAAAGGCACCAACACAGTGAAAACTTGGTAGACACACAGCAGCCCGTAACAGTTGTTGGCACACACACGGAAAAGAAACACTAATTTTATACAAAATACACAAAACACGTACAATAATCAATCTCAAAATTTCAAGACCAAAACCAATAGTAAAAGTCATCAGTCTTCTTTTGAGGACTCTAACCCCTTCCTTCGGGCCTCTAACCCCTATGTATCAACTTCAGGAATTCTCCTGTGATACAGCACCCAGCTTATATCATCACATACGTCTTACGGGAGTTTCCTAACCAAACAAAAATATTTAAAATTACAGATAGCTTAAATTTTCTGCAGTTGGTTGGTCCTAGTCTGCCCCTGCAGAGAGGCAGTGAAGCGTGGAGTCCCAGGGCATGCCAAGGGAGTCCCCAACTCCAACGGATCTTGCAGCCAGGCAGAGAGGTCCTGCCATGCTAGGTCGCCAAAACTGATGCCTGAAAGGTAGGCTGGAAATAAATCCCCATAGACCAGCAGATATTTGTTTATTGCAGCGCTGGAGGTGAGGGGGATTTCTCCTCCTAACTCACCCACCTTTGTCAAGTGCTGTGGTATATTTATACAGTAAGTATTGCTTAGTGTTACTAAGTCATTATAACATCATCATATATGCTCTGGAACTAATTTACATAGTATGATCTCATGGTTATAAATCATTCTTTTGCACTGTGCTTGTGCCTCCTCAATTCAGGGGTCATCGGGGGTCTTTGATGAAGGCTTCCAAAATCATCTTCACATCTGAATTTTTCAACTTTGTCTTTGGAGCATGCACAGTTACGGTGTTCCTTGGCCTGTCTGGTCCTAACCAGTGAGACATGGGGTTATGAATTAACTTGGGGTAGAAACCAATTTTGGATTTAGCTGGAGTCTGCTGTTTAAACTTGTTTAGACTGTTAACTTGCTGTGCTCCCAAAAGGCCTTCAGAAAGAACAAAGGAGATTCAAGGCTACTTAGAAAGGAATACAATTGTCCAAGCTGAAGAGAGATAAGGAGGGGCCCCACCGACCTTGGGCCTGAAGCAGACAGAAAAACTGAATCTGGATTACAGCTACGTGACTGGAGAACGGTGCAGGCTCATAAAAACTGATAAGACACTTTTAATACATATGCATATGTCTTTTATGCATATGCAACAGGTTAGGGGATAAAATAGACGTGGGAATTCTCAGGGGTGCGTGTGTCCTTTGGGGGAGCTATCCTACATACGTCCAGCGCTGAAAAAAATCATACCAGCTTTACAACCTTTACAAGTTGTGGACTTTTTTTCCACAAGTCACCAGCCTAAATTCTTTATTTTGTGGCTAGTTGTTTTTACATTTGCCAATTTCTCATTAGTACTATACTTATCTCTCTCTGAAACTATCCACCTGGTGAGGTTTGTGGGTTTTTTGTCTATTCAGCATTGAGCAACTAGTTAACCATATACTAGCCATTATATTGTATAGAAAGTTATTTATATCAGGTTATATAGGTATAAAAAGCTATGATTCAGGTTATATAAGTATAGAAAGTTATGATTCAGGTTACATTGATATCAGATTATATAGATATATGGAAATTCATGACTCAGGCTATATTGATATCAGATTATATTGATATCTTATAACTCAAGCTACATAAGCACCTTGTAACTTTGACCTAAGTTATTTAGGCAGCACTTAGAAGCAGACAGGCGCACAAAGTCTATCAGTGACCGGGCCATGATGGCGGTGGTTGCATGGCTCCGCAATGGAAGCTGCCCAGGTTCCAGTGGACAATTTTGGAGGCTTGCGGCGCAACGGGGCCCGGCCTGGCCCAGCCCAGCGGCTGCAGGCAGGGACCCAGCGGTGGAAGGATCTTGGCAGGTGCGCTGTGGCCTGGCCCAGCCCAGGTCGCCACACTAGGGGCCCAGCGGCCCCCTCGCTGGCCACCTCTCCAAACACAGGAACAAGAAAGAGGAATTTCCTGTGTTTTTTTTGTTCTTAAATATGGTTCATAGAGGTGTCTTCAGCTTTTCTAATTGGCTTAGCAGGGTGTCAGTTCTCAGAGCCAGCCAGCAATTGGCCCTGCCAGACACAGAGGAAGCTGTTAACAAGTTCCTTACAGAGAGAATGACTTCTGTGGCTAATTTTTCTCTTAGCCAAAAACCAAGCTATTTTCAAACCACCACAGACATTTAAGTCTGGAAACCATGATGTTATCCAATTGTGAAAAGTGCATATTATATGGCTCTATGCAGATATTTACGATATGTATTATGTTATATTGATTAGTAGTGCTGTATTAACATTTTAATAGTATGGTGAATGTAGTTTTGTAGTTAAAAGGTAATTTTTGTAGTTAAAATAGAAACTATGTATGTGGGATATTTTTTTAAAGAGAAGAATGAGGTACTCGCACCGAGATAGCAGCCACAGGACACATAAATCTTTCAGAGAAAAAGAATTTATTGCTCTCCTATCAGAAGAAACTAACTTCTTCCTGCCTTGCTCAGGCCTGAAGACGCCGTTAGGATTCAGAGGAAGAAGTTGACACTGACCAGACAGAATCCTTTGTTTGAATGGAATTTCTGCATCATGTATGAGATGCATGAATATGCAACAGGCTATTGTTTTTACGGGTTAATCCTCTGTTAACGTGTGTGCTTTTTCGGGCTTATTTTGCCCAGAAAGAGGTACCCGGACTGTCTGTAACTCTTTGTTTATATTGTCTCGTATTGTCTTAATCTCAATTGTTCAAATTTTTATTACTCTAAATATATTACTATTTTTATAACCATTTTATTACTATTAAACTTTTAAAATTTTAAAAACAAGTGATTGGCATTTTTCACACCAATCAAATATATCTTCCCCTTGAATTTTTCGTATTTCATGAAAGATTTTGATGTTTGTTCTAATTTTGTCCAAATCAGTCTGTATTCTCAGAGTCTGATCTACATATACACAGCAACTGGTGTTGACAACTGTGCACACACCACCTTTGGAGTCCAAAAGCAAATCCAAAGCTATCCAATTTTGTTTAGCTACCTTTGGAATGCTGGTAACTTCTTGTTCCAAGGCATTGATTGCATTGTTTGTCCAATTTTCAATTTGTTCAATAACTCTGGATATATTCACTATTGCCTTTTCCAGTCAAGGTACTTTTAACAATGGTAAGAATCATCTCATAAACTTGTGAAATCCAGAGGCTCTCTCAGTTAAGGGATTTAAATTTTGTTTCTATCTTGTTATAAAAGATTGCAGGTATCCTCTGAGGAATTCTGATTTATCAATAATATTTATTTATGGGGCTACAGTTCCAGTGGTGCATATTCCTTGCCATTTAGGGGGGTAGAGCTTTCCTAGATTGATTTCCACAAAGCCAATATTATCCCATGTTGTCTGGAATGGACCACCAACATGTGTCTAAAATGTCTATTCCCGTTACATCCAAATATGAGCAATATTTGGGGTAATCCCATACCATTATTCCTTAGTTACACTCAGGTGACTCCATTTTTTGGTGTGAAGCTACTCCTGGTCCCTTTAGGCATCTGCAAACACAGGAGGTCTCAATGACTGCTATTTCTACTGTCAGGATTTGTTGATCTATGGAGATTTGGGCTGTCTTTCCTTCCAGAAGGAGCATCACTCCAGCTGGAGGAAGACCGCTGGAGGAAGACCACTGAAAAATATGTCTAGTGTTGGAAATCCCATCATCTGAACACTTTCATCTGAATGAGTGAGAAACTGACGACAAATCCAACAGTTACTTGGTTTGTTATCAGCATCACAGCTTGCATTAGCTTTAGGTGTGAATTTCTCTTCCAAGGGTCAGGTAGCTTTTGTTCTATGTGTATTATATTAGAGTGGCCCTTAGGAAAAACAACATTGCTCTCTTTTCTTTTTTTTTACAATTGTTAGTTGCAAGGTTTTGTTGGGATGGCTGACTAATCCAGGTGGGAGCATCTGTGGTGCAATATGGAAAGTGTTGGCCTGTAAACATAAAAAGGTAAATCATATAATGATTGTCATTTTAGAGTTTCTGATTCTGTTGCAGTTTTAGATACAGCAGATTAATTAATTACTGTGCTGTCCAGTGTGGTCCATCTGTGTCCAGAACTGGCTTTATTTGTCTCTGTCAGTAGCCTTCACAGATGTGTAGGTAGTCAATGCTGCTTCCCACTGCTGCTTGAGTGGCTCCTTGTCTCATGTCCGGATATACACCCAGTTTTCTGTCTGGCGAAGATATACTTGAGCATCCAAGGTTATTAGAGAAACTAAAACGACAAAGCTTATACAATGATAAAGGGGTTTTCCCCCCCACAGACAGTTACGGCAGCAAATCAGTCTCATGCCTCTAGTTGCAGACAAAATGCTATAGTTGCTACCACCAGACGGTGGCAGTGTAGGAGCAGTTTGCAAAACCATTAGATGTCTTAAGAAGTCCAATATAATCTATTTGCCCAGTGGACCAGAACGCTTTGTTACTTTTGATATGTAAAGGCAATGCCAGGTCTGGATGGTTCTGTTCAAGTCTCAATTGGCACTGGGGACACTGTGAGAATGCCTTTAAACATCTTGGTCAATGACCAGACTGCTTTGTGCTGCAAAAAACAGAGCTTCTTGCCCAGTATGTCTTAATTTACAGTGCAACTCAATCAATACCAATGTTGTGGATCTTTAAACTGATCAGTTTCTATCTTTCTGATTTTTGTCAGCTGGTCCACCTTGTTGTTCAAATGAGTCTGTAAAGCTTGGTCATTTGCATGAGCTTTGACCCATCCTATGTGGATCTGTTCAGACTGAGACTATGACAACAACCATTTCATATCTTCCTTCTGCCAAATCTCTTTTCCATTCACTTGCCAATCTAATGCTTCCCACTGACACAACCACTCTGCGGAACCAGCCCAGACTGCATAAGAATCAACGTACACCATCCTTACTTTCTCCTTTACAGCCAGCGATACAGCTTTTAACTCTCCCACCCATGCACTTCACATTCCTCCTTCTACTACTTCCATTCCTGTTTCAGTGTTAAGAGCAATTGCTCTGTACTTCCATTTAGCATCAATGTGTTTGGCTGAGGCATCAGGGAGCCAGACATCTTTAACTTCAGTCTGAAGTGAATGCAGGAGCATCCAGCATAGGACTAGGTTTATATGGCTGTTGCAAAGCTGGCATGTTTGGAGTCACAGTTATCTGTAATTTTGTAGGTTTTGTTGGCCCTTCAGCGACATTAATTTGATTTGTGACCCTTGAGATATATGCACACCATTTGTGTACTGTTGCTCTTTATGCAATTCCCTCTGGCTGAGCACTGCCTTTCTTAATACTGGCTAACAGATTGAAAGGTCCGTGGATAACTGTGAAAAATGCCAATCACTTGTTTTTAAATTTTTTAAAGTTTAATAGTAATAAAATGGTTATAAAAATAGTAATATAATAGAGTAATAAAAATTTGAACAATTGAGATTAGGACAATACGAGACAATATAAACAAAGAGTTACAGACAGTCTGGGTACCTCTTTCTGGGCAAAATTAAAAGGAAATAAAAATAAAAGGACACACATTAACAGAGGATTAACCCGTAAAAACAATAGCCTGTTGCATATTCATGCATCTCATACATGATGCAGAAATTCCATTCAAACAAAGGATTCTGTCTGGTCAGTGTCAGCTTCTTCCTCTGAATCCTAACAGAATCTTCAGGGCTGAGAGGCAGGAAGAAGTTAGTTTCTTCTGATAGGAGAGCAATAAATTCTTTTTCTCTGAAAGATTTATGGGTCCTGTGGCTGCTATCTCGGTGCAAGTCCTCTCTTTAAAAAAAGTATCTTACATAGCATAGTTTCTATTTTAACATTATTTTATAACCTAAAACTATATTTAACACACTACTTAAGAAAATTAATACAGCATAACTTTCTAACATAACACATATAATATTCATTTCAATATTTGCAAAAAGCCAATCATAAAATACACATTTTTCACACTGTTGAAATTTTTCTACTTTTTAAAGAGCTCAGGTCAGAGATAATAATCCCTTTTCCCAGTCAGTATATCTCTTTTCAGTATTCTTTAATGCTGTGGAAATTAATCCTAATGGTGGTTCTGGTCCATGCAACCCTTTCTGAAACATATCACAGTACGTTCCATGTTCAGCAAAACCCCATTCAGCTGTTATAGGATCACTGGGATGAACTAGCCCAAGTGATTGATATGTTTTCAATTCTTCTATCAGTGTTTGCAAAGCCTGTTTGTGACTGTCAAGCCATTACCAGTTTTGGTTTTTCCTCATTAATGTGTACAAGGGTCTTGCTATTATAGAAAAAACATGAACATGATTTCTTCAGTATCCCAAAGTGCCCATGCTCTTTTGAAGCTCCTTTTAAGTAGTAGGGGTAGATACAGCACCTAATTTTGTCATGGTTTCATCTGGAATTACATTTTGGCCTGCTACCCACCAGGTTCCCAGTGAGACATGGGGTTAGAAATTAACTTGGGGTAGAAATCAATTTCACATAGATGAAGTGTGTTGTTTTAACTTGTTTAGTCTGTTAATTTGCTGTGCTGGCAAAAGCCTGTAGACAAGAGAATGCAAAACTTCCCCAAACAAGGTGAAAGGAATGTGAGCTTCCAAGCTGGAGAGAGATAAGAGGGCCCCCTTGGACCTTGAAACTAGAAGCAAACCAAAACTGAAGCTGCCAAGATACCTGGGAGATGGAAGACCAGAGAGCTCTCAGGCAGGGACTGATAAGGACTAATTGTAATGCCACGCAGGCTAGTAAATGAATATGTATGGACCTACTTCGAAACTTAATGCATATGCAACAGGTTAGGGGACAAAGGGGGAGTCTGGACTCTCGAGGAGTGAGGAGTACTCATGTTCTTTGAGGAGCTATCCTGCATGCACCGGCTCTGAATAAATATACATACCTACTTTACAACTTTTATGAGTTGTGGAGTTTTTCTGCAAATCACCAGGAACTGCATCTCCTTAGAGGGACCTTGGTATTTAGCTGAAGGCACTTCTATCCCCTGTTCATTTAATCTAATCCTTAAAGCAGCACTGGGTATTCCTAAAGCCAAAGCCATTCTCCATTACTAATTTCTCTGCTCTTGGAGAAGGCTAGGTTGGTAAGGTTTTTCTTTTGTGTCTCAGTTGGGTTATGTTTAATAATTCTCACCTGTCTCTCAGGGCGTTTCCACATTTCAGTACTTGGGTTCTTTTCCTGCTTTTCCCAGCCTGTCTCTCTCGGATTGTTTACTATATCATGCAGTTCTGCCCATGTAGGGACAGGTGTCCTCAGGGCTTGTGCATCTTAGAAAGCTTCATTATGCATTACATCTCTTTTGATTGCATTTTGTCTCCCCACCAAATAACCTTTTAGCATATTTGGTGCTCCCCTCAACAAAGGTCTTAACATATCAGGATCTACCTCTGTGGAGATTGGAATGTCTTTTTCTGCATGTCTGTACATTGCCTGCAGAAAGGTGGTTTTTGTAACAGAAGATGAGATGTCGTTAACTGACTGCATGCAGATTGAGACTGGTTCTCTTCTCTCCATAATATTTATTCTTCTTGCCCAATATGCAGTTCTGCTGGTTATTGAATGGGCTTTGTCAGGAGGGTCTGGTCCAAGGTACAAAAGAACACCTGCACTCCAGAACTCAAAACTCTCCACCCTGTCCAATAATATCTAATCTCCCCCAGTGAGACAAACTCTCCACGAATATTCAGTTTCTGTCTCCCCTGACCTTCGTGGATATTTCTCTTTTAGGTTTGCCAATTGCAGGGGATCCAGGGAGAAGTTTTGACTGTGTTCCTCCTCTGACCTCCTTGGGGACCTTCAGAAAATTCGATCTTAATTATGGGTCTCATTTTAAATTCTGGAACCTCTTCCTGTTTAAGAGATGGGGGTTCTGTGCTTTTGTCAGAATCCCATTCAATATTTTCATCACTGATTTCATCAGAACTTTCCCAAATATCACCATCTCAATCTTTGGGTGATGTTATCAATTTTCTAATTTTTTAAACATCCATAGAATTGGGTTTTTTTAATAATGTCAATTCTAATTTTTCTTCCAAGATTTTTGTATTTCCCTTGGATTCTTTTAACTTGTTTCAATTTGTCATCTTGGTGTTGTAGAGACAATTCCACATGTTTTCTTTATTTCGTTTCTCAGCTTATCAGTTTCTTTTATAATCTGTTTCCTCTATTGCCAAGCAGATTTTAAACATGGTGCCAGTGCACGACAAATAATAATTTCTCCTTTTTTATCTTTTAGTGATCCCCATTTTTCATCTATTTTCTCTTGCATTTTTTCCCAGTCATACCAGTTATCCACTGGCCAAGGGTTGTCAGTTTCAATATGAGCACCGTGCCTCCTAGGTAATCTGCTAAGCCTTTGGTTTGTTTCTAAAAATCATTTGCCATCCTGCCTTTGACTATGCCAAAAATGTCATGGGACATGTGGAAGCTTCAGACAAACTCTGCCTTAGCCTCAGAATTTTGGCAGAAGCCTAAAGTTAAGAAATTACTCTGGCCTGCAAGTTCTAAAGATGGCAGATGAAGTCTATTTATTAAATGAATTATTTATTAAACAGACAAGAGATAACAGACAAAATATCTTAATCAGAGTTACTTACTACACAGTATAAAACTAAAAAGAACTACCGGTGGATTACAGCATAATATAAAACAGTGCACAATATCAAGGTACCTATATTAAAGCTTGCAAAAGAAATGGTATTGATTAGGAGTCAAATGTAACTTACTATTGAAATGATGATAATGTACAGATTCCTTCACTTAACCTCTGAGGGGCTAAGCGCAAAGTAGGCATCCCTGCTCACGAGAGAAACCTCACAAAATTCCATGGAAATGTATAGAAGATTTCTGCTTTGTGAATTTTTTGCATAGCTTTCATAGTTTGTAAAGTGAGGTGTCTGTCAGTCAGAAATCCAGCTTACCTTCCAGCTGCCAGACCGCTGTTAACCCCATGGTGCCAAAATAGCCCACTACAAAACAGATTCTCCTGTTTGAGTTATCTGACAGGTTAACAAACAACAGATAAGCTCTTGTGGGGGTCAAGATGCCTTTCTACATTGCCTGACCACCCTCTGAGTGAAAAACCTTTTCCCAATATCCAACCTAAACCTCCTCCGACGCAGCTCCATGACCTTACCTCAGGTCCTATCACTGGTCACCAGAGAAGAGTCAGGTGTCTGCTCCTCCACTTTCCCTCATGAAGAAGCTGTGACTGCTATGCCCAAGATGGCCTCCAACTATCACGTCACCCACCAGTCCTCTGTAAACAGCAGGTCAAGCAGGCCACCTTCCCTGGTTGGCTCCCTCACCAGCTGCATCAGGAAGTTCTCTTCCACACACTCCAGGAACATCCTGGATGATTTCTTCTCTGCTGTGTTGTATTTCAAGCAAACCTCTGGTAAGTTGAATTTGCCCAAGAATACAAGGGCTAGCAATCGTGAGACTTCTCCCATCTGCTTATAGAATATTTCATCTGCCTCTATCCTGGTTGGATGGCCTATAACACACTCTCACCAGGATATCTGCCCTATTTGCCTTCCCCCTGATTCTTACCTATAAAAGTTTATAGCTGTGAAAAATGCATATTATATGATTGGCTCTTCACAAATATTGAAATGAATACTATATGTGTTATGTTGGAAAGTTATGTTGTATTAATCTCTTTTAAGTAGTGTGGTAAATATAGTTTTTAGGCTATAACAAAATATAAAATAGAAACTATGTGATGTAAGATACTTTTTTGTAACTGACCCAAGAAATGGAAAAGATAACTAAGAAATTCTTCTCATTATCCTCTTTGGATGGAGATACAACAGGATTCCAAGAAAAGAATTATCGCCTCCTTATCAGGAAGGCCCAGACTCTGAGGAACCAGAGAAGATTGATTTACAAGATGAGGGGAGAAGCTGAAGTTAAGCAGAAAACACCCTTTGTTTGAAAAGAATTTTTGAGTCGTGTATGAGATATATGAATATGCAACAGGCTATTGCTTTTAAGGGTTAATCCTTTGTTAGTGAGTGTGGTGGTTTGACAGGAAATGTGTTTTTTTGGGATGCTGTGTTTTTGGCCAATGGATATTCAGACTTTAATATTGGCATTTAACCTGGCCATTGGGACATGGACACGCCTCTGAGAACACGGGGTTAAAAGCAGAGCTCTCCCCTGGGAGGGCTCTTGGGTTTCCGGCGGGAAAGAGTTCGGGTCTCACCCCCGGCCCAGCTGCTGGCTGGGCAGGGGGAGGGGAAAAGCCATGTGGCCGGGAGAGGTAGGCCTGAGCCCCGGGGTGGAAGGGTGGAAGAGAGAGAGAGACCGGGAGCCATCGGGCAGCCCCCCCTGAGAGACACAGAGAGAGAGAGAGAGAGAGAGCCGCTGCCTGGGACTGTAACCTTGAAGCTTGATAAACATGGGCCTGTGCCGGCAGCACGGCTGGGACGGAGAAGAGGGGGGGGGTTCAGCCGGCCGCTTGTAGGAGCTTTTAACCCCTTCTCAGAGAATGAGAACTTTACAGAACATTGACCTTTCCTAGAAGATAGAGTGGAAGATGAGGAAGGAAATGGGCCAGTGTGAGAGAGGTCTGGGCGAGTGAGAGATAGTAGAAGAATAGAGAAGAATCCTAGTGGGAAGAGATGATGGAGTGGCTTTTGCTGGACTCTTTTTGTACAGCCATGGACAGAACCATGTTCCTTGTGATACAGAGACTGCATTCTAGGGGGAGGCAATGGCCTCAGAACCAAGAGGGTTCAGTGTTGATGCCCCTCGGCCCCAGGGGGTGAAAAATATGGGGGGGACAGGTGTCCCAAAGGAGAGATTGTGGGGACAGGTGTCCCAAAGGAGAGACTGTGCCTTTTTTGGATCGGGACAGAGCATCCTTAAAAGGGAACCCTAGAAGCAGTTCTGGTCCATGTTCAGTGATGAGAGCACTGGACATGAAAAGGAAGAGGTCACAACGGCAGATGTACTCCGGGCGGTGCCACGAGTGACACAGAAACACACGAGGCTTCGACTGTGTTTCCAGGGGAAGCCCATGGCACAAGAAGGACTCCTCTCCTCTTGATGAACTGAGGATTGATTGTCTAAAAGGTGGTGCTGGACCGAGAGTTGGTGATTTGAGGAACAAATGTATTGTGTTGGAAATTTGGTGGGGGGAGGAGGAAATGCATTTGTGAGGTTTTCATTTTCCCTGTGTGTGTGTTCCTTTTTATCTGTAGTTGTAGAGTAGTTAATAAAGTTCTGGTTCTTTTTTCCCTAAGTAGGAGCCTGCTTTGCTTATTCCTGGTCACATCTCACAGCAGAAACCAGGGAGAAGGTATCTTCATGGGGGCACTGGCATTGTGCCAGTGTTAAACCATGACAGTGAGCCATGCTTTTTGGGGCTTAGTGCCCAAGAAGCATACGGATGTCTGTAATTCTTTGCTTTTTATTGTTCTTTATTGTCCTAACTCTGATTGTCCAAATTCTTATTGGTCTGATTTTTATTACTAATTTTATAAGTATTTTATTACTATTCAACTTTAAAAATTTTAAAACAAGTGATTGGTGTTTTTCAGAATTTGGTGCCAAAACCTGGGAAATAACACCTCACTGCTGGGACCTCAGAGGATTCCGAGTGGGGAAGGCGCGCCCTGCCAAGTTTGGCAGCCTCGCTCTGTTTCTGCTGGCATGATCAGCAGACACAACCGGTGGACAAAAAGAGACAATAAAACAAAGAAAAGGGAAAAGGATCCCTAAAGCCGTGACAATTGGCCCCCTAAGACAAGTAGTGTACACGAAGACCCAGAAAGGAAAAAGGATAGTAAGTACTTTTTCGGGGGGGCACATATGGGGGGGTGAATGTGTGTGTGGCTGAGAGGCAAGCTGGTTATCCCAGACCTGCTACATGAGTGAAGAGTCTCCCACACTGTGTTTCCATATTTTCACAAGAAAAACGGCCAGTAAAGAGACTGAGTGATAAAAAGAGTGAGAGAATCCCCCCCAGGGAAACTGGGACTGGATCTCAGGGAAGGAGTGGGACCTCTTGGAGAGAGGGAGCGAAGGGTTTTCCTGGCACAATCCACTGGGAAAGCAGGATAAAAAGTGGAGGGGGCCTGTAAGAGCCTAAATGAGAGATGCGGGACTCCAGGCAGCTCTCCAAAATGCAGTTTATTCCATCCAAGACATTACAGCAGTCCAGGGTCATGGGCGACAGAGCCTGTGCCTACAGCTGTCAGCTCCAGCTGCAACCAGGCCTGGAGACCCTTTGGTTTTGGTTACAATGCATTATATACTTTTCTTAACTTTTATCTATAGCCTATCATAACTACTATAATTACCATATTCATGTTACTATTCTCCAATCACTAACAGTATGTTACAGTTTAAGCTAGAAGTTGTTTTTCAGTTTTCTTGCAGTGGAAAATTCTGAGACCTTTTTTCTACTTGCAACATCAGCACTCTTGTTTGCCAGTGGTATCTTCCTGCTTGGTAAAAACATCTTCTTCTTTGAGGTGGATTTATCTTTCGCTCTAAGCCATAAAAACCGCTTCTAACTAACATATCCTTTACCTTCTTGGTTATCCAGTAAGACTGGCGCAGCAATTCTTTTCTTCTATATCAAAACTTGCTTCAATCTCTATTCCTTCATCAAACTCTACATTTTAAAATCTTTCTGCTGAGCATACATATCTGTGAGACTTTCTTGTCAAACTTTCATCCTTCCCAACATCGGCCCCTAGAAATTTTGCTAGGTTGCAGGTGTAAAACCACAGAAGAGACTCGGGAGTGCCAAACTCAAAGCACTGTAGCAGCATGTGACTACAGTGATGATCATGTCCAGGGAGGCCACAATTCAACGGCAGGGGAAACAGATGAGACAAGTCTGTTGTTAAGCATGAGAGTCCATTTTATTCCCCCCCCCCCCTCCCCCCCCACCCCGTGCTGGGGGAGGGGCCGGAGGCGGAGGCCCAGGCCCAGGAGCCAGCAAAGCCTAGAGAGCCAGAGAGAGAGAGCAGAGAGAGAGCAGACCCAGGGCCATGGGGTTTTATCAGGTGTCCCATGGGAGGAGTCTTAAGATCAGATTGTCAGCCTCCTCAGAATGGGAAAGCTCGACAGAGCACCTAGGCTTAAAAGCTCCTACGCTGAGAGTAGCAAACTCAAAATAATCTAGGCTTAAAAGCTGCTGAGAGTAGCAAACTCAAGAGCATCTAGGCTTAAAAGCTGCTAGGCTGAGAGCAGCAAACTCAAGAGCTCCTAGGCTTAAAAGCTGCTAGGTTGAAAGTAGCAAACTCAAGAGCTTCTAGGCTTAAAGGCTGCTAAGTTAAGAGCAGCAAACACTAGAGACTAAGGGGTGTGGGATCCAAAAGCACCTTGAAATGACCAATAACACCTGAGATTTTAACAAGTGATGTGAAAGTAAAAGGTACCTTATTGCTGTCTGGTTGTGTGTGAGAGTGAGTCACATGCAAAATCAGCTTCAGCTTCCTGGGCAGGTGGGGAGCTGTGACAAAAGCTGTATGTGATCCGCAAACAAGCCATTGTTCCCTGGGCTCGTGGGGACTGTGGGGAGTGAGAGTGAGTGACACACAGACAGCCTCACAGGTGAACTGGCACCAGAACTTCTTCAAGGTGACTCCTTCCCACAGGCTACAGTTCTTCATGAACTGCCCCAGCACAGATCCCTTCCACTGGGTGCAGTGGGTGCAGTCCTTCAGGAACAGCCTGCTCCAGTGTGGGTCCCCCAAGGGGTCACTAGTCCTGCCATGAAATCTGCTCCAATGGGGGCTCCTCACTCCATGTGATACCTTAGGTTTTATCTTTCATATTTTTTAGATTCTGTACTGCCTTACTGTGTGACTCTGAACTTCATGTGGGGTGTTAGTAAGTTCTCTTCACAGGGTATTGAGACAAAACCATCCTCTTGAGAACCAAGGACAGCCGTTACAGCCTCAGGTCCAAAAAGCATAAACAATGGTGAATTGAAGAGAGCAAACCAAGATGATGCGATTTCTTAACCTGAAGCTGTAATTGGACAATTAACCCCAATATGTAAATAGACCAAAACTTATAAAAGTGCGAAGACTCGTGATTGTCGTCCATCTTGCGTCCATCTTGGATCCATCTTGGGTGTAGCCACGTCCAGGTTCTTGTATTGCCCAAGGTGTATCCTTTAAAGGCCTTTCAATAAATACCTACTTTATTCCTTTAACTCTGTCTAGTCTCTGTTCCAGATCAGCCTCTCAAGGCATCAGTTCTGGTGACCCCATGAAGGGACAGAAGGCATCTGGAAAACCCTTGGACCAGAGGAACACCCAGCTGCCCCCCCACTCCTGCTGACACTCTGAGGGAGGCATCAGCTGTGGTCCAGAAGGTATCAAAGCCCAAGAATCCTCAGATCTGGCACAGAGACACGTGAGTAACTGAATAAAGGTGGTATTCTGTTTGAGCACCTGAGCTAGCTGTTGAGAGATCTCTTGTAGTTTTGTTTAGTGTTGTAGTATATTGTAGAGATAATTCATGTATAAAATATTGTAAGATCCAAGCTATGTCTTTTGACCACCCCAGCTGGGAGCAGAGTCTTATTCTTATTCAACCAGTTTCCGGACAACGTTAAGATAATGTCTTTTAACGTATGAATGGAACCTTTCTGAGCGATGATCACTGACTTGCCTGGAATGCCAGGACCACTCAAGAGTGATTTCGCACCTCGAAGATTGCATCTACTACGGTGATCACCGCGACACCGTTACATGTGAATGCTGACTTCTCCGGAGTGCTCTGACAACATGTAGACACCTGGACTGGACTTTTGTCTAACCCTGCACATGTATGGCCCCGGTTCTGCATGTGAAGGGACACAAAGGAACATTCGGTCATCTCTGCCTCAGGCGGAATAAACTGTATAAGAACTCACTGCGCAAAGCAGCCGGTGTGAACCAAGGGGGAGACTGACATTTTGGAGGTCAGATCCAGGTTCACCCAGAGCCGATCCCGGGCTCAACACTGCCCTTGGCTGTGGTGGCTTCTGTTTCGCTGACAATCTAACAAATCATTGCTAAATTTTCTTATAAATTTGGCTCTCGATTTGATCATCTATAACAGTGTGGAAGGACCCTAGGGGGTCCAGGCAGAGCTGCTTTTACTCTCTGTCTTGTCCAGTGGTAGTAAGAGAGGACTCTCTCTGAAAAAACAGAGGTTTAGCTTGGTAGTGGTAGGTAGTGTTCTGAGGCCAATGGTGGTGCAATGGGTTTGCTCCTGTGCTGCAGCTCCAAAGGTCATGAATTCTAGTCCCCCTCTCTCTCTCCCCCTGGTTACTTTCTTACCTATAAATGTTAAGATGGGGTGCATATTCTCCTGTGAGTTGAATAGCAAAATACTGAGAGATAGACAGGGTTAGTATTGAAAAACTGGGGGGACCTAATTGGTGCAGAGTCAATTCTTTTTAAATCTAGACTTATCAGACTCTCAGAAAAAATGTGACCAACTTATGAACTTGATAACGATGAGACATGGCCTGAATTCGGTAGCTTTGATAAGAAGTTAATATCAAGCTTGATATCCCACATATGTGAGAACAAATATTTCTACGAGTTAGAATATGCTAGGCTTTTTATGGTTTTATCATGTCAGCAAAACCCATCAGCAAACAGAAAGGAACAACATATATTGGTTTTAAAGAAAAAAGAAGGGGGAAATAAAAAGGAACAGTCGATATTGAGCAGTGGGTATAAAGACAAGGAGGAGGTGGAGTTTGACCTTGTGGCTTCCGCCATGAGGGCGGGGCTGGTCCCACTGTTGTCACAGCAAGGAACGGGGGCGGGAGGAGGGAAAGTCTGGCATGTACAGCCTATGGTACCTCCCATAGGAGGGGAGCCAGGGGGCAGAGCCTTCTGCCAAAAGGGCGGAGAAGGGCCCTCCCATGGAGGGAGTAGCACTTCTTCCGCTCTCAAGCCCGTGAGTTTTCATAGCAACCCCAAGCGTCGGGGAGCTGCCTCAGAAGATGATGTCATCAAAGTGCGCAGGCACCCAGCCCGGTTCCCACAGAGATGTAAGTCATGCTTAGCTTGCAGGATATCCAGGACTCTGGAACAACTGACCAATATGATAAAGCAGAAGCTGTTTATTGTTTACATTACATACATATTTATTGTCGGCGATGGAGAGAGATGGGGAGACTGACTCGGTGATCAGAATCCGATTTTATTCTGGGATACAAGCACTTATATACTATTTTAGGGAAACTAGTAATGTGTACTACAATGATTAGGTTAGAATCATATACACAAACTTATGCATATAACAACATCTCTTGCTTGCAGAGTTTAATAGGATTTTCTTTTTCCGGTAAACCTGTCTAATTAAATCTTCTTGCTATCTAGATCTAATTTTCAAAGTTCTGTTTGCTTTTGCCAAGGCATTTTATCTATCAATTCTCTTATGCTAATAAGGTCCAAAGTATTCTCTGTCTCGTGCACCCCAATATCTCCCCCTTCTGTGTCAACCAAAAACACTCCTTTAATGGTCTTATTAATTAATCTCTGCACACATTGAAGCAAGCAAGGTATCATGATTAATATAATTATCATCAAAATCACCACATGCATACCTATCCTAAAGAAATCCTTTAGCCAGGGAGCTAAACCCCAGCCACTAAACAGGTTATCTAGCCAAGATCCAGATTCTACTCTTAGTTTAAACACACTATCCTTCAGCTGTTGTATGCTTTTATGGATAGATTCCGAGTGATCAGAAAGGTTCATACAACACATTCCATCAAAATCTTCACAGCCATGACCTTGTGCTAAAGGCAAAAAATCTATCGCAGCCCGATTTTGCAAAGTAGCATGCCTTACACTATCAACATCTATTAATAGGTTTGACAAAGCAGAGCTAGTGGCATTTGTCTGTTTTGCCAGCCAGCAAGCCATCTCATTTAACTGGGGTAAGGTCTTTTTTGCAGCCAATTTTGGCAAAAGTAAAGAGGCCAAATTCATTTGGGTCTCAGACCGCAGAGACACTTCATCATTGCAGTATTTATCAAATGCATGTAAACTGTGCCTTATTCTGCGGGGATATTTGTGCTGTAAAATCATGGATGTGTTAGGTGTTAGCACAGTCAATCATCCCAGACTACAGGGACCTCCTTTTATGTGCGATGGGATAGCAGCCCAGGCCCGATCTACACAGACCAAAAACTTTCCTGATGGCAGCCTTAGGAGGGCATTGCTGGATTTAGAAGGGCTGCCAGAACTGTAATTACATCCAAAGGTTTGATTCTTATACACAGGGTGATAGGGAGAAACATCCCAAGCTTTAGACTGATTTCTTCCTGTGTATTTAAAATTAACTCAAAAATCAATTTTTACAGAACCCAGGAGCTCTAATTCTTGGGGCTCCAAGGGTGCTTCAGGAAGGTAGGGGGTCCATTGATCCCATGCATCAACAGGATTTGAGCTCTGCACCACGCTTTCAGTATTTTTTTGTTATTGGCCAATTGTCTAATGGCAAGCCGACTAGACAGGTTGAAAATGGATTTTCTGGGGATGCAGTGGCCAAGCATAGGGTATCTTATTTTGTTGCAATAGCTAGAGTTATCCAAACATTTGTTTTGGGTTGGTCAACAGGCCAGGCTGTGTTAGTAAAACTAAGCAGTGCTAATAAGCATAAGCAGCGCATCCATTTTAACTCCATTCTATGTTGCAGCAAAAAAACCCTTTTTGGATTTTAATTTCCAAGTATCTCTTTTAGCGCATTCCCTTTTTGTCCTTTCCCAAGCTTGTTCAGGGACTGGCCAGATATAAGGCACTAAATTGTTTTGTTTGCACTCTACTTTGCAAATATGGCTATTTTCAGCTTCCCTCAAAACTTCCCTCCTGAGAATAGAGGCGAGGGCTGTCCCTTTCCTTGTGGCCTACTACAATTAAAAATTCAATGGCCTTGTACCTTATTTGTAACTCCACATCATAACATGATGCACACCATGCTTTTGCCAAAAGGGCTCTGCGATACCACCGATCTCCACACTTTTTACACTGACATAAAACCCAAAGTTCACAGTTTCTTTTGCAGGTGGGACAGAAGATGTTGGTCGTGAGCTGCAGTCTCTGTGTGGTTCCTCCTCCCCCTCCTCTTCTGAGAGCTGGGTAGCGGCCTGGTCTCTGTCAGGTGCTGGTAGAGGTTCCCGGAATGGTTTCACATTTCTTGCGGGGATCCAACAAGTTCCCTTTTCTGTGGAAATACAAGCAAAACCCGTCCCCCAAGTGACCAAAGGGTAAGGGCCAAGGATTTTGCCAGATTCTGGGTCACGGATCACTACCGGTGGTTTCTCCTTGCAGGAAAGAGATGTGGATGATGCAAAATGCCTAGTCATAGGGGGATTTAAATCCATCATGGAACAGTTAAAAAAATTAAAAAGCATATGGGGCTTTCTGTAGTCTTTCAGCAGGTGTATCTCTGGCTCCTCCCTTCTGTTGCGCCAGGAGACGCTTGAGGGAGCCATGGACTCGCTCTATAATGGACTGCCAGGTGGGTGAATGGGGTATGCCTGTCTTGTGGGTAATTCCCCATAAGGAGAAAAAATTTGCAACTTTACAGGAAATGTATGCGGGGCCATTATCTGTCTTAATCTGTTGCGGAATTCCTAATGTGGCAAAGGCAGCAGTGAAATGATGACAAGAGTCCTTTGCTGTTTCTCCTGTGTGGGCTGAGGCAAGCAGAGCACCTGAAAAGGTATCAATGGAAGCATGCACAAATTTCAAACGGCCAAATTCAGGAAAGTGCGTCACGCCTGTTTGCCAAATTTGTAGGCTCTGTAGACCTCTCGGGTTGACCCCTGTGCTTACATTAGGAAGAGAGCAACACTGACAATCAGGACATGTAGCAATGATACTAGAAGCTTGTGCTGGAGTAAGCTCAAAAAGCCTTACTAAAGCTCCAGTGTTCTGGTGATAAAACGAGTGACTCACTCAAGCCTGCTCTATTTTGTTTGGTAAAACCTGTTGCACCGGTAGGGTTAACAAGTCTGCCTGGGCGTTGCCCTCTGTAAGAAACCCAGGCAAATTGGAATGTGACCTCATATGCATAACAAAATAAGGAGCAGTCCTTTGATCCAAAAGAAAAACTAGTAGTTTCAACCAGTAAAAAAGAACATAATTTCTAACTTGTTTAAAGACAGAGGCTTCTGCTCTAGACACAATTCCAGCTACGTAGGCAGAGTCTGTTATTAGGTTAAAAGGTGAGCTGAATTTCTGAAACACTCTGACCACAGCAGCTAATTCTACAATTCTACCCTTCAACAACAGCAATATCAGATTGCCAGGTTCCAGTATCAGAATCCCTCCACACAATCACTGATTTCTGGATTTTCCCAGAACCATCCGTGAATATTGTTATAGCTTGCAAAGGAGTCTCACTTCTCCGCGGCTTCAGGAGCAAGTTAAAAGAACAGCTTAACATCTTGTGCTTAGGTGGATGGATAGATATCTGCCCTGGGTAATCTGCTAAAGCAATTTGCAATTTCTCAGATTTCTGTAGTGACCAATCCAAATAGAACATTGTAAGAGGTAAAAAGATGCGGTCAAAATCCCTTCCAGCCAAGGTTAGTCTTTGACGAGCTTTGACAATTAACACGGCCAAAAGTTCATCTTGCATTAAATAGTCTTGGGCATATTGTTAGGCAAAAAGACCCATTCGATAATTAACAAAGGGTCTGGTTTTTCTGAGTCCCACTGAAATATCAAGGCATGTGGTTGCCTGTCAGGGTTTGGAATTATTAACCAAAGTGGTAACTCTGGAGCCCAGCGAGCTGACTGTGTCTGTGAGATAGCATCAGCTACCTTTTGAAGCACAGCTTGTGCCTTTGTGTCCAAATGTCTAGGTGATAAGAGGTCAGGCTCTCCCTTTAGCAGGGCAAACAATGACTTCAATTCTGCATTTGAAATTCCAAGCAAGGGACGAACCCAGTTTATAGTCCCTAGTAATTTTTGTGCATGTGCAGAGTTTTGATTTCAGCTAAAATTTGCAAATGTTGTGTCAAAAGAGAGTGTGTTCCAATGCGCCAGCCCAGATATTTCCATGGGGATGTCTTTTGAACCTTTTCAGAAGCAATGGTCAGACCTGCTGATGTGACAGCCTGGCTGACAGCCAGCACTGCTTCTTCCATTCGAATCACAGTTTCTGCAGATATCAGAATATCATCTATGTAATGATACAACAGAACATCAGGCATACGTTCCTGGATCGGACTTAGGGTCCTTGCAACATACCATTGGCAAATAGTGGGGCTGTTGCGCATGCCTTGCAGTAATACCGTCCAATGATATCGAATTAGTGGTTCCTGCATATTAATGCTTGGTACAGAAAAGCTGAATTTTGGCTCATCGTCTGGATGCAGCAGAATATCAAAGAAACAATCTTTTAAATCAATCACTGTCAAATGCCAATTTCTGGGTGTAATATATGTTGTCCAGCTCTGCACAGTGAAAGAACCAACTATGAATGTGAAGAGTTACAAAAGAAATTGGGACTCCTTCGCCTCGGGCACAATAAAGTGTATAAAACCTTGTCGCTAGAAGCGGCTCTTGTGAACGGGGGGGATTCGATGTGATAGAGGTCGGATCCAGGTTCACTCAGCGCTGATCCCGGGCTCGACACTGTCTCTTTGGCTGTGGTGGTTTTGAGGACTGTATTTTGGTTGCGCAAAAAAATAAATAAAATCTTTTCACATTTTTGATAAATTGGCTTTCGATTGATCATTTATAACAATTCTGGTGACCCCGACATGATTTGAATTTGGGGTTCGGGGACCCCTCTCTGGTCAGGAGGCACCCCGTTGATTTCAACAGTCTGACGGCACTGGGAGTTCACGAAACCAAACACCAAACCTAAGCCAGAACCATAGCCAAAGAGGGATAAAAACGGGCCCAGATCTTGGAAACTCGGAACGATCTGAAGAAGGATCTCTGAGGCCAAGGTGCTTTTTCTTTTCCACTCAGAAAATCGGCGTGCATGAAGAATCCACATGGGAAAGGAACCGTGAGTATCACATGGTTGAGCGGGGTGTGATCGAGTGTGTGTGTGAGACGTGATTCTATCACGAAGCGAGTGTTGACTCCACCATCGCAGTTCCACTTTCCCACAAGGGACGTGGTCGGTCAAGGGGGAAGAGAGCGCTTTTTCTTAACACACGTGGGACCTGGGATTTGTAGGGAGCTAAGCGAATCAATCACGGTTGGGTCGGGAAGGGGAAAAGACGTTCCCGAAATATTTTGGGAGCCGGTCTGCCTTCTGACGCAGAGAAACAGGTAAGAAAACTCGAAACCAGTCGAAAGACCTGCGGAACGGTTCTTTGCGTGGCTGAATAGACTGGCGGTGTTTCGCAAACTCCGGAAATCGACATCGGACAGAGACTCGGGACTCGCGTCAAGCATCCCAGCTGAAGGAGACAAGGTGAGAAAATTCACAAGCGGGTTTTTTGGGAAAATGGGGTTGGGAAAAAGTAGGTTCCAGAAAAAGCCTCAAGAAAAACCTCCCCAAGATCCCGGGAAGGTTCTGCCTGAAATCCCGAGGGAGAGCCCATTGGGATGGATGTTAGAACATTGGGATGAGAGCCCCAGGAGAATGGGAAAGTCCAAGGAAAAGATGATACAGTTTTGCATGGAAAAGTGGGGGGGAAAGGAGATCGCAAAATATGTGGTTTGGCCGGTGTTCGGCACTTTCAAGATGTGGACATGCAAATCCCTGTATGACCACATAGTCGATCACCACCCGCAAGACTTTGAGGAAATTGAATATGCCAAGATGTGGAAGTATGCTTGTTCGGGGTTATACCTGATCAGAGCTCTCAGACGCGCGGAAAACCGGGGCAAGGAATGGGAACCGCTGGAAAACCTTCCACCTCCCTACCTTGTCCCTCCACCCCAGCCCGCACCAGCCCAAGTACCTCCGGTGCCTGCGTTGCCTCCCGAGGTATCGATCCCGCAGGGACAGGCTTTGGTGCCACCGCTCCCACCGGAGCTGGCCGCGGCGCCTTCTCTCACACGTGGGCAGGCAATGGCACCTTCGCTCCCATGGGAGCAGTCCCAGCCACCAACCCTCCCCAAGACCGAAGAAAAACAGGTAATTTTACCCAAGAAATCCAGCTCTCCTCTGGCCCATCGAACGAGACGGAGAATGAGGAGGGTGACCACTGGAGACAGTGATGATGAGGAGGAAAAGCCCGGTCTCTTTCCTTTCCGGGAAGTGCCGACGGCTCCGGGAATTATCAGCTTCATACATGTGCCGATTGACACCGGGGACATGAGGGCTTTCAAGAAAGAAATGGGGAAATTGATGGACGATCCTTTGGGAGTGGCGGAAAGACTAGATGAATTTCTAGGAACCAGCACCTACACTTACGAGGATCTCAATGCAATCTTGAGATTGCTGTTCAACAATGAGGAGAGAGAAATGATCAGACAAGCCGCGATCAGGGACTGGGAGAACAGGAATCCCCAGGGGGAGAGGGGAGACCAGAGGTGGCCGGACCAAAAGCCATCTTAGAGCGCCCAGATGGAGGAAGGGAGGCAGAAAATTATAAATATGAGAAATATGATAATACAAGGTATCAGGGAGGTGGTGCCAAAGGGACAAAATATAAGGAAAGTACGCAGGGAATGCCAGGGAAAGGACGAAACCCCCACGGAATGGCTGGAAAGGCTCCAAAAGAGCCTGAGAAGGTATTCTGGGACAGACCCCGATCCTCCGATTGGGGCGGTTTTGCTGAAAACTCAGTTCGTGGCGAAATCATGGGAAGACATAAGGAAGAAATTAGAAAAGATAGATAGATAGATAGATAGATAGATAGATAGCAATATAGGGAACTGCAGGAGTTGCTCCGGGAAGCCCAGAAGGTCTACATGAGGAGAGACGAAGAAAAGCAGAAGATTCAAATGAAGGTGCTGGTGGCTGCAGGAAGGGAAGCACAGAAACAGGTCAGAGACTCGGCAAAAACAGCGCCGGTGAAGAAACAAAATCCTTCCCAAGGAAAAGGTTTGAACAACCACAAAAAGGACCTCAAGTGCTCCTACTGCAAGCAAAAGGGACACATTCGGAAGAATTGTCCCAACAAGGTCAAGGATCAAGCAATGTTTCAGGAAGATTAGGGGTGTCAGGGGATTTTCAGTTTGGGGTCCGGAACACCGAGGGAGCCCTTGATAAAATTGAGAGTGGGACCCCACAGGCAGGAAATTTGGTTTTTAGTAGATTCCGGGGCAGAACAGACCACGGTGCAGCAGTTACCGCGAGGGTGCTCTCTGAGTGATGATACAATGATGGTAACTGGGGCAAAGGGGGAGCCTTTTAAGGGTCTGATTATAAAAGATGTCCAAATAGAGACAGAAACTAAAAAGTGTATAGGATATATGTTATTAATAAAAGATGCAGACTTTAACTTGCTGGGACAGGACTTGATGGTGGCATTGGAAATCAGTTTAGCATTAGAAAATTCCCAGCTCAAGGTGAGGTATAAACTCACCACACAGGATGAGGAGAAAATTGATCCAAAGGTTTGGTATGTCCAAGGGGAGGACAGGAGGCTGAACATCAAGCCAATCCACATTGAAATTGAAAGGCCAGGGGATCCTATTCGGGTCAAACAGTACCCCATCCCCATGGAAGGGAGGAAGGGACTGAAAACAGTCATTGATGAATTAATAAAGAAAGGAATGTTGGAGCCGTGCATGTCCCGGCACAACACCCTGATTTTGGCAGTGAAAAAGATGGACGGTAGCTGCAGGCTAGTGCAAGATTTAAGGGCGGTGAATCAAAGGACTAAGATACTGTTCCCCATAGTCTCGAATCCTTACACCCTGCTGAATAACATCTCTCCCGAGGACACGTGGTACAGCGTGATTGATTTGAAGGATGCTTTTTGGACCTGTCCTTTAGCAGAGGACAGCAGAGATTACTTTGCGTTTCAGTGGGAAGACCCAGAGACAAACAGAAAGCAGCAGCTCTAGATGGACATTGTTGCCTCCGGGCTTCATTGATTCCCCAAACCTGTTCGGGCAAGCACTCGAACAGGTGCTGAGTCACTTTGTACCAACGGAGGGAACAAAATTGCTATGATATGTAGATGATTTGTTGATTGCAGGTCCAAGGGAGGAGGATGTGAAGACAAGTACCATTGAACTTTTGAACTTCTTAGGGGAAAAAGGATTGAAGGTGTCAAAGTCGAAATTGCAATTCACAGAGCCCAAGGTCAGGTACTTGGGACATTGGTTAACCAGAGGGAAAAAGAAGTTGGATCCTGAAAGGATGGCAGGGATTATTGCCCTGCCACCCCCACGGACCAAAAGAGAAGTTAGGCAACTTCTGGCGTTGTTGGGATATTGCTGGCAATGGATCAAAGGATACAGTGAGAAGGTGAAGTTTTTGTATGAAAATCTCACCACGGACAGGATCAAATGGACAGAAAAGGACTAGGATGAATTCAGGAGAGTCAAAGAAGCACTCACAGCAGCACCAGTGCTGAGCCTCCCCGACGTGAAATGGTCATTCCAGTTGTTCGTGGATGTGAGCAATCACACAGCACACAGTGTGCTGACACAGGACTGGGCTGGGGTCAGGAAACGGGTGGGTTACTTGTCTAGGCTTTTGGACCCGGTCAGCAGGAGCTGGCCCACGTGCTTGCAAGGAATTGGAGCTGTAGCATTGTTGGTGGAGGAAGCTAAGAAAGTAACCTTCGGAGCACCTTTGGTAGTATTTGCACTGCACAATGTGCGGGGCATACTACAACAGAAAGCAGACAAATGGCTCACTGATGCTAGATTGCTGAAGTATGAAGCCATTTTGATTCAGTCACAGGATTTGGAATTGTGGACAACAACCGCGCAAAACCTGGCTCAGTTCTTGTTTGGGGAAGCTTCAGAGGAACTCATTCACGATTGTGTGGAAGCGGTTGAATTGCAGACAAAGATTAGGGAGGATTTGGAAAAAGAGGAATTAGATGAAGGAGAAAAATGGTTTGTAGATGGTTCAAGCAGGGTGATGGACAGAAAAAGAAAGTCAGGATATGCAGTCGTGGACGGGTGAACAGGAAAAGTGACAGAAGCAGGCCCCCTGAATGTGGGTTGGTCAGCACAGGCTTGTGAACTGTATGCTGTTTTGAGAGCCTTGAAAGGACTGAAGGGAAAGAAAGGAACAAATTTTACAGACTCTACGTATGGCTTTGGGGTGGTTCACATGTTTGGTAAAATTTGGGAAGAAAGGGGGTTGATCAACACACGGGGATGGGGACTGATGCATGGGGAATTGATCCGGCAAATTTTGGAAGCAATAAGGGAGCCTGAAGAAATTTCGGTTGTCCATGTGAAGGGACACCAGGCAGGGATGCAGTTCTGGACCCGGGGAAACAACTTGGCAGACCAGGAGGCCAAGACCGCGGTACTGATGACGGTA
Source organism: Agelaius tricolor (assembly GCF_023055355.1). NCBI lineage: Eukaryota > Metazoa > Chordata > Aves > Passeriformes > Icteridae > Agelaius > Agelaius tricolor. The sequence continues at coordinate 14,763,739 of NW_027269281.1, forward strand.
AGTACCCCGGATATCGAAGGGATCGAGGTCCCCGACGACCCTCCTCAACCCTCCCCAAAGGAGATTGAAAGCTATGAGAAGATTAGGAAAAAACTAGAGGAAAGTAAGTGGAAATTACCAGATGGGAGAGAACTAGTCTCTAAAGGTTTTACCAGGAGGATTTTGAGGAAACTGCACCAGCGAACACATTGGGGGGCACGCCAGATTGGAGGACAGACAGATTCAACCATATTTGGTAGCGATAAACAGGAATTTACAGGAACTGAGAAAACAAGGGATAGTATCTCAGAGTGCCCCTCTGGGATTTGCTATCCACAAAATTCAACCGGGTGACAGAGTGCCTGTGAAAGCGTGGAAAGATGTACCCCTCTCCCCTCACTGGGAAGGGCCCTTTCTTGTCCTTCTGACAACATACACGGCCATTTGGACGGCAGAGAAAGGTTGGACATATGCGTCCAGAGTGAAAAAGGTTGAACACCAGGAAGAAGCACCCGAGTGGAGGGTCACTTCTTCCCCAGGCGACCTGAAAATCAAACTTCAACGTCCTCATAAATGACTGACGGTGATCGGATAGGTTGTATACTGTCAGATTGTGTATGCTATCCATTTGTACACTTTAAGTGTGAATATTGTCAGGGAACTTTTGTTATACATTGCAGAAGGGGGCAGAGGCCAAAGGGATTGTGCACTCAGTGTCTGGAAGAGGAGCTTGAACTGACTGACCGTATTCTAGCCTTAGCCACAAATTTAGGAATCATTGAATTAGACTCACAGGAGTGGTTCCACATTTTTCAGAACGGGGTACGTGGAAAACTCAAATCAAAGGCAGAGATTTTGGATGTGGAGTGTCGGAAATCAATCAAAGTACTGTGCAGCTCAGAAGCTTTCAAGGTCTCACGGTGGGGACCTTTAAGAGGAGGTGTGCAGCAAGGTCTGAGAATGTATTCCCTGAAGAATACTCCTGCTGCCGTTAAGATGGTCTTCCTCGCCGCTGGTGGCACCCCAGGGGGCGGAGGCAAAGGCAGAGGAGTACACCTGGTGGGAATTCTGATTGGCCTGAGCCTAGCCATGTGTGGGACGCGGAGTCTGCACATTGAGACCCCAATCCATGATGGGAATCAAAACCTCATGGATGAGTGCAGTGAGTGTACACAGATTATCCTGAGCGGACAAGGAGACAGAGGGATCTCAGCATACCAAGCCCCGGAGGAATGCATCAGGGAGCCAGGCAGGTACTGTTCGATAAACGGCACTTGGGTAAAATCGTGCAGGGATGGGCAAAGAGGTGTTGTGTTTAGATCCAAAGGCTGGAACGAAGAACAGGTGGTCAGACAGGCTCAGCCACCAAATACTGAAAAGAAATGTGGAACCAATGTCAATCCCCGTTTGTAGCCAATGTAATCGGACAATGTGGATCGGGGGAAAGACGGAATCGATTTTTGTAGCGTATCATCAAGTTACTCCATTGTGTTATGATAATTCAAAATTGGGAATGTGTGTAATGAATGGGAAAACGTACTGGGTTGGAAGGAATTTGAAATTTGATAGCAAGCTCACCCTAAATAGAGAGCCCATCATGCTGGATTTAGTACTGGCAAACGATGATAGAGTTTGTCTGAAGTATGATAGGGCTGTCTGTTTTGCAAAGAACAAAGATGGGATAGATCCTGAGGGGAAAATGAAGTAAATTACTCAGGAGCTGAAGAGAAGGGAGTCAGAGTTGAGAAAGAAAAGGGTGGAGCAAGAAAGGATGACAACGCTGAGTGAACAGTACGAGCAGCTTGAGAAACAGTATGTTGACAGGGGATTACCTGCCCCTGATCGAAACCTATTCATTGACTTGGTTCAGGAGATAGCAACTGAATTGGGATTGTCAAATTGTTGGATTCGTGGGGGGCTGAAGTCTGCTGAAAAATGGCCCTGGAAGGGTGAGAGTTTAGCTCCAGAACAACTTTTGAAGTGGGACAATCCACGGATCTCCAAATTGGCCCAGAGTCCTGAGGGATGGGTGTTGGACCAACGAGTGATTGGAACTGTTTGCATCAGCCGAGAGGGAAGGGAAAATACCGAAATAGTGGGATATCCCCCATGTATATCCACTCTGGCAGTAAATTCAAGTAGTAGGAGCAAAGTCTGGCAACCAGAGCCTCCTACAGGATACTGGAGTCAGAAAAATGAATCAAATTGCAAATGGAATGGTCAGATCGGACTTTGTTGGGTCAAAAGCACTGGAGCTAACCCTTACCAATCCTTGGGGAAGTTGAGAGAATACTGGAAGGAGCCAGAAACGATGAATGTGAGATGGAGAGCCCCAGATGGAATTTATTGGATTTGCAGGAAGAAAGCATACAGTGAGTTACCCCAAAAGGGAAAGGAGCTTGGGGGAAGGTGGACGTGCTAGCAGGGCGCTAGAAGAGAAGTCCTTGCAAAATAAAAAAAAAAAAAAAAAACCAAAAAAACAAAATTACAAGAATACTTATCATGGTTATCAAGGAATTCCGCAAGGAGACATGGGCAGCAGAAAATTTAACTAGAGCCTTCTCTCTTTGTAGAAGATCCTTGGAGGTGGAGGGTAGATGTAGATAAAATGTAGATAATAGTCATATGGGTTGTAGTGGAAGCATGAATTAATGTGTTTATATAGAAGGGGAGGGATTGTAATATATGTTATGAGATAATTCATGCTTATAGAGAGAATGTATTTTATAAAACTAATGATATTGTGAAATCCAACGAGCCTCTGGCCACAGGCAGCCCAAGGGACAGATGTCTACCTCAGAATCCTGAAATTCCTAGAGGAGGCAGGAGAAAAATACCCCCGTTTAGCTATGAATAGACGTGGCCAGTGCTATGATCGTCGTTCTCTGGGCAATCAAGATATGCTCAAGGGTGATCATTGCCCCATTGATACCTTCTATCGAGATAACAGATGTCACCAGAAAGATACATCTGAATACGCGACTTCCCCTGACACAATCAGCGCTTGCTATGACCCAGGAAACAGCAATTGTCCAGCCCTGCACAGAGAAAGGGACTCTCATGGATATGCTGGTTTACAAAAGAAATCGGGACTTCTCTGCCTCGAGCATAAAAAAATGTATAAAATAGCCTTGCTGGAAGCAGCTCGTGTGAACACGGGGAGACCTGATGCGATAGAGGTCGGATCTATGTTCACCCATCGCCGATCCCAGGCTCTATGCTGTCTCTTTGGCTGTGGTGGTTTCGAGGACTGTATTTTGGTCGCGGGAAAAGAAAAATAAAATCTTTTTGCATTTGTGATAATTTGGCTTTTCGATTGATCATTTATAACAATAACAAACTTAGACGCAGGCTGGCTGGTGCACACTACAGCCTAACCCTTGCAAATACATTGCAACACTTAGCGCTTTCTAGAATCGGGATTAGTCAAAGCAGATCTACTACTGCAGCAGAGTTAACAGTCAGACAGCTCTTGCTCAAGTAGCTTCAAGGAAGAGGAGGAGGATGAAATTATTGCTGCCTTGAGCAAGCAAAAGAGGGGAAAGACAGCTAAAAAAGCCATCAGAGAATGCAACCCCATAGCAAAACGTAATGAGTCACACAAGACAAAAAGAAAAGAACCGGTTTCGCAAGCCCCATTATGTCAAGCAGCCAGCAACCAGGGGCCAATATATGTAAAGGTTCCATATTCCCTTATAGAGTTAAAACAGTAGAAAACTACTCTGGGGAAATATAAAGAGAATCCAGATAAGGTGGCAACATTAGTAAAAAGGGCAATTAACTCACAAAACCCTGACTAGGCTGATTTGAACTCTGTGTTAGACACAGTACTTGATCCCACTGAGAGATGAATGGTCAATAAAGCCATCACAACACCAGTAGAGGCTAGCATAGCAAATGGGTTGATTCAAGGCACAGTTACACAGATATTCCCACTAGAAAATCCTGGGTAAGATGCAAATAGATCAGAACAGATGGCAAGATTAAAGCGATACCAAAGCCTTGTGGTATATGGGTTAAAACATGGGGTCCCTAAAGCTATAAACTGGTCAAAGATTTACAAAGTGAGGCAAAATTATGATGAATCACCCACTGATTTTTTTAAACAGGCTAAGAGAAACGGCCATCAAATATACTGATCTCGATCCTGAATCAAATGATGGTAAAGCACACTTAGTACTTTTGTTTATGGGTCAGGCTTCAAATGATATAAGAAGAAAGCTGCAAAAGATAGAGGGAGTTTGAGACATAGCTAAATTACTAGAGGTTACCTGGAAAGTGTTTCAAGATAGGGGCCCAACTGAAAGAGTTAAATCCCAGCCTAGTAAGAAGGCTACTCAGGCAAAGTCATCCAAGAAAGCTTCCCCTACAGAGAAAGACCAGTGTGCATACTGCAAGAAGTGGGGACATTGGAAGAACGACTGTCCAGTGCTGAAAGAAAAATCCTCAGTTCCCCAACTCCCAGTAGTACAAACCTCAAGTGGTTCAAGTTCCGAGTGATGGGGACCGAAGGCTAACCCCCCCTCCCAGTGGAACCTTTGGTTATAGCTAGGCTGGGGAAAGATGACATTGAGTTTTTAGTAGATACGGAAGCAGCATATTCTGTGTTAAATATCTTAGAAGGGAAACTGAGTCATGACTGAGTCATGATACTGTACATGTTATTGGAGCGACCGGGGTAAGCAAAAACATGGCCTTTCTTCCAACCTTTAAAATTCAAACTGGGGAAGCACTGGGTAACCCATCAATTCCTCTGTATGGCTAACTCCCCTATACCATTGCTGGGGAGGGATTTGCTAGAAAAATTAGAAGCAGAAATTAAATTTAAAAAGGGAAAGAGTGTAAGAGTTGTAATTCCTGAATCTAAATTTGTCCAAGTTGCTGCACTTTTTATACAAAAAAAAATATAGTGAAATTGCCATTGAGGTTGAAAATGCGGTCAATCCAGTAGTGTGGGCCAGTGATATCCCAGGAAGATCCAAACGAGCAGAACCAGTGAGTATTGCACTCAAACCAGGACCCACACTGATAGTATAGGGATAAAATGTTTCTAAAATCATGGGATATTTAGGGGAGTTGGAAGGAAAGGTTGGGCCTGGCAGGCCCTGGGAAAATGTTAGGATAGCCCCTGGGAAAATGTTAGGCTTTCGTGGATCATGTGAAACTGCACTTGTATAATCATTTAATGACTATGATAAATGATATGGTTGTTATATGACAAATGATATGATTGTTAAATGCGATGATTGTTTGGTAATTGGATATAATTACTGTTTAATCGTAACAATAATCATGAGAAACTATGTTTGGGGGGTTTGATGGAAATTACAAAAATCCATGCTTGGATGAAATCAATGTATACAATAGAACAATATAAGTTTAATAATTAATATGTAGTTATATAACAATAAGGGTATAAAAACATGTTCATCCCGACCCCATGTTGGAGTCAGATTTGGGTCTGTACCCCTGACACCCAGAGCTCTTCAATAAAAGCACCTGCATATAACCACTCCGTGATTATGTGTTTCTGAACACTAACAACACCAGTAAGGCAAAACCAATACCCTTTGAAATTAGAGAACCGTAAGGGATTGGGATCTGTAATTGAAAAATTCCTACAACATGATTTATTAGTGCAATGTGAGTCCAAATACAACACTCCCATTTTAGCTGTTAAAAAAGCAGATAATAAGAATTATCGATTACTAGAAGATTTGAGAGCAATTAGCAAAATTGCAGAGGACATACACCCAGTAGTAGCCAATCCCTACACCCTTTTGACCACACTGGTGGACATTCATGCGGTGGTTTACTGCTGTAGACCCAGAAGGCTGCCTTTTTCTGCATTCCTGTGCACAAAAACAGCCAAGAGCTTTTTTGCTTATTGTTGTATTGTGTTCTTATATGTTTTAGTTGCATTAAGTTGTACTTTGGTTTATCCCAGTTTCCCCCCTGTTATAATGGTTCTGCCCCTGCTGCCTCCTCCCTTCTTGTTAATGTCAATCTCCCTACCTCCTCCCCTTGTTCCCCAAAAGTGGCTGAATCCTCCCCTTAACCCCTCCCCGGTGTCCTGTCCTTCACTCGATGGCCCATCCCCTCCCTCTAGAAACTTCTACCAAGGGCGTCGAGTGAACGGTTCAGGCACCGGGGCCCCTCCCTTGGGTGGCCCTTATTGGTCCCCCTACCTGCCTGTTTCCCTGGTCCCCACGCCCTCCTGTATCTCCATTGGCAGGCGGGAAAACCCCTCCCTGGTTTACTCCCCCCTTTTTAACACCCTGCAGACCCCCAAATCGGGGTCTTCAGTTGGCTGGATTCCCTGGGTTTGGGACCTCGTTTGAGCTCTGGAATAAACCTGGACTTTGCCCCCAACTGGAGTCCACTCTCCTTCTTCTACCTACGTCGTGCTGCTGTCTCGTCTGAAAGGTGAAAGCCTTAGCTACTCTCCTGACCTCCTGAGGAACGGGAGAGTGTCCCTCGCTGCTCGCTGTGCCAGAGCAAGCCGGGGTGGCTCCGAGCACACACTCGGAGAGGCACTGCGACAGCTTTTGAGTGAGAAAATCCCGAGACAGGGAAGAAAGGTCAATTTACATGGACAGTTTTCCCCCAAGATTTCAAGATAAGCCCAACAATATTTGGAAACCAGCTGGCAAAGGAATTAGAAGACTGGAAAAGACAAGAGCCAGAAGGAATTACTCTTCAGTATGTGAATGACATACTGATTGTGGCTAGAACCAGAGATGACTGTATACGACTTACCATAAGTCTATTAAACTTCCTAGGACTGAGTGGGTACAGAGTTTCTAAAGACCAAGCAAAGACTGCTAAAGAAGCCGTAGTTTACTTGGGGCTTGAGATCTTCCGTGGACACCAACAGCTCAGCACAGAATGGAAAAAAGATATCTGTCAACTCCCAGAGTGTAAGAGCCGTAATGAGAGATGCAGGACTCCAGGCGGCTCTTCAAAATACAGTTTATTGTATCCAAGAGGTCACAGCAGTCCAGGGTCATGGGCGACAGAGCCTCTGCCTACAGTTGTCAGCTCCAGCTGCAGACAAGCCTGAAGACCCTTTAGTTTTGGTTACAATGCATTATATACTTTTCTGAGCATCTTAATACAGTAGAACCAACCCATACCTTTTTACCTATAGCCTATCATAACTACTATAATTACCATATTCATGTTACTATTCTCCAATCACTAACAGTTAGTATGTTACAGTTTAAGCTAGAAGTTGTTTTTCAGTTTTCTTGCAGTGGAAAATTCTGAGACCTTTTTTCTACTTGCAACATCAGCACTCTTGTTTGCCAGTGGTATCTTTCTGCTTGGTAAAAACATCTTGTTTGAGGTGGATTTATCCTTTGCTCTAAGCCATAAAAACCCCTTCTAACTAACATACCCTTTGCCTTCTTAGTTATCCAGTAAGACTGGCTCACCAATTCTTTTCTTCTAAGTCAAAACTTGCTTTCATTTCTATTCCTTCTTCAGATTCTACATTCAAAAATCTTTCTGCCAAGCATACATATCTGAGACTTTCTTGTCAAACTTTCATCCTTCCCAACATCTCCCCCATTCTGATGAACAACAAAGATGCTAGAAACTGTCTTATTCATCATTCTCTGCACACACTGAAGTGCACAGGGTACCACTACTATAATTGCAATTATCACCACTAACACAATAAAGCCTAACTTACAAAGTTCCTTCAGCCAAAGTGTAAAGCTCCAACCATCAAACTGTTTAGCCAAGATGTTTCATCTGTTGTAATTTGGTTAGCTAAATCTCTTAAGTTTTGCAGCTGTTTATGAATAAAAGTAGAATGATCAGACAAACTCATACAATGCAATCCTTCAAAATCTTCACAGCCATGCTCATATGCTAGCAAAAGAAAGTCAATAGCAGCTCTGTTTTGTAAAGTGGCATGTCTGACTGCCTCCTCATCTGTTAGCAAATCACTAATCATAGTAGAGGTGGCATTTACTTCATTACTGAACCAACACCCTAATTTGTTTAACTGTTTCAATGCAATTGAAGAACTTAGCTGAGGCAAAAAAATGCTTGTAACAATCGATTTTCCAGAGTTCCAAGGGTGAAAATCACTATCGCAGTTGCCCTCATAATGATGCCCCAAGGAAGATCTTATTTTTCTATTTTTCTTTTTGATTGCTTTTTTGACACTGGGAGCAATTATTGTAAGTTGTCCCAGGGCACAAGGGCCACCGTCTAGTTTTGAGGGAATACCTTGCCAAGCCCTGTCTCCACAGATGAGCCAAATTCCTTTGGGAAATGAAATTGGAAGTTTGTTAAAACCATCTGTGTGGGGTTCATCATACGTAATAAGCTTAGTTTGATGACACCAAGAAGTCACATTACTATACACTGAGTGATGAGGAGTAACATTTAGATGAGGCCCATTTTTTCCTACAAAATGAAACAAATAACAAGTGTCCATAGTTAATGAGCCTAAAATTTCTAATTCTTGAAGGTCAGATTTATCAACTTTAAAATTATCAATATAAGTTTGGTGTCTCGGGTTGGGAGGTGGGGAAATGTGATGATCATCATATGGCCAATATTTATCAAAAGTAACATTATCAAAACCTTCTGGGAAAGGCACTCCAACTAAACAAGTTGAAAAAGGTTTATCAGGGCTAGTGTTGGATAAGCAAATGGTGTCGGAGCCTGCAGACTTGGCTAAAGAAACCCAAACACTTGTTTTTGGTTGAGTTACAGGTAAAGCTTCACTGCAAAAATAAAAACAGAAGGGTAAAAGTAGCATGCACCTGCGCAAATAATAATACAGCTCCATTCTTTTCTTGAACCGTTTCTGACAGACAATGTTCTCTGGGTGATTCTGTGTAGTTCACGTTTGGGTGCCCATTTCTTGGCTTCCACTTGCAGGGTCACTGGCTGATGTGGAAGCGTCCACAGGCTTTGATGGGTGGTAAGATTTCATGTTTTTGCTGGAATCCACTTGAGTCCTGTATCTGTAGAAACACACGCAAACCCCTTGCCCCATGTAATAAGATCATATGGTCCTTCTATTTGTCCTGATTCTAGATTTGTAATTAAAACTGGGGGGTGTTCCTTCAGTTTTGCTTTTTTGTTGTTCTTGAAATGTCTTTAAATGGGGGGATTTGGCTTTTCTTCAGAGCTATTCAAAAATTTATAAACATACAAAGCCTTATTCAACCTCCTCTGAGGTGTATCCTGGGCTCCCTCCCTTTCTGTTGATCTAGAATGCGTTTTAGAGTTTGATGTGTTCTTTCTACCATTCCCTGACCTGTAGGAGAGTAGGGAATACCAAATGTATGGCGAACACCCCAGTCATTTAAAAATGTGGCCAATTCTTGTAAAGCATATGAAGGACCATTATCAGTTTTAATTACCTGAGGGACACTCAATGAAGAAAATGCTTGTGAAAAATGCCGGCAAACATGCTTAGCTGTTTCTCCTGTATGTACAGATGCAAAAACTGCATTTGAAAATTTGTCAATGGAGACATGGATATTTTTAAGCTTCCCATAAGAAGGGTACTTTGTGACATGTTTGCCATTTCTGCAAACTTTCCAACCCCCTTGGGTTGGTTGCTCCTGTAGAAGGGATAGGCTGGACAAGCTGGCAGTCAGGGCAAGCCTGTACAATGGCTTGTGCTTGCTCTAGGGAGATGTGAAAATCTCGTCTGAGTGCCTGTGCATTTTGGTGAAAAAAGGCGTGACTCAATTTAGCTTGTTCAGTAATGTTAGGCAAGGTAGCTGCAGGAAGCACCAAAGTGGAATCTTCAGTGTCTCCTGCAGTTTCCTTACCACCTGCTGTGGATGCCAATGCATCAGCTCGTGCATTCCCTTCTGCCATAAATCCTGGGGGACCAGAGTGAGCTCTAATGTGAGCAACAAAATAAGGATTAGTTCTGTGTAAAAAAAATTGATAAAGACAGGTAAGCCAAAGACGCAATTTGTCGTTGCTAACATCTTTTAAAAGAGACCCTTCAATTCTCTTAACAACGTTAGCAACATATGCAGAATCAGTGACTAGGTAAAGGGTTCTGGAAAGAGCTGAAATGCTCTTACAACTGCTGCCAATTCAACAATCTGAGAAAAACCTTTGACCTCCTGAACATCTTGTTCCCAGGCTTTAGTATTTTTATTTTGCCATGTAACTAATGAATTGTGCATTTGTCCTGACCCATCAGTGAAGAGAGTAACTGCATATAAAGGTTCTTCACTGATCAGGGGTTTCTCTTTGTAGCATAATTTTGCTTTGATCAATTTGTGTGCTGGATAATGAATGGAGCAAACACCTGGGAAATCTAACAAGGCATACAGCGAATCTTCTGATTTTTGCACTGCCCAATGAAAATACGATTTAATCATAGGTAAATAGATGATTGCAAATTTGCAACCTGCTATAGAAAGAAGCCTTGTCCTGCCCTTATTGATAATTTGAGAAATCATCTCTAAAGATGTGAAGATTGTCTTTGGTGACCTGTAAGAAAGAAAAACCCATTCAATTATCAACAAAGGATCATTTTGAGAGGAGTCCCATTGAAAAATGAGGCCATACAGTCTTAGTGTTTCTCCTAAAACTGCAAGGAAAAAAGGTTTGTCTGGAACACAGCTATTAAAAATAGGTTAGAAACTGTTGTAAGATAGTTGATAATTGTTAAGCATGTAGTGTTAGTTTGGTTATGGTAAAAGGGGTTCAAAGGGTAGTTATAAGAAATAGGGTACTCGATGTACCGTATTACACCTAAGTAAAGTGCAGCATCCCCCAAGGGAAACGAGCCAGCCTGGACAGAACAGTAATGGGCCAATCAAGTGCCTTAAACCTTCATGCAAATGAAGGATCCAAAAATAAACCAATCCAAAGGTACAAAAAACAGGATAAAAAGTGGCTCCTGACGCAGTGAATCCGTGCTGCTCCACCTGGAACATCGGGGACATCGCTGCTCAGAACGACCCAGCGCCGGGGCTGCAGCATCCTCGACGGGAACACTCCTGCTCGGCCAGCGGGCCCCCTTGCTTTAGGCCTTTTTGTTATAATAAATGCTGAAATCACTCTTAGTACCGGGAGTGTCGTCCCGTTTTTTAACAATAGCGATGTGCTTTTCTATTTTGTAGAGCATCGGCAATTTTCTGTAAAGCCTTGCTAGCTTCAGGAGTAAGAGATCTGGGGGATGATTTTTTGGTTGCCTCAGTGCTTCTTGCTGCCGGTGGCGACGTGCCTGGCGATGAGATGCAGGTCCCGCTGCCCTGACGGAGTCAACTTCCGACTTCCGTGCACCTTGGCCAGGGAGCCCACGCCGGCCCCGCCGCGCAGGTCGGAGCCCCGCGGGTCCAGAGCCGAGGCCGGGCTGTGGCAGAAGGGCAGGGGAGGGGAGGCACCGGGGCAGGGCGGCTGCTGCGCTCTGCCCTCCCCGCACCGCGGAGCGGGGCCAGCCCTGGGGACGAGGCGGGGCGGCGGGAGCCAGCGGTGCAAGCAGGCCGGGCGCGGGGCAGGCTGGGACGACAGTGCCTTTCCCCGGCGCCAGCGGAAGGGCGGCGGGATGCAGCATTCGGGATCCGGCTCTGGGCCGGAGCAGCAGCAGTTTCCGTTCTCTTCCCCCTCCCCCCCCCCGCCCTCCTCTCGCGGCTGGAGAGGTTGGCCGAGGCGGCGCGGTTAAAAACGGTGGGGAGGGTTCAGGTGGAATGGAGGGGTGGGGGAGGGAAGGGTGCGGCAGCGGGGGTTTTGCCGCAAAGACTTCTACAAGCACGCCGCAAGTGGAAAGTAAATCTGCTGCTGATTTGTCGCGGAGAGAAATAGCATAGTTGTGGTGGTTTGACAGGAAATGTGTTTTCTGGGATGCTGTGGTTGGGCCAATGAATGTTCAGATTTTAATATTGGCATCTACTGTGGCCATTGGGACGTTGGATCCGCCTCTGAGAACACGGGGTTAAAAGCAGAGCTCTCCCCTGGGAGGCTCTCTTGGGTTCCGGTGAGGAAAGAGTTCGCATCTCTCCCCCGTCCAGCTGCTGCTGCTGGGCGGGGGAGGGGAGCCATGCGGCCGGGTGAGGTAGGCTGAGGCTTGGACCGAGAGGGGAGGTGAAGAGGCCCCCAAGGATGGAAGGGTGGGAGAAGTACCAGGAGGCATCGGGCAGCCCCCCCTCAAGAGAGAGAGAGAGAGAGAGAGAGAGAGTACAGCCTGTGCTTGGGACTGTGCTACCTTGAAACTTGATAACATGTGCCGGCACCACGGCTGAGAAGGAGAAGCGGAGGGGGGGGGAGGATGCAGCGAGAAGGTGTCCAGCCGCTGTGGGAGTTCCTGAGAAGGCAGAGTCCGAGTTTTTAACCCTTTTTGGACAATGAAAACTTTACAGAACATTGACCTTTCCTAGAAGAGAGATAGAGTGGAAGATGAGGAAGGAAATGGGCAAGTGTGAGAGAGGTCTGGGCGAGTGAGAAATAGTGGAAGAATAGAGAAGAATCCTAGTGGGAAGAGATGATGGAGTGGCTTTTGCTGGACTCTTTTTGTACAGCCATGGACAGAACCATGTTCCTTGTGATACAGAGACTGCATCTAGGGGGAGGCAATGCCTCAGAACCAAGAGGGTTCAGTGTTGGTACCCCTCGGCCCCAGGGGGTGAAAAAATATGGGGGGGACAGGTGTCCCAAAGGTGAGACTGTGCCCTTTTTGGAACAGGACAGAGCATCCTTGAAAAGACGACCCTAGAAGCAGCTCTGGTCCATGTTCAGTGGTGAGAGCACTGGACATGAAAGGAAGAGGTCACGACGGCAGATGTACTCCGGGCGGTGCCACGAGTGACACAGAAACACACGAGGCTTCAGCTGTGTTTCCAGGGGAAGCCCATGGTACAAGAAGGACTCCTCTCCTCTTGATGAACTGAGGATTGAGTGTCTGAAGGGTGGTGCTGGACCAAGAGTTGGTGATTTGGGAAATAGATGTATTGTATTGGAAATTTAGTGGGAGGAGGAGGAAATGTATTTGTAAGGTTTTCATTTTTCCTGTGTGTGTTTCTTTTTATATATAGTTGTAGTGTAGTTAATAAAGTTTTGTTTTCTTTTCTTTCCTAAGTGGGAGCCTGCTTTGTTTATTCCTGGTCACATCTCACAGCAGAAACCAGGGAGAGGGTATCCTCATGGGGGCACTGGCATTGTGCCAGCGTCAAACCATGACAACAGTATAATGTGACCTCCACAGAGTCCCAAAAGTCTCTAGTATAGACAGCTTCAGAGTCAGCATTTGGGACATGAGTTTGATTTGCGGAAAAAAGAAAACTCCACAACTTTTGTAAAAGCTGTAAAGCCGGTATGTTTATTACAGCGCTGGACGCATGTGGGGATCGCTGCCCTTAAAAAGACATGCGTACCTCTGGGAACTTCAGATCCTTTTTTTATCTCCCTTACTAATCCATATCCATAGAATTTCACAATAGGGTCATACATATTCCTTTTACTGATTTCCCGTTACACTTGCAGCTAGTTTTTTTATCACAAAGTACAGAAAGAACTCCTGGGTCACCCTGCCCTGTCTCCCGCAGTCTCTCCGTCTGTTTCAGAGTTCAAGGGGCCCTTCCTTATCTCTGTCCTTCGGCTGAAGCAGTTTCTTCGAGCATAGGTTTTTTGCGAGAACAGGCAGTCAGACCAAACAGCTATGTTTGCAAGCTACAGACTTAATTCAAAGATGTACATTTCACCTAAATCAAAATGGATTTCTACTCTGGAAAAATTCCAGAGTCTAGTCCAGATAGTAACCAGCATTGTCCAAAGCAGCATCATGCTGCCAGGTAACGTAGAAGGGAAAAATGGCAAAAAAGTAATGTTAATATGTCATGGTTTGACGCTGGCACAATGCCAGTGCCCCCATGAAAATATATTCTCCCCAGTGGCTGCTGTGAGATGTGACCAGAAATAGAGCAAAGCAGGCTCCAGCTTAAGAATAAAGGAAAAAACTTTAACTTACAATATGTAAAAAGGAACACACACAGAACTCAGAATGAAAACCTTCCAAAACATTCCTTCTCCTCCCCGCAATTTCCCCCACAGCACCATGAGATAAAACCTTAGACTCTCAATCCAGTTACCACCCCTCAGATAATCAACTCCCAGTTCATCAAGGAGAGAGGAGTCCCTCTTGTACCATAGGCTTCCCCAGGAAACACAGCTGAAACCTCTTGTGTTTCCATGTCACACGTGGCACCGCCCGGAGAACACTTGCCATCGTGACATCTTCCTTCCTTCCATGTACAGTGCTCTCACCACTGTTCACAGACCAAAACTGCTTATAGGGTTCCCTTTTAAGGATGCTTTGCCAAGTACCAAAAAAGCAACAGTTTCTCACTTTTGGGACAAAGGTCCCCCCCATTTTCACTCACCCTGGGGCCGAGGGTCTCGAGAACAGAGATCTTCTTCTTCCCTGAAGACAGGGCACTACCACACCCTCCTCTGTTCTTTTCACTCCTGCACTCGGTGTCACTGCAGCAGGTCACTCTCTCTTGGCTCAAGCCATTGCCTCCCCCTAAATGCAGTCTCTGTGTTACAGGAAATTGGTTTCGTCTATGGCTATGCAAGAAAAGTCCAGCCAAAGGCCACTCCATCATCTCCTCCCACCTAGGATTCTTCCTCATCTTCTGACATCCTTCACTTGCTCTGACTTCCACCACACTTGCCCATTTCCTTCTATTTCATATCTGTCTCTCTTCTCGTTCAAATCAAGGAGGACTAGTGTTTCGTAAAGTTTTCATTGTCCCAGAAAAGTCTTGCTGCACAACCCCCCCCCCCACCCCCACCCCTTCTCCTTCAGCCGTGCTGCCAGCACAAGATATCAAGTTTCAAGGTGGCAAAAGCACAGGCACAGGCTCTCTCCCTCTCCCGGGGCAGGGCTCCCCGATGCCTCTCAGTGTTCTTCCACCCTTCCATCCTGCAGGGGCTTTCACCCCCCTTCTCTGTCCAAGGCTCTGGCCTACCTCAGCCCAGGCCTCATGGCTTCCCCACCCAGCCTGTGGCTGGGCAGGGGGAGATCTGACCTCTTTTTACCTACCAGAACCAAGAGAGAGTTCCCCTGGGAGTTCTCTGCTTTTTAACCCCCTGTGTTCTCAGAGGCATATCCATGTCTCCAGTGGCCACCTTGGAGTAGCATGTCCATCTCTACTGCAACACCCTGGAGGTTATGGTGGAGCAGATGTCCGCCTGCAGACTGTGGGGGACCCCACCCGGCAGCAGGTGGCTGCCTGAAGGAGGCTGTGGACCCATGGGAAGCCTGTGCTGGAGCAAGCTCCTGACAGGACCTGTGGACCCTCCCACAGGTGACAGTTCTCCACAAACTTCTCTGACATGAGTTCATCTCATGAGCAACAGTCCTCCCAAAACTGCTGCAGCATGGGTCACTCTTGCACGGGGTACAGTCCTTCAAGGACAGGCCGCTCCAGCATGGGAGCAAGGACCCTCTCTCCATGGGTCTCCCACAGGATCACAGCCTCCTCCCAGGCATCCGCCTGTTCTGGTGTGGGGCTCCTCCATGGGCATTCCTGCGGACCTCCATGGGCTGCAGGGAGACAGTCTATTTCACTATGGTCATCACCATGGCCTGCAGAGGAATCTCAGTTCCGGTGCCTGGAGCCCCTCCATCCCCTTCATCTCCTCCTTCACTGACTTTGGTGTCTTCATAGTTGCTCATTTTACATATTCTCACTCCGCTCTTCTCTGGCTGGAATTAAAACTGTGAAACAGCCTTTATTTTGATTTCTTCTTAAATGTGTAATCACAGGGGCGTTATCACTATTTCTAATTGGCTGAGCCTTGGCCAGTGGCATGTCCATCTTTAGAGCCATCAGGGATTGTCTCTGCTGGACATGGAAGCTTCTAGGCAGGTTCTCACAGAAGCCACTACCAAAAACCAGGCCACGCAAAACTAATAGAGGCAGCAATGTGCAGTTTCTGGACATGGCTCCGCTCAAGTGTGAGGGCAAGATATCCATTCAAGGAAGATCTTGTGAACTCCTCAGGAAAGTGGACTACCACAGATTAAGATAATACAGTACCTGAGAGAATTATCAGTGCTGGAAGTCATCTACAGTGATCTAGACAATGATGAGGTCTCTAAAGATCCAGAGGATGTCCTGTGCACATGGACCATGTGGAGGAAGGTGATTCAAAGTGACCCAGCATCATATTTAACATTTTGGCAAGAACATATTGTGTCAATATGGATACAGCTGTGGAGACAGTGTCTTTTGGCTTAAAAACCTTGAAGAAAATCTCTGTCCCTCCTCATTGCTAGGGGCCAGCACCTTGGCTATCAAGGTATTAAAAACGGGACCACACTCCCGGAGCTAAAGTGATTTAAGCATTTATTATAATAAGGCTTAAAGCATGGGGGCCTGTGGTTGGAGCAGGACCGTTCCTGTCAAGGATGCTGCGGTGCTGGCGCTGGATCTTCTTTCTTTCTTGAGCAGCAATGTCCCCGATGTTCCAGGTGGAGCGGCACAGATTCACTGGGCCAGATGACCTCTTTTTATCCTGTTTTTTGTCCCTTTGGATTGGTTTCTGTTTGGATCCTTCATTTGCATGAAGGTTTAAGGCACTTGATTGGCCCATTACAGTTCTGTCCAGGCTGGTTCATTTCGCTTGGGGGGTGGTGCACTTTCCTTAGCTGTAGTACGGTACCTTGAGTACCGTATTTCTTATAACTACCCTTTTAACCCCTTTTACAATATAATAACCAAACTAACACTACATGCTTAACAATTATCAACTATTTTACAACAGTTTCTAACCTATCTTTAACAATTCCCCCCCTCTATCTATTTGATCAGGCTTCTAACCTGCATCAGTCTTTTAAAGTTCAACTTCTTTTTTCAGTTTCTCGTACTGTTCAAGCATATCTCTGGCATTCTGATTACTCTGTTCTTTTATTATGTCCTAGGTTGATAAGGAAGTGAGTTTTTTGGGAGGTTGTGGTGAAACCAATCAGTGCTCAGATTTGAATATTGGCACCTGGTGTGGCCACTGGAGACATGGATATGCCTCTGAGAACACAGGGGGTTAAAAAGCAGAGAACTCCCAGGGGAACTCTCTCTTGGTTCTGGTAGGTAAAAAGAGGTCAGATCTCCCCCTGCCCAGCCACAGGCTGGGTGGGGAAGCCATGAGGCCTGGGCTGAGGTAGGCCAGAGCCTTGGACAGAGAAGGGGGGTGAAAGCCCCTGCAGGATGGAAGGGTGGAAGAACACTGAGAGGCATCGGGGAGCCCTGCCCCGGGAGAGGGAGAGAGCCTGTGCCTGTGCTTTTGCCACCTTGAAACTTGATATCTTGTGCTGGCAGCACGGCTGAAGGAGAAGGGGTGGGGGTGGGGGGGGGGGTTGTGCAGCAAGACTTTTCTGGGACAATGAAAACTTTACGAAACACTAGTCCTCCTTGATTTGAACGAGAAGAGAGACAGATATGAAATAGAAGGAAATGGGCAAGTGTGGTGGAAGTCAGAGCAAGTGAAGGATGTCAGAAGATGAGGAAGAATCCTAGGTGGGAGGAGATGATGGAGTGGCCTTTGGCTGGACTTTTCTTGCATAGCCATAGACGAAACCAATTTCCTGTAACACAGAGACTGCATTTAGGGGGAGGCAATGGCTTGAGCCAAGAGAGAGTGACCTGCTGCAGTGACACCGAGTGCAGGAGTGAAAAGAACAGAGGAGGGTGTGGTAGTGCCCTGTCTTCAGGGAAGAAGAAGATCTCTGTTCTCGAGACCCTCGGCCCCAGGGTGAGTGAAAATGGGGGGGACCTTTGTCCCAAAAGTGAGAAACTGTTGCTTTTTTGGTACTTGGCAAAGCATCCTTAAAAGGGAACCCTATAAGCAGTTTTGGTCTGTGAACAGTGGTGAGAGCACTGTACATGGAAGGAAGGAAGATGTCACGATGGCAAGTGTTCTCCGGGCGGTGCCACGTGTGACATGGAAACACAAGAGGTTTCAGCTGTGTTTCCTGGGGAAGCCTATGGTACAAGAGGGACTCCTCTCTCCTTGATGAACTGGGAGTTGATTATCTGAGGGGTGGTAACTGGATTGAGAGTCTAAGGTTTTATCTCATGGTGCTGTGGGGGAAATTGCGGGGAGGAGAAGGAATGTTTTGGAAGGTTTTCATTCTGAGTTCTGTGTGTGTTCCTTTTTACATATTGTAAGTTAAAGTTTTTTCCTTTATTCTTAAGCTGGAGCCTGCTTTGCTCTATTTCTGGTCACATCTCACAGCAGCCACTGGGGAGAATATATTTTCATGGGGGCACTGGCATTGTGCCAGCGTCAAACCATGACATATTAACATTACTTTTTTGCCATTTTTCCCTTCTACGTTACCTGGCAGCATGATGCTGCTTTGGACAATGCTGGTTACTATCTGGACTAGACTCTGGAATTTTTCCAGAGTAGAAATCCATTTTGATTTAGGTGAAATGTACATCTTTGAATTAAGTCTGTAGCTTGCAAACATAGCTGTTTGGTCTGACTGCCTGTTCTCGCAAAAAACCTATGCTCGAAGAAACTGCTTCAGCCGAAGGACAGAGATAAGGAAGGGCCCCTTGAACTCTGAAACAGACGGAGAGACTGCGGGAGACAGGGCAGGGTGACCCAGGAGTTCTTTCTGTACTTTGTGATAAAAAAACTAGCTGCAAGTGTAACGGGAAATCAGTAAAAGGAATATGTATGACCCTATTGTGAAATTCTATGGATATGGATTAGTAAGGGAGATAAAAAAAGGATCTGAAGTTCCCAGAGGTACGCATGTCTTTTTAAGGGCAGCGATCCCCACATGCGTCCAGCGCTGTAATAAACATACCGGCTTTACAGCTTTTACAAAAGTTGTGGAGTTTTCTTTTTTCCGCAAATCAAACTCATGTCCCAAATGCTGACTCTGAAGCTGTCTATACTAGAGACTTTTGGGACTCTGTGGAGGTCACATTATACTGTTGTCATGGTTTGACGCTGGCACAATGCCAGTGCCCCCATGAGGATACCCTCTCCCTGGTTTCTGCTGTGAGATGTGACCAGGAATAAACAAAGCAGGCTCCCACTTAGGAAAGAAAAGAAAACAAAACTTTATTAACTACACTACAACTATATATAAAAAGAAACACACACAGGAAAAATGAAAACCTTACAAATACATTTCCTCCTCCTCCCACTAAATTTCCAATACAATACATCTATTTCCCAAATCACCAACTCTTGGTCCAGCACCACCCTTCAGACACTCAATCCTCAGTTCATCAAGAGGAGAGGAGTCCTTCTTGTACCATGGGCTTCCCCTGGAAACACAGCTGAAGCCTCGTGTGTTTCTGTGTCACTCGTGGCACCGCCCGGAGTACATCTGCCGTCGTGACCTCTTCCTTTCATGTCCAGTGCTCTCACCACTGAACATGGACCAGAGCTGCTTCTAGGGTCGTCTTTTCAAGGATGCTCTGTCCTGTTCCAAAAAGGGCACAGTCTCACCTTTGGGACACCTGTCCCCCCCATATTTTTTCACCCCCTGGGGCCGAGGGGTACCAACACTGAACCCTCTTGGTTCTGAGGCATTGCCTCCCCCTAGATGCAGTCTCTGTATCACAAGGAACATGGTTCTGTCCATGGCTGTACAAAAAGAGTCCAGCAAAAGCCACTCCATCATCTCTTCCCACTAGGATTCTTCTCTATTCTTCCACTATTTCTCACTCGCCCAGACCTCTCTCACACTTGCCCATTTCCTTCCTCATCTTCCACTCTATCTCTCTTCTAGGAAAGGTCAATGTTCTGTAAAGTTTTCATTGTCCAAAAAGGGTTAAAAACTCGGACTCTGCCTTCTCAGGAACTCCCACAGCGGCTGGACACCTTCTCGCTGCATCCTCCCCCCCCCTCCGCTTCTCCTTCTCAGCCGTGGTGCCGGCACATGTTATCAAGTTTCAAGGTAGCACAGTCCCAAGCACAGGCTGTACTCTCTCTCTCTCTCTCTCTCTCTCTCTTGAGGGGGGGCTGCCCGATGCCTCCTGGTAC